>NW_004955471.1:11350806-11422452 GCF_000276665.1 Chinchilla lanigera | reverse complement strand
GAGCGGGCGCGTCCCGACTTACTGCGGCCGTGGCCGGGGCGCGGAGCCGGCGCCGCGCCACCTTCCCGCCCTCCGCGCGCCCGGGAAGCCGCGGGGCTCCGAAGTGAGCGGAAGGGCTTGCAGCTCCGGGAGGGCCTCTGGCTTTCCAGTACCGGAGGGTGGAGTTTTAGCTGTTGTTATTTAAACTTCACCGGGGACACAGCGCGAGTGATCTGGGGCTCCTCCAGCGCGGGTCTCCGCCTGTGCACCTACCCGCGCGGGTCCTGCTGGGGACATGTGTAGCCTTCCCGTGGCACATAGGAGTCGAAGCGCTTCATGGTAAATACAGATTTTTATGCCTTAGTTTGTAGGGTGGGAATAATCTGTTGCTTTTCCTGGAATGCTCGTATCTTTCTCTTCAGGAGTGATCATTTCAGATTCTCCTTTATAAAGGAGGTGGGACCCATGACAGCAGCGATGTAACAATCAGATTGTCTAGAATTCCAAAGCAAAGCTGTGTGTGTTCGAGTCGTAGGCTGCTGGGCTGCTTTCTCGGGGAGGTGGTCTGTGTGGTCTCTGATTTGCTCGGTTAGTGAACACTTGGGTGTGTGGACATATTTCAGAGGTCACGACGTCCTAGAAATCACGCTCAGACAAGCGAGTTGCTGCATTTTTAGGGAGATAGAGCAGCCTTCAGATACCCAAAGAGATCTGTGACCGAAGAGAAAAATGAGACGAGTTCAAACATAAAAGCCACGCTCAAAGTAACTGTCTTGCTATGTACTTTTAGACATAGATTAGTAGGAAAAACTCTCGAATAGTGTTGAAATAATATTTTTATTTAAAATAGACTCATTAGTATGTTTTTAAATAGATCAGCAAACTTAGTCCTGTGAACTGTGGTTAGTAGAAATGTGTGTTGAATAGATGAATACTTTTCCCTTTCTCATGTAAGATCTTTTTAGTATAGAACAGAAAATAAAAGAATTTTTTCTGCCTCGAAATCCAGCTCGCATATAAAGTAGTTATACTTGGTGTGACGTTTCGTAATGCCTGAAATATAAATAGCCTTTTAAAGGCCCTATTTCTAGATGTCCAACTATAAAATAACATATTTAAGATAGTTTTCTGTCATTCAAGAATGAGGAAGGAAGTGTGAAGTTATTTATATCTGACGACTTGAAAGAAAAAAATGTGGACGACTTCACTACTTAGTTTTGTGTTCATTATGGCTATGGCTTATTACACGGTCTCACTTTAAGACATTTAAAAGATGTTTTGATTAATATATTTTACTATAAAAAAATGACAACATTGAAATTGAATTATTATAAATAACACAGCAATAGAATATTTTGTGATTAAATTTCATGAACTTTGGTGTAATTTTCAAATAGAATTGGAAAAAGTTGAATTTTTAACCCAATGTCTTGTGTATTGCTGACAAAATATTGTACAACCTTGAATTTTGTCAGAAATTCTCAGAGTTTTGTCAGAAATCTACAAACAGATTAATTCTCAAATTTACATTTCTTAAAAATACGTGTGTGGGAGAGAGTAGTGGGTTTTTTTTTTTTTCAGGTTTGGCTAAATTAGTATCATATGTACCTCTAAATCCTAATTAATATTTTTTAAGAAATAAACATCTAACTAGCCTTAAGGATGAATATTCATAAATAGGAGGAAATGGACAAATAAGCGATACTCAAATAAGCCAAGCCAAGGAATATGGTATTGATGAGAAGACATTTTGGAGGAAGTTGTGGTTTAGGTTAGCTTTCTCTTGGCTGGACTCACTAAGGAGTTGCTTGGCTTCTATTTGCTAGAATATTGAAATTTATCGCACTGCTTTTGTACCTCTTATTTAGAAATATTTACCCAAGCCAGTCTTCTTTAAGATTTATATTTATTTCTTTTCTGCACATTTGTAGAAGCAAATGGTTTTTCCTTCTTAAGCATCAGTAATCACAGTGGTTTTTGTCTCCAGACCACCTGGATTTACTCTGCACCGGTTAAGTGTCTGTATATTATATTGTTTTGTGTGTCTCCATCTTTACTGATATAAAAAGAGCTTTGGGGAATTTTTCAGTTTTTTTGTTGAACCAATTTGCTTGGGGCTGGGGGTATTTCTTGGCCACACGGAATCACATCTGTTTCTTTATTTCCTTTCTGAGCAATTTTGAAGTGTCTTAAAAATGTCATATTTTTCCCTCCCCTGGGTTCAGTTAGGTAACCTTCATCTTCCTATATCCTGAGGGTGGAACAGAATTATTTGGGAGGGATGAAGGATTTTAGTGAGTGCCAGCTTCCTCCTCAGCCCACAGTGGGAGAATAAATGCTAAAACTTGAAAGGTTAAGATCATGGCCTCTTTTGCTGCAAAACAATGCGACTCTCACTACTTCTGGTTACTAAATTCTTTTACCTGGTGTGCTTTCTGGCCATTAATAATATTTTGACAACAAGCCCTCCCTTTTATCAAATCAAAGCCAAATCCAGTTAATTAACTCACAAATCAACTCCTCTGACCCTGTGATAGGAATTAGCAAGAAGTCAACAAAAGACAGTGGTTTTAGCAATGAACCTCCTGGGAAAAGAAGGTAAGGCAGACTCAGTTGGCCTTTGCATTTGTTTTATTTCCAGTGCTGAGGATGGAACCCAGGGCCTCTCATGTTAGGCAAATGCTCTACCACTGAACTACACCTCCTCTTAATCCTAAAAATTTTTTTCTATGTCCAACAAATTTCATATGCTCTTTTGTTATTCCACATGACATCAAAGGTGTATTTTTAAATGTCTGCATCTCCTGCCAAGCTCAAGTTTTCCTTGGTTCACCCATCCTTGGAGTCACAGTGCTTGACTAGCTATTGAGCAGGTCAGTGTCTGATGAAGTAAATACCAGCTGTCCTTCTTGTTTTTCCCTTAAGGATTTTTGTGGCTTGTGCTACGGGTTATTTAGCTCACAAATGTGTGTAAGGCTCGCTATTTGCTTTGTGAGGAGGCCTTGCCTTGGAATAGTGTGGCCTTGTCACACTGAGACCCTTCTGTACTCTCCTCTTATGTGCTCTGAGGCCTGTCAGAGCTGCTTGTTTGGCTGGTACTACTGTTACCCACTCCCTTGCTTTCTTTTTCTGAGTTTACATTGTTCCCTGTTGCTGCCAGTCCTCATTACTAGTGTGTATTAACCTCTCCACTGCTCCTCCTTCCTCAAGAACGTAAAATAACAGAGGTTTTCCTTTCTACTCTGTCATCTCCCATCATTGTTTAGGACTTTGTTCAACATCTGCATCTTTGAATTTCACATATTTGACTTTGTCCTTAACCAATTCACTTCCTGTTTTGGATCCTCTGGTATTCACCCACCCCCAGCCCTCCCATCACTTACCTGAAAAGTCTGAGTGTCTCATATTCTTCTTCAGACCGTGTCTACTATCCTTCCAAACTTTTACTCACTTACCACTAAACACTTTCTTCCATTTTTGTTTTCTGTACCATTTTTTTAATGTTTTCCTCTTTTACCATACTCATCTTTGAGAGCAATTTCAACTCCTCACCAACCCTTAAATTTCTTGCCACTAAAGTGATTCATCGTAATCTAACCTCCTAACTTCAGCTCCAGTGGAATGTTAGCTTCACCATCCTTGCTGGAGACTTAACTGCGTGTAATAATGGAGCCATACCTTTTGGTCAACCAGGAATTGATTTAGCTCCACCTACAGTTTAAAGGCTGGTTAACAGTGCTGTGAAGTTATTTTGTCTTTTCTTGGTTAATTTTATATCACTCTTCCATTCTCATTGGTTTGCTAGTCTTTCCAGATCATCGTCAATCTTCATTCTTAGCAAATGACCATATTTCCCAATCAAACTAGGCATATTAAGACAACATGAAGGTCATTTTTTGGTAAATTACTTGTCAAGACTAGTCTTGAATACACTAGACATTTCTTTATTTGGCCAGTTCTGAGCATACACTTTTGTTAAAGATGAGCTGTGTTGTTTATCTCTATGATATCCATATCCTTATTTTACTTTTTAAAGGACTTGTATAAATGTCTTTGTGTATCAAAACACCTCCATCTGGTGAGATGATACTCAGTTCTTTCTGTCCAACCCTATTTGCTGTGGATTGAGAATCTCATTACCAACAGGCACTGGCTCCTTTGGATGCACTGCTTTGTGATGTGTGAACCTCAGACTCCACTAGAGAACTGTGTTAGTGTCACTCGATAAATTTGATTATCTCCTCTGGAGTTACTCAGCCTAAGATCTAATCTGCCCTTTTTCTTTTGCATTCCTACTACAGTATTTTATTGTCCATTTATGCAACCTTTGTGCATATTTTTCTCCAAATATGCTTCTCTGCAACATGTTTGGCCACTTGATTTGGGATTTGGAAATACTGAAATTCAATTTAACCTTTACTTTTGTTAATTGTTCCAGAATGTCAAGGTTGTTTGCATTCTGATTCCATAATGCAAATTAGCCATTCCTCCATCTGGAGGTACCAAAAGATTCTACCAGTGTATAATTATGTCCTCATCCCAAGTTCAATGTGATTGCTGAACCAAGAATGTATGGCGTGGTTCTAGACACCTTCTTCCTGTTATAGGTTAGTCTATGGGTTAGTCCTTTTTAGGAGGCTGTACAAGGAGTCGCAGGGTCAAGTATCTTTTACTCAGTTAATTTACATTCCTTTGTGTTGCCCCAGAGTATACTGGGACAGACCTGGTCAAAATCTTTGCAGAATATGTTTGCAAGTTCTCCAGAATAGATATTAAGTAACCATACTTAAAACAAATTAATAGATTTAAACTCATCTGGAACATTTAATATACTCCTATACCCTAAGCTTTAAATTTGTCATTTTAATTGTCACCCTATTAGATGAGTGTGAATGTTATTTTCTGGAGGAAGAGAGACGAAACAAAACAGAAGTGGAGTAGCCAGGCCTGCTGCTCCTGTGCTGTCATTTGAACTTCTTTGTATGTAAGCAGCCGGTATACTCTTCCGATATCTGGTAAAAATGTCACCGTTACCACTTGATCTGACAATCACTACAGGAATTTAAAAGACTTTTTGTTTTTATAATTCTTAAAAGCTTCGGTTTATTTTATTTTTCTTACTTTATGACACTCTTCTTGGAGGACCAGCTCCTGTCTCGTAGCTCTCTCTATAAAGTTTATTACGGATTATGCTTGTCGTGGGGAGAGAAGCAGAGTTTATAACACAGTCTCTGAATCGAAGGAGTTTAAAGTTTGCACCCGGCAGATGACATAAGCAAGAAACACTCTCCAAATGCTGCGTGTCGGCCCTTAATAATGAGTCTGATATGTGGGGACAGGTTTAATAGGTCTAAAGAACGTAGGAGACAAGGCGGCAAGACAGTTCTTTGGGTTGGAAACATGAGAAAAGTATTCCAGGGAAGACAGAATTGAAGATCCAGGACTTAATTGGGATTATCATTGTTGATGTTATTATTATTGTTATTATAGAAAATGGGGATTTAACCCAGGCCATTCACACTGAGCTATATCCTCAACCTGTTGTTTTATGTTGTGTTTTGTTAAATTTTGAGACAGGGCCTCAGAAAGTTGCCCAGGCTTTGAATTTATGATCCTCCTGCCTTGCCTCTCAGTGCTGGGATTGCAGGTGTGTGCCATAACACTCAGCTTTTAGTTGAGATTTTAAAACAAGCCCAGAGTGTTGGACTACAAAGGGTCCTGTGGGGTGTAGGGGTGTGTGTGTGTGTGTGTGTGTGTGTGTGTGTACAAAAAGGGTACCATAGAATCTCTGCAAGCTGCAGCTTTGAGGCACAATGTTTTATAGACCACATCTTGCTCTTATACGTTGCTCAGGCTGGCCTTGAACTCCTGGGCCCAAGCAGGCCTCTTCCCTCAGCTTCCCAAGAAGCTGGGACTACAAGTGTGAAAAGTGTGCTCATCACTTCCTGCTCCTCCCTTTCAGCTTTTGCTTTCTCTTGCTCAGTCTGTGGGAGCCAGGCAGTACTCCCCTGTTAGATCTCAAACAGCTCTACTTCTCAGGAACTTTCCCTGAACTTCCAGGTCTAAATTCGAGCCTTGAGAAACTCTCATGCAGCCCCCTGTCGTTAAGTATATGGCTCTTGCAGGACCTCCTGCTTGCTCTGTAAGACTGGTGCTATGTAGAAGGAGGTGCCATTTCTCCTTAGTTTCCCATTTGTTGCGCATATACCTAATAGAAGTGTCGTTTGTCTCATAAGCACTCAGTAAAAATGTATGCTATCGTGTGGGCCTGTTGAGGGCAATGACTCTCCTTTATTGGGCAGCATAGAAGGATAGAAGGATATTATGCTTTTTAGAGTTTTGAGGAAGGGCTATGTGGCATATGCATTAATTTTAATTAGGTTTTTATAAACCACATCGAAGTATTTACATATTGATGTGTATTTCTAGACTTACCGAGAACATTTTTGGGTATCCTTGCCTTGTGTCTTATTCACTGAGGCTGCTATGTTAGAATTATGCACAGAGATTGTGTGAGGGAAGTCCAAGATGAAGGGCAGGCACACTCAGTGTTGCTGCGGGTCTGCCTCCACAGCGACCGTCCTATCCCAGTCCTCAAGTGGTGTGAAGGACAAAGGAGTTCTCTCAGTTCTGGGGGCATGAATTCCACGCAGGAGGCCGTACACTCCTGACCTAGTTATGTTCCACAGTCCCTGACTCTAAACACCATCAACGGATGAAATTAGCAAGGAACACAAAATTGTAATGTATATCTTGGGACTGAGTGTTTTTATCCTTGAATTTGAAGACCCTAGGACTTTAATCCTTATGTTGTTACTGGAGAAGTGTGTGTGTGTGCGTGTGTGTGTGTGTGTGTGTGTGTGTGTATATCTGTCTGTCTGTCTGTGTACCAAACATCTATTCATCTATTTATATGTATTTACTGGCACTCTAGCTGTTTAATCGCAACGTTCTATCCCATTTTTCAGCTTCAGATATGTTCAGGTAGTTAAATGACATGTGGTTTGTAATTATCCTTCCTATTCATTATTTTGGTTTCTGTGGTTTCACTTAACTGCAGTCAGTTGTGGTCTGAAAGTATTAAATGGAAAATTTCAGAGTGCAGCAATTCCTAAGTTTTAAAAACCTTTTATGGCAAAATATTGCCAAAACTGTTCTGTGAATATTATTAGTTATTGCTGTTAATTCATCCTGTGCTTAATTTACAAATTAAATGTTACCAGAGGTGTGTGTATGTAGGGAAAATAACAGAGCATTTATTGGGTTTGGTAGTATCTGCAGTTTCAGGACATCCAGAGAGTGTCCTCTATAGGGTTAATAGCCCTAGTTATTGTGGGCTGATCAGGCCCACAATGTCCCAAATGAGTGGACGGCTAGGGCTTAAATAAATGTGACAATTGAAATGATTGTAGGGTTCCAGGAGGGTCTAACTCTCTTACTGAACTTGAGATTCTCTGGGTTAAGACAAAGGCTTCTCTGTGCCCCCTTATTTATTTGGTTTTTAAACAAAGGAGGAGGATACTCAAGAAAAGGCAGGAATCTAGCAGGACCTGGGGAAATATTTTCCCAAGTAGCAAATTATGTCAATCAGAAGAACTACCTTATCTTTAGGCTGGCATTTATTTTAGGAGTGTGGAGTCAACAGCCACAGTCTCCTTTAAGTTAATTGGGGTTAGAGCCAGGCATACTCAGCTGTGGCCTTATCTTGTCGTTTGAGGGATCACAGCCTCACAGGCCAATACAGCCCTCAGCGGTGACCAGTGGCTGATAGAGGTTTATTTACTATGAGTCTGCTGCCCTTCTTCAGACAAGATGACTAAGCCTCAGACAGCTCACAAGTAAATATGGAAGGTCAGTTGCTCAATATTAAATCCTACTCAGAGCCGCTTTGTAGTGGTCTCCAGCAGGCTACGAATGTAGACTCATGGATAATGGGTCACTACTGTGTTGTTAATAAAACACAGGACAAGGATTTCAATATACCATCAATATAATACGAACTTCTAACTTGTGTATTTGCGAGCATAAACCTTAAGGTAGCACGATGTGTGAGGTATTTAGCTTATAAAGGTAGCATGGAAAGAGATCCGGGCAAGCACAATAACACTGTCAGTACTAGAGAAGTCAAGATTTGAAGCCAGATAGTCTTACACTGGATTGCGCTAAACACTAACAAATGTGATTAGCAGAAGGCAATCCTTTTGGTGAAAACTCTTAGGGAAAAATTCCAGTTTTTCATGCTTAAAATATTTGCAGACAGTGATTGTAAGTAACATTCCTCCTTGTCCACTGCTACCACAAATGACAATTTCTCACAGTGTCTATTTCCGGTTCTTTTCCATGGTGGCCTGCTCAGAGCAGCTCTTAAGCCCTAGCTATGCTATGCAGTAGCACGTGGGAGAGCTGTGATATTTCTTGCTAAGAGTTTGTGTTTTGCGTGGAGAACAAGTCATCCTAGCTGAAATTGCTATCTTTCTCTTCTCCTCTTTTTCCTCGTACCTTTGAAGCTGTGAATTCATCTTAAGCTAAACTGGGGGCCTCTAGTAGCTCACCAGCTAGCCTGGCCAGAGAAAGAAGGTCCCACGTGGAAGGTGTCACCAGGCCACCCTCCACAAAATTTCTGTTCCCTGATTCTGCTCTAGGTTCAGAGTTATTTGGGTGGATGGGACTGTTTGCATTGTGCCTCTAGGATTCTACAAGATAACTGTTTTATTCAGAAAAATAGGTCAGCCTTGTTTACCCAGTAGCAAAAGTGTCTTTAACTGTGTTGACTTTTGCCTTTAATCAAGGGCAAGGTACTTAGTCTTTTCTCCCCCTTGTCATGCTGGGGTGGAAGCCAGGGCCTCATGCGTGCTAAGTAAGCATTCTACCACTACCCTATGCCCCTACTCCCATCCCTTTTTATTTTGAGAAAGAGTCCCACTAAGTTACCCAGCTTGGCCTTTTTCAACCCTCCTGTCTCAGCTTCCCAAGTAGCAGAAATTACAGAACTGTGCCACCTGCTCAGCTGTACGTAGACTTTTAAAGTCAAGAGAAACAGGAAATTGAAGGGCCCAGCCCATGGGGAGAAGGTAAGACACCCAAATAGGCTGAGTGTACAAAAATATGGTACCCAGACAGGAAGAGAAAGGCCGAAAGAAAGCCAGAAAGGTCCTGAAAAGAGGTGTTTTTTCATACTTTACCCATTAGTTTTCTCTACTACAGAGAACTGTTGGAAACTTTTTTCTCAGCAGCATGTGGTGGCCTTGATTATCTATCTGACTGAGACCAGGTTCAAGTGAGGTTAGTTCTTCTCATTGGAATATCAGTTTTGGTTACAGTGAAAACAAGTTAGGGCTGCGTGTTGTCACACTCTATTGGGCGAGGGTTCTCTACCTTAGCTGTTCTTGATAAGTGACATTTGGTCAGTACATACAAATCTCAAGACTTGCTGGAGCACTGCATGTGTTAAAGCCATTTTGAGTGATGCAGCAGTCGCGCCTGCCCATGACTTCCATCTGACGGCCACACGTATGTCTAAACACAGTCCTGCAGCTCTACATCTGGACGCTTCTTTTGCTTGAATACTATGTTACATGCAGTTCCCTTAGCTGTACTTTTGCCAAGTCCTTCTTGGTTTCCCTGTCTTTGTCTTTTGCACATATTTTTTCAGCTCCTGGAATGCCTTTTCTTGTGTTCTCTACACTTTCTTCCTCTACAGCTCACCTTCTGGCATGGCCAGAAGCGAGAAGGTGCCATGAAGCGGGTGCCACCACGACACCCTCCCCTGATTCCATCAAAGGTTTCTGTCTCCTGATTCTGTGCTAAGGTCCTTTGGGTTAGTGGAGTGTCACTTTTTCAAGAAAGTGATTATCGATGAACCATGAATATTTTTGGTGGCCCCGTCACAGCCTGTCATAATGTCTCACTGCACGAATTTGTGTGGCTTTAGTCTCTCTGCCTCCTTTAAGCCCTGCTTAAAGCACTCTTTAAAGGTCTAGGGTTGCCTTGTTTAAGGTTGTTTTTGTTTTTAGTTCTTGAAACCCTCTTTCTTAGAATGTAATAATAGGCGCGTTAGTTGGTATGTGGGGATATGTGAATGTCTGCGTAAGGGAATGGTTGGAGGGACTGAGGGAAGATTGAAACGGAAGGACAGGTAGAGTGAATATCAAAGAAAGGTCCAGAATGGAACATGATATAATGGAGTCTAGGGCACAGTATAAACTCAAGTGGAAAAAAAAAACAGTCCTTCTCAGTATTGCTGAGGAGGGTCCATCAGCAGAGACGGGGTGAGTGGGATGTTTATGAAAAACCAGGAGAAACCTAAGTATTACCAAATGGTTTGTGAGATAAAAACTTAGAGCATATATTTCCTAAGCAGTAACTATGCCCAAAGTCATTATATAGTTATTTGAAATAAAAAGTAACATTTTTAGCATTGAGTACATTCAGCTTATTTTGTTGAAAGAACATGAAAATAAATCCAACCTCTCATCCATACATATGTGTGAAAAAGGAAAGAATAGTATTGTAGTGTATGTTATCAAAAAATTGCAGGTATTCTTTGGTATAACGCCAGAATTGAGAAGCAGTAATTCTTCAAAGGTTAACTTGCAAAATGGTATGTGAGACCAGCAGTTCCCATTGTTCTGCTGTGTTCTTTGCATGGAGGATTTATTCACGTGTCATGCTGTGCACCGTCATGAGCAGTTGGCCATTTGGAAAATATTTGTCCGTTGAAATATATAGATTTTCCAAATGGTGCACACTTTATCATGCAGTAGGAAAATGTGACATCAATTAAAATCACCACTGATCTAATTAGAAAAATTTAAATACGATGAAGCCATCAGATTCACCATGGCAGATGTAGCTGCTATGGCTGTGGGCTGACAAAGCCTTCTAGATTAGTCTTGCTAAGCTACAAATCTACTCTAAAATAGAAGAAAAGGACACATGCATTTTCCCTTAGATAGGATAAATATTAAACATTAAAATGGTAACAGTTGAAGTGAAAATTTTAAAATTTAGAAAAATTGAAATGATTTTGTATTATTGCAAAACTAAACAGCCAAGTGTATATAACTCTTGTAATTCCATGCAAGAAATAACTCAGGATTTCAAAAGACTAACACATTAGACAATTATTAGCTCATGTGAATTAAAGCAAATGTAATAGCCAGAAAAAAAAAAAAAACAACAACAAATTCTCAGGACAAACTACATCAATTTCTAAAAATGAATATTTACACTCTAATTGAGAAAATTTACACAGCACCAATTCCAGTGGAGTAAGACTGAATCTTCACTTGTCACATGACCTCTGATGGACCGATAGTGCAAAAGTGTGCAGTGTTAGAGTTTTCTGATGAAAGTACTCTTGACCTTGCAGTGTATCTGAAAAGTCTTGGAGCATCTCCAAATTTTCTGATGACATCTGCTTTATATCTGTGTGTCTGGAATGAGGCACAGTAATCATAAGGAGCTACAATGACTTTACATAAAGTGAAATAGTAATATCAGGTAGCAGTAGTCAACAGTGGTTACGCATGTCCTGTGTCCCCAGCACCAATACATCTACAGCGCCTTAATCAAATCATTAGAGAAGATTAGGACATGGTGGTACGGAATAGACAAGAAGGGTGCCTAAATGTCATACACTGACTTGGTGACGGAACCAGGGCTGCAGCCAGGCCGGGACCATGCTTTTAATTACTATGCTGCCCAAATTTTCTACCCATGTACATATTTTTATGATAGCTTGTAAATGGCCAAGTTTTGTTTGTTTGTTTTTTTGGTTTTTCTCTGGTACCAGGAACCGAACTCACGACCTTGCGCTTGCCAGGCAGGCGCTTTTGCCGCTGAGCTAAATCCCCAGCCCCTATGGCCAAGTTTTGCATATCAACCATAGGAGACTGTAGTTTAGACTTTATAGTATATGACATATACCCTAATTACATTTCAAGGACCTGTGTATTTCCAAATGCAATTCATAAAACAAGAACAAAATTAATGTTTTAAATAGTTTTCATAAAATTTACTCAAATTAAAATAGACAAATGATCTTTAATTTCTCCCCAAAGTAATGCTATTTACAAACTAAATGTTTAGGAAACTTGTTTCTATTCTTTATTGACTCTTGAAGAATGTTTTATTTGATGTACTTACAGATGAAAAGGTAGAAAGGTTTTATTTTGTTTTCCTTTATACTTTAAATAGTCTCAATGAGAACACGGTCAAGAATTTTATAATTTTTCCTTTCTTCACTGTGTTCCTTCCCACAATCCCTACGTTGTTTTAAAGATTTTTGTTTTTCTTGTTGTCTTTTTGATCCTTGAATTTTAGAAGTTTGATTATGATTTGTTTGGGTAAATTTTTTCTGTATTTATTATGTGTTAGACTTGGACAGCTTTTTTAGTTTATGAATTCATTCTGCCATTAAATTTGTACATAAAATCCATAGCATTATTTGTTTGAATGGTTTTTCTGTTCCTACTTGTTCTACTTTCTTATCTGGTAGCATCTAGGCCATTTCTTAGTCTGTTTCCTCTTTTAACCATGAGTATTTTTTTTCTTTTTCTTTGAGACGCGCGCGCGCGCACACACACGTACACACACATGAAGGAATGAGTCTAAGATACAGTGCATCTGAAACTATTTTTCTTTACTGCAAGTTTACTCAGCTTCAAGTGACCATTGGCTTCATATTTCTCCAGGGTAGAATTAGAACTCACTTTGTACCATGAAGTAAAATGAGACTCACTTGATGCTTTCCTTTCGCCCTGCAGCCCAGCATCCAGCTTTTGGGTTTCTAAGGAGTTCTGTGTGCTTTCCCGGCGCTCTGTGCGTTGAGAGTCTCCGTCTGCCCTGCTGTCCATCAGCAGCTGCTACCTTGCACTGGTTGAGGCTTTGGGCATCTCAGAGTTTTCGCTCGCCTCATTTCCCTGCTCAGGGCTTTCGGCAAGCTGTTGTCTGGCACTTAGGGAAGGCCGCACAGAGCAAAGAGAGGGTCTCCTCGGCACTCTCGCCTTGTTTCTTGGGTGTAGCCATCTCCTGCCTTTGAAGGCCAGTGGAAAAGGAGCTGGCCTTCTGTTGGGCTAGCACGGGAAACAGCTACAAGTCTGATAAAAGTTTAGCTAGCTTCTCCTGACGGTTGTCCATGGGAGATTCTGTCACCTTCTAGCACTCCAGTAGGGGTAAATATAGCCATGGGTCTCATCTCCCTCAGGGACTGAAATGTTATGGAATGTTTGTTGCTCAGTTAGATTTCGAGTTCTCAACTTCCTGAGTTCTTCTTTTTTAATAACATGACTCAGGTAAAACTTATGTACAGGAAAAGAGTTATGTATGTTTCAGTGAGATTTGGCCAGGTTCGTATGTCTGTGGGACCACCACTACACTCAAGAGGACAAACACTTTCATCACTCCTAGAGGTTTACCATTCTCTTCCTCTTTCCCAGGAGTCACTGAGTGGCCTTTACAGATTTGTTTTCAGTTTTTAGATTTCACATACAAGTATTTTTCTAATATTTCCTCTCCTGTGTGGGGTCTCACTCAGCATAATGACCTTGAAATACATCCGTTTTGGTGTCTGTATCTACGAGTAATAGCCTGACACATGGATGCCCATGTACTACTCATTTGCATTATGATACACACTTAAATTGTTCTCCATTTATACCTATTACAAATAATGTTGCTATGATCCTTTACATACAGATCTATATTTGAGTATATGTTTATGTTTCTCTTGAGCAAATATGTAAAAAAGATGTAACTGAGTGGAAGTATTAAGCATTTTAAGACATTGCCACACTGTTTTCAGAGCTGTACGTACTCCTTTCCCGCCAGCAGACTCTGATTAGTGAATATGTGTACACACACAGAATTGTTTCACATTATCAAAAACTCTTGACCATCTCAAACTTCTGAATTTTAGAGATACAAATGGGCTTTTGCCCCATGACCAATAATTCTATATTTTTGAAAAAGGTATTTACTGGCTGTCCATGTATCTTTTTTAGTAAATATCTGTTCAGCTCTGTTTATTTTTAAATTGAATTATCTATGTCCTTATTGAGTTGTAAAACCTTGAATAATGTGGGTTCAGTTCCTGCTGACGTCCGTGTTACCAGTGTTATCTCTGTGTGTGACTTGTCACTTTGCCTTTCAAATAACAAAAGAGTTTTGAAGCGTTAATTCCTCACGTACTTCGTTTATGTTTCCTGCTTTGTTGGTTGCTTTTGTTTCTATTTAAGCATCTTTATAGTTTTACCTTTTACATTTACATTTATGACCCATTAAAATTAATTTGTGTTTATGGTATGAAGTATATAAAAATTCTTTTTTTCCCCATATGGATAGCCAGTTATTCCAATGTCATTCACTGTGAAACTTTCATCTATGTGTTGCCTAGAAACTTATGTTGAAAAATTAATGAAAACCTTGTGAATCTGTTTTTGGACTCTTCAATCCATTGATCTCTACTCTACATCCCTCTCTGAGACAGAGTCCTTACTATGTTGCCCAGGCTGGTCTTAAACTCCTAAAATCAATCTTCCTGCCTCAGCCTCACATACCACAGGTATGTGCCACTGTACCCAGCTCCAAACTTTCTTGGTTACTGTAGCTTTACTTTAAGTTTGAAATCAAATATCTAGGTTCCTCTCTGTTGTTTATCCTCTTTAATATTGACTTAGCTATTTTCTGTCCATTTAATTTTACTATAATTTTCTCAATTTTTACTGAGTAGGATTACATGGAATGTATGCACTGGTTTTAGGGAAAACTGACGCCTTAATGATTTTTAATGTGATAGGTCTCATTTATTGAAGCTTCCTTAATTTGTCTCCCTAGCACTTATAACATTCAGTGTGACAATCCTGCAGACCTTTGGTTAGATGTATTCCTAAGTGCTTTACACATGTGACTCGTCTAGGTGAGCTTCTAAAATCATTTCTTAATGTTTGCCATTAGCACGGCAATTATAATGAACTTTCTGTGGAGCCTGAAATCCTGCTGAATTTTCTTATCCTTGCCCATGGTTGCAGATCCCTGGAATTCCTGCATGCATAATGAGATCTTTGTGTCACAAACAAGCAGTCAGTTTGCCTGGCTTCCTTTTCTTCACCTTCATGCAGGACTGCAGGGAAGTGGTAAGGGCAGTTCTTCCTCAGGTCCTCTCTGCGGTGGAGACGCTCAGCATTGCACCATGAAGTGTGACTTCAGCTGTAGATTTTCGTGACCACTTCAGTTGGGTTTTTAAAACTGTGGCTGTGTAGTTTGTCGGGCTTGTTCTCATTCTTAGGATTGGTGGGGAGTGGCTTGTGATTTTCTGTGACTTAAGCAACAGACCCTGTGTTAACTTGGTACACTGTATGGATTTCCTGTTTACAGAAAGGCATTACTAGCAATGGAAAAGAAGAAGATTCCTATCCTCAGAAAAATTTTTTAAGCTTGCTATGCCCTAATCCATTTAACTTAGTCTTACTTGATTATCATGTCAATGTATTCAACATAACTCGGTATTTCTTTTCAGGTTCAGTCCACTGTTGTGAGTATAATTTCTCTGTGACCGGTCATAAATTTCTTTCTTATCTAAAAATCAAATGCTGTTCTCCAGATGTCTGTACCCTCTTGGAGCATTTGCCTCTCTTCGGGCATGTCTCCTCTTTTTGTTCATTCCTGCCATACTTTCCTAATTGCTACTTCTCTGTCACAAGAATAACATCCCTCTTCAGTCTTTAAACATAAATGTTCCCCAGAGGACTAGCTATAACTGTCTTCTTTCTCTGCATGTAGCACTTTGTTATTTATTTCTTTACTCTTTTTGAGACAGGGTTTCATTATGCGGTTCAGGCTGTCCTTGAGCTCACTTTGTAGCCCAGGCTGGCCTCAAACTAGCAGTGATCCTCCTGCCTCGGCCGCCCGAGTGTGCTGGGATTACAGGCTTGTGGGCCACCACTCCTGGTCAACGCTCTGATCCTGAACAGTCTGAATTAAAACTCTGGCTTTCCTGGCATGCTTTGGTGAAGAGCAGCAAATTCATATCTCTAGTCTTTTATATTCTGCTGAATTAAAGATGCCAATACACAACAGTATGTCTACAAAATGTTACGCTAACACTTAAGAGCCAATCCGGGGGTACAGAGAAACTTCAGCCCCCTTGTGATTGCTGTGCTACTTCAGCTCCCTCTCTCCATGAATGCCACCGTTATTCCAGACACAGCCTCAAAGTCACTGGCTTCTTGGCACGGGGGAGCTGCCCCCTGATGCCACCTCTGATTCTGTGACATCTCGAGCAGCGCCCTTTCCTGCCCTTTCCCAGGCTTCCCTCCTCCACACATGGCTTGGCTGCGCTCCATCTGCGGTGAGCCCCGCGGCCGGTTCATATCCCGGCCATAGTCATTTTCAAAAGTGAGCGCAAATGCTGCGCATTCCAAGAAAACATCCTGCTCGTCCTACTGTTGCCACTGCCTAAGGGCGCTATTTCTTATTACCATGGCCAGCTCTGTCTTCCTACCTAGTCTCCGTTTTTACTGTAGCCATTTAAGAACAGTCAATGCCTCTGTGTGCATTTTGTATTCGTCTTTGAATGTAATTAAGGGAAAATTATCGTTTTCAGAAGCTGAATGAGTTTTGATCAGATAACAAATAAGCCTATTAACACTCTGTGAACCTTGTTTCCAAGGAACACTATATTTTATAGATTCTGACAGCTCCATTTTACTTGTATTTTACAGCTTTTCTTGTCTGTGTTTATCCTATATATTATTCAGAGTTAACAATACAATATTAAAATATTTTGTTGACATTAGTTGCATTTGTTGAACACGAATGATGCATAGGTACCAAGTGCTTCTCATAATGCAGTCAACCCTGGGAAGCACATAAGTTTTGGTGACTTCACAGTGGCGTTGTAAAAGAATAGTGAGAAATTCCACAAGTACTGTTGATTTTTCAGAAAGCTAAACTTCCACGTATAGTGAAATCTCATCCTTCCAAAGTAAACACAAACACACACACACTCACACACACAGACACACAGCTAATGCTAATAATACAGAAAAGGAAAACAGAAAAACCTTTACATTTTTTCTTCTCATGTCGCATACGATGTACATATGCGTGTTTGCGTCTCCACACGGAAAGGCTGAAGGCAGAAGGAACTTGATAATGATGAAGGCTATCTAAACTCTTTTCATGTTCCTTCCAGGTGGGTCAGAGTCAATTGTTCTTTCTTTCAGTTTCGGCAGAATATGATGTACTTGTGGTCAGTCCCAGGTTGGAGAAACTGGTCTGCACTGTCTGCTTAGACTAAGGCTGGAAAGACAGGATGATGGAAGTCGTCCTGGCTATTTGGAAATCAGAAAGGCACCTTAGAATATGTGTTTTGAGAAGTGGAACTAGATCGCTTTTGAGAAAATGTAAAAACGAGAAGAATCACATGGAAAAGAACCTGGAAAAATATTTAAGAGACTATAGATGGCTGAAGCAGTTTTGTAGTGGGTACTAATACTAGTGTGATATGCAGAGGAAGTGCAAGCCTCTGTGTGCACTGAGACAAAGTGTTTATGACAACTTCTGAAACCTGTTACGTGTACAGATTAAAAGTACTCAGAGGGGGAGCGGTGTAGCCCATTCATAGTAGGGCGCTCGCCTAGCATGTGTGAAGCCCTGGTTCAATCTTTAGCAATGCAAAGAAAACTCATCAAATAAAACAATTGTTAATTTTTTTCAAAGTAGACCCTGGAGTGTTTAGGAGTCACCAAAAGTTGAGAAAGGACCAGAGTATATTGCATTGCGGCAGACTTGATAAGGGGTCTGAGTTCCTCTCGCAGTCCTACACTTCATCAGCACTGGGGCTTGTGCAAAGCCACTACAATCTGGACATCTGCCATCTGCAAGTGGAAAGGATTGCAATAAATAATTTCACATATCTATTCCAGTTCTTATGCTGTTATGTAACAGCCTGTGCTTTTACATTGGCTCTTATGTAAGAGATTCTGAAATAAGAGCGAACACTGGGCTTTACCGTGAACAGTAACTTTAATTTTCTGTATTTTGAGTCAAGGAGAGGGTGGAGGCATTTAAAAATAAGACTGTGAAGCTGGATGTAGTGCGGTGTACTTGTAACCCTGGCATTCTGGAAAGCTGAGGCAGGAGGACTGCAAGTTTGAGTTTTGCCTGGGCAGCTTGGTGGAGCCAGCAGCAACCTCCAGAGAAGTGTCCACGCTGAACCCTCCGGGGCACTGACCAACCCCTGCACAGCCTACGCATCACCTTTGACTGATGCACTCGTTCTGCTTCCCTTGGTCTCCGTGCTTCACTGTCTTGTTGTGGGCAGACCTACACTTCTTGATTGATTTTTCTTAGTGAAGTTTAGCATAATTCCGTCTAAATAGTGTATAGAAATCGAGAGTTTTCACGGCTTTCCTAGGTTGTGATCTTTTCTTTCAAGGAACTTAGGAAATATACCAAGAGTTGGATTGGAAGAACCAGGAGCATCGCTATTGTCTTTCATTCTAGAATCTTTTATTCAAATAAGACAAGCTCCTGACTGTTCAAAATGTTAACTGAAATGCTCCCCAGGTGTGGCTCTCTGCCTTGGAACCCACTTCACCTATGTTAGGAACCCCTGCATCTCCCATTTTAGTTGGATTTTAATTGGATTCTGAGTGATTTCACAAATACCCTAAAATGAACATGGCAATTAACATCTCCTTTCTCCCTACCAACCAAATCTCCCTACAATATAAGTTAACATTGAAAAAGTAAGTAGATAAAAGTGTTAACACTGAACCAGCATTGAGAACAGTTAACTTGTAAAATCAATGATTAGAGACAAGGTACTTTGTATAACAAACACTGCTCAGTTTTCAAATCTGACTTTCTAGGAAAAGAAGCTCATACAGAACAGAACTTCAAGCTTGGTCCTTAGGAGATTTTTATTTCCCCATTGGAAATAGTGTAGACTTGTAGGAAATGCTGTGTGCTCCAGTGGCATGAGACGTCTTTGATTTGTATGGCAGTTTTGGTGTGAGTAGAACAGAGTCTGTAAGTGCCGCGTCCCTATTTCTATGTCCTAAAATTTCATTGCATGAACTTGATGTGCAGATCACTAGTTAAGAAGATTGTAGAGGATAGAGCCAAAGTGAAACCTTCATGGTCTTGGATGTAAACGCTATTACACTGTCACTGAATAAAAGGCAGCCTCACTGTTGGCATAGATATTAGTCTCTTGATACTCATTCATATTCTTCAAAGTGAAATTGTTATTTATTTGGAGAGTACCAAGCCCTTGATATTAGAATTCCCTTACATAGGCTTTGCTAAGTAATAAAAATGTTTCATAGGTGTAGCAGGTTAGTGGGCCTTTGTGAATAGATATAATAAATTTGCTTATCATTATCAAGTATTTCCTTGGTTCTGTCAGCATAAGTCTCCTGTAGAGTGCCACTTGCTTGTGTGTCCCCCGAGCGTTTACTGTGTGGGCTGCTTTAAAGCTACCAACTGGTGTGGATAATTCAATCTTTGTTGTGAGAAGTTGCCCTGATAACCAGGAGAAGAGGCACATCTGTTGTAAAGGAACAAATAACTTACGACTTGAATACGAGACTAAACATTTTATTCTCTTTTGAAAGTATGGATTTATGGGTGCTGGTCAAAGCCAAGCACTTTATCTGTTTTTACTAATCCTTAATTAAACCCTGTTTCATCAATACTTCACCATTTTATAGCTGGGATGACAGAAGCTCAGCAAACTTCTGACGCTTGTCCAGTGTCACTTTGCTGCTAAGTAGTACACTAAGTAGTATTTGTGATAGTCAGAATGTGTTCATTGCGGCCTGGGGGCCAATGCTTTCCAAAGATCTCTCTCCCTCTCTCTCTCTCTCTCTAATTTGTTTAATTTTGCAACACAGTCTTGAAATTGTTGGTGTTAGTATTATTTTTCAGATGGAGAAAGTTGAAAAGTTGGGTTAAGACCTTGACTAAGGTCACGAGCTAGTACACTCAGAGCACCCTGTGTATCCACAGCCTCACAAGATTCTAAATCCATGGCCTCAGGGCTTGGCTGTCAAGGGTACTGAATTCTTGTGAACAGACTCTTCCCAACCAGGAAGTCTCCAAAGACACGTGCACGTGCACACACGTGTGCACACACACACACACAATTAAAAAACCACCTGTGTAAGAGGGGAAAAATAAGTGTACATATGCAAGTGTATGTGTATTGTGTGTTTTTATTTATGGACATGATATTAGGGATGTAAACAGTAATATTTTGCAGCCTTTCTGCCTGAACAGTAAAATCCGTGGACTCGGAGAAGACGTAACCATAGCAGTTAGGAAAGTCAGCTTTCGGCACCACTTGTGTATTTGCATCAAACATGCAGAGCATTTCTGATACAACTGCTTTACAGTGGCAACTCACTGAGGAACTTACTTCTTTACACTGTTCTGGCCACAAACCAGATTGGATGAGAGTTGAATCAAGTTTCTCCGAAAGGTCAACCTTGAACATAACTACTGAGTTTGATCCAGTTCTTGTCCAGTTTGGTTTTTGCCTAAATGTGTGTTAAAACACAGGTGAATTCTAATGAATGTTGGACTACAATGTTCTTAGACTTGGATTTAAAGGAAAACAGGGGAAACTAGCTTTATGGGGAGACATTTTTAAGACAGTGTTGATCATTCTGAATATGAAGACTGGGAAAAATAAAGGGAATCTTCAATAAATAATAACGGACATGTGGTCAGATTGAGTTTAGGGGGAGTTCAGGGGTAAAGGATATACTGTGACTGATAGTTCATGCTGCAATCATTCCTGTACTTACAGGTTCACCTGGGCTAATTCCCATTATAGAAATTTGATGAAAATAGATGAAAACAAAATGGATTTTATGGGGTAAAAGGAGTCACATTTCTTCTTTAACTCACAATAATGGGTACTTCCAAAAGTATGTTTTAAAAATGATTATCAGGAAGGAATTATCTTAGAAATATAACTGAAAAAGTTAGAGAAGGAACTGCAAGAAGTTGTATGTATTTCAGGAGTGGAATACTGAAAACATTCTCCTCTTCCCTCATGGCCTGCAGGAACCGCCACACTTGGCAATGACATTTAATTGTAAGAGGTATTAATTGTACATAGTCACATTTCAGTGATTAATCGCCAAGTTTTTGAACATAAATAAAATTTGTATGCTCAAAAGTTTTGCTTTTTAATTAGTTACAAAGCATTATGTAAACATTTTAATATCAAAACAGAGAAACACAAAATGCTAAATCTTAGATTTACCTCCTTACCATAGGGTATACTAAAAGTAAAGAGGTCATAGAATTGCCCCTATACCCAGTGAAAAAGGTTGCAGATCATGTCCATATTGTTTAAATGAAGAATTAATGTTCTCTAAATGTAACTTGTGTCCAATATGGTAGCTTTAACAAAGCTGGTGCCACTTGGTGTAGGGGACGCCTGGTATGTTTGATTACTGTGGGTGCCGTCACTGTTGCCTTTAGATTTGACCTCTTTGCTTTGGGAGTCTTACAAGTTTGAGCTCTTTAGTGACAGAAATTGAAGATACACGCCTTCTGTCCTTCTTAAAATACCTGCAGGCAGCTGCTTTGTGTGCGCAGGCCTCATCTGCTGGCAAGGTGAATGCTGCGTCGGGTAATGTAAACTGGAGTCAGCTTTCGATGTCTTCACTTTTGAAGAAGCAGAAATTACTTCTTCAAATAATACTTTAATAGAAAGTTAAAGTGTCCCAGCTCCTACAAGACCTTATATAATATTAAAGACCCCAAATTTAGCTATAATTCTGATGAACCAAAATCATAAGCAACGTATTATTTACTATCTTGATTGCCTCCACAGTGCCTGGAGGTTTTCTGTGACTGTGATTGTCAGAATCACTTTCCTTGTCATGGAAAAAACCACTGCCACTCCAGCTTCCAGGAGGAGAGGTTTACTTTGACTCAGTTTGTGAAGTTTGAATCTGCATTGGGCAAACACACACAAAAACAGCCAGCGGAAGTGTCTGGGTAGAGGCAAGATGCTCACCTCATGGCGGTCAGGAAATAGCAAAGCAAGGTGCAGGAGCAGGAAGTATGCCCTCCTCCGGGACCCTCACTTCCGGTCAAGCCCAGATCCCACAGCACGTTCCGCTACTGAGCTCAGCAAGGGGCCACTGCACAGTGAGTACTGTGCGCGTGGTCCAGTCCCTTCTGCAGGCCCCACCCGTGCGCCACAAGGCCCCCAAGGGGATGTTCTCAATCTAAACCGTAACCGTGGCACTGAGAAATGAGTCCTCCCTCTTCTCCAGCCCCCATATCCTGTTAATAGCCAAAGGCTGAAGATTCTTTTTCCAAAATCCTTCTGCAGTTGGTCTCCTTTCTCATCCCAAGGCCGCCATTACAGCCCAAACCAGGACCTGCCATTTGTCCAGCTGTTTTTCATTGTACATTTCAAATCATCTTTTGTTGGAGTCTACGTCATTCATAATTTTGCTTTCGGCCCCCCAGTTGGTGGTTCATACAGTAGAGTTTGGACTTGTGCATCACACTTAGCAACGCCTTGAAAAATCCTTGTCTCCACATTACATCTCCAGCCCCTCCCCCTGTTCAGGCAGACGCAGTGTCCAGCTTCTGGGAATTCTCTCAGTTTCTTCAGCATGACTAGGTCTATTTTGATCTCCAAACATGTTCCTCCTTTTGGAATTTTCTTCATGGCTCTGCTCAGGTGGCTGCATGGGATGAAGTTTGCAGCCCCAATTTTCGTTACTAGAGCGTGTCACCCTTTCCCTGCTGCGCTCTCAGCCCTGGCAGAGCGGGGTTTGTCTCTTATATCACTGCCTTTGTGTCTGGAGGAATGCCCGGGATGGGGAAGGACCACCTCTGAGTACTTCATGTACAGAATGAGTGAAGTAGAAGGTAATCCGGTGATACCAAAGGATGTCAAGATTCTGACAAAGAATTCTTCTGGTAATCTGAGCAACTTCATTGCAGATAACAATATGTAATATAACAATGATTGTTAATTCCTATCATTTTGTTTTGGAATTCTGTATCATTTTTATTGTGTGTGTGTGTGTTGTTTTGTTTTTGCCTTTATTGTTATTTTTTTCTTTTTTTAAAAAAGGAATCTGACAAAGAAAATGAAAATGCAGGATGAATCCAAGTATGTTAAAGGTCGAAAGATTCTCAAACTCTGACTTTTAAGTTTTGAGTTTAACAAGCAGTTTGCAGTAACACTGGAAGCAGAAGCAGGACAATAGTAGATGTAAGAATAAATATGATTTAAACAATGAAACACAGCTCCCAAGCCCACTCTTTCAAGAAATATGACAATAAAAAGATAATAAATAGCACTAAAAAAGGTAAATGCCACAAAGGGGTCTGTTTGGTTTTTATTAAAACATAGAACTATATAGAAACTTGGACAAGCTCGTCAGCTTTTCTACTACTTTGGCATTTCCTGATATGCCACAGAGAACATACTGTAAATAATTCTTACTGCAAAGTGAAAAGAAACACCTTTTAAAGGCTGAGTGACTGGGGTATTAAACACTTTTCAATTTCTGAGGGAAGAAAACTTTCTGTTTTCGGCCTACGTGAAAATTTACCTGTTTTCCTTACCTGTTTTCCTCATGTTTGGTTTTGCAAATGTCTGTTAAAATTGGGGTTGGAATATGCAGATGTTATCCTCCCCAAGCTAATTTCATTTTTAGTTCTGTCTTCCTTTTGGCTTCTCTTACAAATCTAAACTTTGCAATTTGATCTTGAAACACTTAGATCCCTCTAGTTATAGATACTGGCATGTCTGGGATCTAAGTCTGCTCTCAGACGCTGGATGTAGCTATTCGCCCTTATGCTGGAGACTTAATTCTTAGACCACCCCTCCTCAACTGCATTTTAATTTTGAAATCTGTTCTGTAATACCTGATACTACAAAGGAGGCATTTTACGCCTGCCAGTCCCTGGGAAGTGTTTTCCTCAGCTCTATATGACCTTGTTACATGTAGCAAACAAAGCGTTCATGCTTAATTAAATCCCGACTTTACATGATGGGCAGTTCTCTTACATGAACAATAACTACATCCTAGTTATTACGCTGAGAACAGTACCTGGGTCATTACTCTTACCACAGCAAGGTAATTACTCACCAGAAAAAAGGAGACCACATTCAGTACATCAGGAGGCTGTCCAACAACTCTGGGATAGCAAATCCGTCTCCACCTTCATGAGAACATACTGTCTCCACCGGCTGCCAAGACTTTGTCACCAAAGTTGTTATTTTAATTTATTTGTTTCTCTCATGTTGTGACTATTTCTACAACCAGTTATGTGCCGTGTTCATCAGCTGTCCAAACCATTTCTGAGGAAACTGCTGATGCTACCCTTACACATCATCACTAGTTTAATGGAAGAATGCACTTGGTCTCCCTGGCAGGCAAGCCCAGGACACTCACAGCTTCCCAACGTGCTGGTCCTGCGTGCGTCTGTTTCCTAGTGCAGCCTCACCTGCAGAAGGGCTCAAGAAGGGCTCGTTTGTTTATACATATGTGACTTAGTGTGTCCAAACAACTGAATCTGAAGTAAGGACAACTTGCTTCCCATTGCTGTTTTTAAGTTAATAAGAAACAGTGTCAACTTGTTTTCCAGAAATTATACTACTGTGCAATACAGGAAAGAAAGCGTTTCGAGGAAGGTTGACTAGTCAGCTTATCTGTTGAAACCAGGTTGAGTAAGAAGATCAAAATTAAAGAGTTTGGATGTCAGGATAGAACTGGAAAGAGAGATTGAACTTAATTAAAGAATTTATCGTAAACTATATTGTACCAGACCTTTAAAGCCAATATCAAAATTCTAATATGTACTAGAATAATTTATTTTAAGTATCAGTTCTATAGTTTTGTCATTTTATAATGTTTTATTTTTAATTGATTTTCTTTTTTTTTTTTTTTTTCTTTTGAGTACCCTCTTCTAGTTAATTATAGTTTTTGATTTTGAGGATACTAAAGATTGAACCCAGGGGCATTCTACCATTGAACTATGTCCACAACCTCCCCCTTTTATTATTGTTTTGTTTTGGGACAGGGTCTTGCTAAGTCACTACATTTTGTAGGTAAGGCTTAAACTTACATTCCTCCTACCTCTGCCTCTCAGAATGCTGGGACTATAGGGCTGAGACACCATGCCTTGCTTGTAGTTATATTTTGAGATAACATCCTGAGAAAACAATAAGGACACTGAAGAAAATGCAAAAAATTTAAATACTAGTTCTAAAGGTTGAAATACAAAGCTCCATCTTGAATAATTCATAAACCACTAGCCAATGAGCAGGAGAATTTGTTTCTTGACTGATTTTTAATATGAACTTGTGGATCATATTTTGAGATAAACTAATCTCAGCTTATAAACTAAGCCTGATTGAGCTAACTTGAATTTGAGGTAATAAAGTACTCATTAGCTCAGGAGTCAGATGAACA
Organism: Chinchilla lanigera; assembly: GCF_000276665.1. Taxonomy (NCBI): domain Eukaryota; kingdom Metazoa; phylum Chordata; class Mammalia; order Rodentia; family Chinchillidae; genus Chinchilla; species Chinchilla lanigera. The sequence goes on along the minus strand of NW_004955471.1, from coordinate 11,397,004 downwards.
ATCTATATTTGAATACTGGTACTGCCATTTTCTAGCACTCCAAATGAAGTAAAATGATCTGAATATTTGAGCATTTTGACCTTTAGAGATAATAATGCTGGTGTCATATGGATTCTGTGAAGATGAAATGTGTACAGAGTTCCCAGGACTCTGTTAGGCATATAGTAGGGAATTGCTTAATGTAGATTTTTTATGCTTTTTTATTTTCTAAAAGTGGGAAATAGTTCACAGACCCTCTGAATTAAGATTTTTAGCATTGTTGGTAAACTAAATTCAAACCAGTCAGTTCCAGTGACAAACAGCTGGCAATAAGGGTATTGAAAATTGTGTGAATGATTTCCAAGCATGACACCAACAAAAACTAAAGGGAAAATATACCAGAATGGCAGTGCATATGACTGCAGTGCAGGCTCTGACCGGCAAGGCTTTTTTGGTTTATGTGAGTGTCATTTGTGTTTGGATCCAGGGATGTCTTCAAACCCCATGAGATATTCTTAGCAATCAGGAGTTTTTGAAAAAATATTAATTTTTAACATAACATTTTAATGGTATTTTGTTGCTTATAGTGATAAATACCTTATCTTGCAATAATCATTTTCATTGACTGTTTTCCTCTAAAAGTCAGTTTCAGATCTGAAAAGATGTCCTTTGGGTATGCGGGTGCATGTATGTGTGTGTATTTTATGTTTAATATTTTTGAGGGATGCTGGTTTTTGGTATTCGGATATTTTAGAAAGAACAGCATCATAGAATGTAGCAATACAAGCATTAATAAAACACAGATTTAGACATGGCTTCTGTCATGGTGTTCCACTCGTGTGGACTCAGACTGGACCAAATGGGTTATAGAAATAGAAATTAGTAGTTCATGCCTAGGATATTTTAGAGAAAATATTCTATTTGAAAAGTGTTAAAATACTGAAGTCAAGTATTTACTACTGAAGTACACTGGGATATGCAAGTATTAAAGAGCTTCCCCAGTTTTTCTGCTCCTTTTATAATTGACAATTCAGCAGAATTTGTGGTTTTTATTTTTTTTTATGAAAATGATACATGATGATATAGTCTTTGCTTTTTTGCATCTGACTTTTTCCGATTTCTGAATGGGAGAAAGTCACTCTTTTTCCTCTTCCTGTTCTGTTTGCTGTCTTAGACGCCCTGCACCCTGGTGTCTTTGGATTGGCTACGGCGCTCGCATTAGGCAAAGTTTCTCCCAGAAGTCTGAGCGGCAGAGTGAGCAGCAGCGGCGCCATGTTCTGCACGAAGCTGAAGGACCTGAAGATCGCAGGGGAGTGTCCTTTTTCCCTGCTGGCCCCAGGTCAGGTGCCACGGGAGCCCTCAGAGGAGGTGGCCGGAAGCTCTGAGAGCAGCGAGGGCACGGCGCCCGTCTGCCAGGATGTTCCTGAGAAGAATGTGCAAGAAAGTCTTCCTCAGAGAAAGACCAGTCGCAGCCGGGTCTATCTTCACACTTTGGCAGAGAGTATTTGCAAACTGATTTTCCCAGAGGTGAGAGCTTCCCTGTGGAGATCTTAGTGGTATTTTCAAATTGTCCAAAAAAAAAAAAAAACAAAACAAAAAACAAAAAAAAAACAACAGTTTTTTTTTAAGGAAGTGCTTACAAAAACTTGCTTTCTCGCTCCCCACCCCCGCTTTGGTCTTTTTGAGACAGGATCTCGCTATGCAGTTCAGGCTGGCCATGAGCGCACTTTGTACTGAAGGCTGGTCTCAAACTCACAATGATCCTCCAGCTTCAGTCTCCCAAATGCTGGGATTACAAGTGTGCACCACCATGCCCAGCCTCACTTTTAAGAGTATAATAAATGTAGAATATTTTCTTGAAATATATGAGAACATTTAAGGTCACGTTTTAAGCTGTGTTTAATCTCACAACACCTTTATTCTTGTCAAAAGGATCCTACAGTCTGGCAATATTTTATGACCAACTGCGTAACCCCCGTTAGCCTCAGCTTCCTCCTCTATGAAGTGGAAGTCACACTACCTATCTCTTAGTGGTTAGTGTCAACTAAAGTTATAGATCGTTCCTGCTACACCATGTGTCCCGAAGAGTAGGTGTCTATTATTTTCAAATTAAATCCATTGAAGAATAATTATTTTCTACCAGGCTTTCCTCTTCTAATTTCAAAGAGAATCATATATCCCTGGCTGATTTGCAGGAGTGTAAAAATCTCCATTTTCCTGTTGGCTCTTTGTCTCACTGTTCTCAGACCAAGCTTGATCTGTTCTCTTGGGTCAGAGTTCTGAGCCTGTGATAGCCAGTATCTCTGTGTTCGAGCCTCTGACATTTGTTGAGCCCTGTAGCACAGCCCCATTTTGAAACGGGGTGCACCTTCGTTGAGTGTCTCACTAAGAGAACCCTGGGAACAGAGCTTTTAAGGGACTGAACGGTTGAGGAGTAGGTGAGTCATGCAGAGCGCTTGCCTTTCCCTGCAGAGCTAGAGAGAAGTTGAAAATCTTTATGATGTGTTCCTCTCTCAGTCAGTGTTCGGTTTTATGTAAACTCACTTAATCTAAAAGAGTGGTCATTGATATAGCCGGAATTCAGTTATCATAATATGTGGGCAATTTTTAATTGATGTAGAACCAACATTCCACTCAGTGCAAGGCACCAAATATCCCCCACTCTCTTACTTTTAGTACTAAGAAGAATTTCAGAGAAGCCTTGTTTCACCCTCAGGAATTGCTAGGAAAGTTAGGTGATTTGACCAGAATTGACCCAAGTTCCACGGCTAGTGCAGTGACTCTCTGAAACAGCACAGGCTGCAGTGACTGCGACAGAGGAGCCTTGTCCTGAAGCTCGAGGGAAGGAGCACCTAGGTTTAGCTGGAAGTGCAGGAAGTTCATTTCAAGTATGACATCATCTCAGTAGTAGTTTGGCGGATGACGTTTGCAATGGGAAAACGTACTCAGTTATGCTCAGCCGAAGCCAGCCATCAGGTTTGGCTGGATAAGGGAGGTTGCCCCTGCCCTTGGGAAAGTCTGGGAAGTTGCGAGGCTGTCATGTCCAGGGGCAGAGTGAGACACACAGAGGTGAAGACATGGCCTTTGTGGGGAAGCTGGATAGCCTATGTTCTGTAAGCTCCCCAGGCGTAGTGTCTGTAAAGAGCTTGTAGTGGAAATTCTATGACAAATATAAATAGTTATTAAGGAAAAGGGATTTCCCAGCTTTGAACATAGCAAGAAGGTTCTTCACTTCCTCTGAGTGAACTATGGAGAGAATCACTGGTTATATATATATACGATATTTGAATAGAATACAAGTAGCAACATTACTTATCAGCATTTTATTTCTTAGCACTGACAAAGAAGGAGGCATTAGTTACTAGCACCTATTTATTAAGTATAGAAGCTTACATTGGCCTCACTGAAAGCCACAACAGAGTCCATTTGGCTCTGCATCTACAGAGAAGAGGGTCCCGTTTGGTAAGGCCTGATCTGCTTTTAATACAGGAGTCCTCAGCTTCACCTGCTCTGGGTCAGGAAGTCATTTGGATGACCTCCCAGTACCTCAGTCACAGCCTGGCTTGAGCCTTCTGTTGTTTTCATAAACATAAACTCTATACCCTCATGAATTAGAATGTTCTTATTCTAGAAAACATAAAAATTGCATAAATGTGAAAACCCAACTGAAAGAGTGACTCATTCATAAACTAAGACAATGAAATTCTACTCATGAAAGTTTAGCAGTGTTACTTCAAATAGTAGTTATTCTTGAAATATTCATATATGGTGTATTAATGATAAGAGAATCTGTTTTAACAAGAACTACCTACTTATTCTTCCTCAAATTCACTTTTATTTCCAGTTTTTGCATTTTCTTTCAGTATATTTCAAGTTCCTAAATTTTACATATATATATATACACACATACATATATATATACATATTTACATGTCTATCAAAGACATTTTCATAACTTGCTGTGTTAAAAATATTGCTGTATTTAATTCCGTTATCTTCCTAGATTAGTGGAAATTCTATGACAAATATAAATAGTTATTAAGGAAAAGGGATTTCCCAGCATTGAACATAGCAAGAAGGTTCTTCACTTCCTCTGAGTGAACTATGGAGAGAATCACTGGTTATATATATATGCTATTTGAATAGAATACAACAAGTAGCAACATTACTTACCAGCATTTTATTTAAATGAAACCTAAGATTTATCTGAACATATACTGATTTCCTTTCTTTGTGCTAATCATCCTCACCGAATACTGACTCTCTCTTACTGATTTTTATTTCATGAGTTTGCCTATTTTGCAACATATTTGAAAAACATAGAAAATTAGTCTCAGTTCCTAAGGCATCAATTCAGTGACCTTAATTATTCAAGTAATAATGTTCCTGCTTCTTAGTATGAAATCTTAAGGATGAGGTTTCAAAAAAGGGTGTCTTCTAACACATTGCTATGTAAGTGAATTCTAGAAACATTTCTCTTCAATTTCCAGTTCGAACGGCTGAACCTCGCACTTCAGAGAACGCTAGCAAATCATAAAATAAAAGAAAGCAGGTAAGTTGAATGACTGTAGCTGTCTAACTCCCAATCCCAGTCGGTCACGTTCCTACAAAGAACCAGCACCCACCGAGTATGTGGACTTTTATTGATCAATATGGTTTGCTGGAAACTGGAACAAACGTTTCAGCTGATGTTAATTGGAAAGTAAGTGCATTTATTCTTCACATCTTATAGATGACTAAACTCGGGCTTATTCACAGTTCTTAGGCTTTCATAGTTGTTTTAGAAAAGGCCCTGCCAGGGTTCAAACCTGAGCTTTGAGAAGTCCTGGTTTTGACCATGTGACCATACACTCTTCTTGAGCATGCTCCTCTCAGGCCTGTTCTGTCACACGGAGGGGTAACGCCCATATTTGACAGGTAAGGCACACAGCCCTTGAAATCAAAATAGACCTTTTCCTGAAGGGGATTTCCAGAGATCCAAGGGGGATACCAGTGGGCAACCCAACACACACATCAGGAGAAGGGGCAGGTGTCCCAAGAGGTAAGAGGAGGAAGGACTCCAGGCTTGGGGTGGCGGAACTATCAACTCTTAGGGATGGGCTTCTGTGTGTTCACAACAAGCTTGGTCTGCTTATCTTTGTTTCCCTGCATTCTGTTGCAGAAATTTTCATGAGGTTTCTAAAGTTGCTTCATACAAGGCGACATTTTAGTAACATACGATTCACATACATGTAACTTGATACATTCACTACTAGTGGGTAAACAGAGTGACTTGTTTTTGATTGTCTGAGTTTCAAAGATTATCTAAGTTACAAAAAATGGAACAAATACTTGAGTTCACATTTTCAGAATAGAACAAACCAGTCCCACCATGAGGGAGATTTGATAAAATACATTCACCTCTCACGACCCATGGGTTTCTCATCGGCCCTGTGGATTATCTGCACTTCATTTTCCGTGCTTACTAACTGGCTCCAGGCTGCAGGCAGCAGGACTGAGCCAAGAAGGGGTCACAGATGGGCCAGAGGAGAGAGTGTGAATCTGTGTGTCTGCCAGAAGCTCTGTTTACATGAGTGATAGGCAAAGCCTTCCAGAATGCCTCTGACCTTAATCCTCATCAGGTTGATAAGATAGCCACATGTCCTCGTTCTCGCTCTGCTACTGTGGCTGTCTGCTGAAGTCCTTGGCAGCCCTTGCAAAATTTATTCTCAGGGCTGTGTGTTCTGAGATGTTCTGACGGCTACGTGGAGACAGGCAGCGAGGCTGTTTCCAGTGGTGTCTCTCTGAGAAGAAACCTCAAAACTTAAACAAACCATAGTCATTTCATTTGGAAATCTTAAGAAATCTGTTACCACTTCCCTGATTTATTAAAGAAAAAGAGTTGTTTGGGCTTTTAAATAATAGTCCATCAGTTGTTGACATAAGATTTTTACTCCGGAAACTGCCTGCCTTGTGCTGAGCGGCCCCCCTCTGCTTGGCTTGTTTTATGTCTGCTCATCTGCTCCGGTCCAGGCTCTCTCCCTTGCGCTCCTGTTGGCAAGTCAACTGCCATCTCTGCCGTTCTGCTGCCAAATGCTGAGCATACCTTAACCACCTATTAGACTGAAGTATTGAAGGCCTTGAAAAAATATATTAAACAATAACTGGATCTTGAATGAAGGACTGCAGCCCACCACCAGCCCTGTTTTTAAGGGACTGAGTTTGAGTGCGGTCATTGCAACTGTTTGGGTTGTTGCTCAGCTTTGCTTTTCTCTGAGATCTCTTTGATCCCATCATTCCGTGATGACCACATGGCTGGTGTGTGTGTGTGTGTGTGTGTGTGTGTGTGTGTGCGTGACGCATACATGCCTTTGCTATGTCTATTTGCATTTATGAAGATGAGGGCAAGGAATTTACTGGCACCACCGTGTGCTGCTTGGCCCAGCCAAGCTCTGCTGCTCACATCTCACGAGTGCTGGGAGGTGGACGCATTGGAGGGACGTTTGCTGCCTACTGGATGATTAGAATACCTGAGGATTTACTTTTCTCTCTGTGTCTCTGTCCGCTTCTGCCTCTGCCTCTGTCTCTGCGTCTGTCTGCTTCTCTCTGTCTGTCCATCTGTCTCTCACTCTCTCCCTTTTCCCTTTCTCCCTCTCTCCGTCCGTCTCTTCCTCTATCTCTGTCTCTCTGTCTCAGTGTCTGTCCATCTGTGTGTCTCTGTCTCTTGCCTCCCCCCACCCCCGCCAGCTCTCCGGTGCTGGGGCTAGAACCCAGGGCTCACAACACCTGCAGGGCCAGCACCGTGCCACTGAGCCTTCCTCTCCCCCCCCCCCCCCCCCAGCCCCTCTGTCCCCTTGCTCAGTGTGTGCACTCCTCTTTCCCTGACACTGCGGGCTCCCTTAATATTGGCCTATTCATTCTTTCATTCATTCAGGTGCCAGGAATTGAAATTTAAAGAGCACTTCAAGCCAGGGCGTGGTGGCACATGCATATAATTCTAGAACTTTGGAAGGCTTAGGCAGGAGGATGCCATGTGGTCAGACCTTGTCTCAAAGTCAAAATTATAAGGGCTGAGAATGTAGTTCAATGTGAAGGCCCTAGGGTCAATCTCTGGTAACCACGATAGATAGACAGATGAGAGAGAGAGAGAGATAGAGAGAGAGAGAGATAGATAGATAGATAGATGATAGAAAGAAAGAAAGAAAGGAAAAGAAAAGAAAGAATATGGAACTTCAAAAGCAAACTGCTTCATCAAAATGAGAAAACACTTTATTTTGAGTGTATCTGGGGCTTTTTTGAAGTTGTTTTGAATGTACCTGTAACCACTGTTTCCTGACAAAATTCTAAGTCAAGAATTCTCCTACAAAACTGTCATCATTTCTGTATATACTACATGATCTGAATTTTCAGCATTCAGTTATCTGTTTATAACTTAAGATAATTGAATTACTTCCAGGAACTCCTTGGATAAAGAAGACTTGGAGAAAATAATTGCAGAGCAAGCAATTGCAGCAGGTAACAGAATGGTTTAAGTATATGTAATTAGGAGGTATGCCCCATACCTGCAGAACTGATATTTTGTCTAAGAATATCTTGTCAATTTGCTGGTGAGCTGTAGTATGAAGCGTTCCATATTACTGATTGTGTTCATATAAAGAGTAACTCTTTCATGTGCTGTGTGTTTCTGTTTGACCTCAGACATTTCCTCTTTTATCGTACTTCTTTGCTGAGAAATAGAGCAGGCTAGATGGGAAGCTGGCTCACACACTCACAGGCTTTGACTCTGAAGTTTAGTGTTCCTCATTTATACTTCAAAATTTCTGCTCAATAAGGTCAAATAAAGACTGGTTTTTTAAAGTTGAAATCAGTCCTGGCAAGAAGGGTTTGCAGTCTTCTCATATTAATGATTAGTTTGGGGGAAAAATAGGTGAATCAAACTTTGAATACATGGACCAAGAGGTTACATCTTTCTAAAAGTACAAGTATATTGTTGTTATTATAATGGCTCATTTATATTGAACCCTTCCTAGAAGGTGGATGTGATTTTAAACATATGTCTACTATCACAATAGTGGCTTGCAGAGGACAGGATTGTTTCATCTATATCACAGATGAGAAAAATATGATACCTAGAATGTAAAGAATAAAAGAATTTTTGAAAGGAGAAGCTGTTGAAAATAAATATTTTAAGCAAATATTCATTTGTGTAACATTAAATAACAATGTTTCCTACTTTACACAGGAAGACAAAAATTTTATAGCTATCTCTAGAAAAAACGGAGTTGCATTGACTTTAAATTAATTGCAGACTCTGACATTTATACTTCAGGCAGGCGTTTGTGGGGAGAGGTCCTTTGTGAAGATGTACTCTTTGTTATTAACAGAAAAGGGGAAGGTTTGGTCTGAAATGGATTTAATTCTATACTTCTAGCTTTTTCATTGTTTTCCTTTGGGCTGAAGATTGAACTCCTTCATGCTGAGCAAGTGCTTTACTGCTGAGTTACAGGTCTAGCCCTTCATCCCGGAATTCTCATTAATCTTTTATAGTTCAGATTAAGAGATATAAAAGGGAGTATTTTGTATTCCATTGATCATTTTTCTGGAAATCAACTCTTTGGGGACTTCCATGCAGAGTTAGTAGAAGTTAAGGAGCTAATCTGTGTTGGTAAATGGAGCACAGGTATCTGATTGAGGTCGGGGCTCCTAAGATACAAGGTAACTGAGTAAACAGATTAACCGAGGTTGCACACTGGAGGAACGGACGTCCACCACGTGGACACGTTTGATACGACAGACAGTGTGGTGTGTGCTTTCAGGAGTTCCTGTGGAGATCATCAGAGAGTCTCTGGGTGAAGAGCTTTTTAAACTATGCTACGAAGAAGACGAGCACATCCTTGGTGTGGTGGGTGGCACCCTGAAGGATTTTTTGAATAGCTTCAGCACCCTTCTGAAGCAGAGCAGCCACTGCCAGGAGGCAGAGAAAAGGGGCCGGCTGGAGGATGCCTCCATCCTATGCCTGGATCAGGACCACGATTTCTTAAATGTTTACTACTTCTTCCCCAAGAGAATCACGTCCCTGATCCTGCCCGGCATCATTAAGGCAGCCGCTCACGAACTGTATGAGACCGAAGTGGAGGTGTCCCTGGTGCCTCCCTGCTTCCAAAGCGACTCCAATGAGTTTGTCAACCAGCCCTACTTGCTGTACTCCGTGCACGTGAAAAGCACCAAGCCGTCCCTGTCCCCCGGCAAGCCCCAGTCCTCGCTGGTCATCCCTGTGTCGCTTTTCTGCAAGACATTCCCATTCCACTTCATGTTCGACAAAGACCTCACCATTCTGCAACTCGGCAATGGCATTAGGCGGCTGATAAGCAGGAGGGACTTGCAAGGGAAGCCGCATTTCGAGGAGTACTTTGAGATTCTGACCCCCAAGATCAACCAGACCTTCAGTGGGATCATGACAATGCTGAACATGCAGTTTGTCATCCGAGTGAGGAGGTGGGACAACTCCGTGAAGAAGTCTTCGAGGGTAAGGGCAGTGCACATCCTCGTTAATGTAAAATAAGTGATTATGTATTTAAGGACTAAACCCCGAAAGGTTAAGGTGTACAATCACGCCAAATGCGTTGACAGTACATTTATGTCTAAAATCACAATACTTTAAACCTTAAAATGACTTCTAATCCTTTCTGCATTCATTTGCTTTGTTATTTGATTCAATACTTCACAAATATTTATTGCATATAATCTGCATTGAAAATCTCACAAGATATTTTATAATTAAAATAATAAATGTTTATATTAAAAGCTGTTTCCAATTCAAAGTAATGTTTTACAATAAACAAACAAGGCTCCATGTTGCCAAATTCCACTAAATGGATTTTTAATCAACACTTAATAAACACAGACATATAAATAATTTGTTTGATTAATTGCTAACAAAGTACAGGGAAGATATACTTTATAATACAATATCAAGGTAGAGAATTTTGGAAATTATCTAATCTCAGGAAGGAATCTTAGAAAAATTATTTAATCTTGGTAATTATTTATTCTATGGTAATGCATCATTGATAGCATAAGCAGAGCTTAGAGAGCAACTTTGGACTCATCCCAGCAGAAGTGCTAATGGTTCTGATGAGGAAAAGCACTATAATATTTTTTATCCTGAAATAATCTAAATGTTTTTAAAGGTGCTTAATGCACAAAGATATCCATTGCAGCAAAATATCAAAAACACAAGTCCTATACATTTTTGTTTACAGCAAAATAAAAACCGTTTCACAATTACTTTTGCCACTAAACGATGTATTTTGGTCAACCTCCTATACTGTTAAATAGGGACCTCTCTCACTTTTCTAGAGATGCTGTGCCATTTCATTCCGTGGTTGTGTTCTTCCTTGAACCAACCTCCTGTTCCTTTCTACCGTTGCTGCAGTAGACACATATGTACACTTGTGTCTGCAGGATGCAAGTTAATCTTTTGGGTCATCACTTGAAGCTCTATGTTTTTCAGAGTACACTGGGTGCAATTCGTTCTGCCGCCTGGTGTGGGCTTTTGTTTGTGTTGTAGAAGGCAGGGCTGGCTAGGTCCTTAAGGTAAAGTTGAAATGGAGATTTAGTCTCTTCTACAAGATCCAGCTGCTCACTCTGGAAAAATACCTTCCATAGATAGCTCTGTGGCCCTACTCATGGCAAAAAAAAAAATTTAACACAAAAATCTTGTATTTGGAGATATTTCAACTTCTGTACCTGCCAGATGGAGCAAGTAGGTTATTTGGGAGAACATAGAAGAAAGAAGATAGCTAAGTATGGTGGCCATTGTCTGTAACCCCCAGCTCTCTGGGAGCCTGAAGGAGGAGGATAAGTTCAAGCTCAGCCTGGGCAACTTAACAACTACACAAGACCCTGTCTCCTTCTCTTCCTCTTCCTCCTTCTCTTCCTCTTTCTCCTCCTCCTCTTCCTCTTCCTCATAATAATAATAATAATAATAAAAAATAACTGGGTGTGTAACTCAGTAGGAAGACCGCACTGTTCCCTGCACGTCCAGTTCAAGCTCCAGTACTACCAAAGGAAGAGAAAGAGGAAGAGAAATAGAAACAGAAGGCAGAGGAGCAGGAAGAGAAGGAGAAAAGAAAGGAAACAAAGAAAGGGAGAGAGAGGGAGTGATCAGGGAGGAAGCAATAAAGACTGTGTTCTTTTTTTCCTTTTTTATTATCCGTGTTTGTGATACATGATGAATACATCTGTCGTGGGGAATTGTTAAGCCTCGTATCTCATCTTAGTCTTTTAATTCCCCATCTCCTTCCCCTTCCCCCATCCCTAGATTGCTTTCCATCTGCAACAGATCTACCTTTCTGATTTCATGAGTACCATAATTTACACAAAGAACTGTAACTCCAGATGAATTGAGTGATAATATCGAAGGACCGTGGGAGGGAGGGCACGAGCGTGCTGCTCACAAGGAAGCCTGGAAGCGAGAGTGCGCCGCACTGTTCGCTGCACGTCCAGGTTTCTGTTTAGGGCGCATTCCAATATAATCTTCCAGTGTCTGTGTGCATTTAAGAGCGCACAGCAAATCGAATGGTAAGAAAGCAAGTGGGAAAGAAGTAAGAGTTTAAACACACAAAAGCATTAGCCTTGTGTTCGGTTCCTCTCTTTTCATCTCAGAAAGGTGTTGGAAACTTGAATGAATCACAACGATTAGTCTCCTGTGCTTTGCAGGTGATGGATCTCAAAGGCCAAATGATCTACATTGTTGAGTCCAGCGCAGTGTTGTTCTTGGGCTCGCCCTGTGTGGACAGATTAGAAGATTTCACGGGACGAGGGCTCTACCTGTCCGACATCCCCATTCACAACGCACTGAGGGACGTGGTGCTGATCGGGGAGCAAGCGCGCGCACAGGACGGCCTGAAGAAGAGGCTGGGGAAGCTGAAGGCCACCCTGGAGCAGGCGCACCATGCTCTGGAGGAGGAGAAGAAGAAGACGGTAGACCTTCTGTGCTCTATATTTCCCTGCGAGGTGGCACAGCAGCTGTGGCAGGGGCAGGTGGTGCAAGCCAAGAAGTTCAGCAACGTCACGATGCTTTTCTCGGACATCGTGGGGTTCACGGCCATCTGCTCCCAGTGCTCGCCGCTGCAGGTCATCACCATGCTCAACGCCCTCTACACTCGCTTTGACCAGCAGTGTGGGGAACTGGACGTCTACAAGGTAAGGCTGTCCCCCCTGTCACACAGAGGAGAGGCTTCCTCTGCGGGTCCTGCAGGCCACGTCCTGGGAGCAAACACTGTGCGTTAATTATGTGGGTGTTCATCAGCTCGAGACCGAGCTAACTGTTCCCGGGAAGGACCACCGCATTTCTTCCCAAAAAGTCGGCGCAGAATGCAGGGAGGACAGGCTGAATGGAGGCCTGGAAGAGGTAGACACTTAAATCAGTGGAGCAGCCGCTTCATCGTGGAAACAGCAGGATCATTAAGCGTGAGGTAATCCGAGGTCTGAGTCATGTAGGAAAACTTTAGCCTTTGTATTTGTAAAAGTAGAGGGATGTGAGACCTATAAAATTGTCTCCAAATAGATGAATACAGAGTTTGTATGATACTTTTCCTTCAGTTCCTATTAATCAAAACCACCTTCACAGGCCATGGTTATAGCCTAGCCAAGGGCAGAAAATGGGAACAAGGGAGGTTTGTCCTCAGATTTCATCCTGTCTTGCTTTGTACACTGAGCAAGTGAAATAAGCTTCCTCATTGCTCAGAGAGAGGGACAGCCCACCCACAGCATCTACATGCAGGCAGAAAATGGTACATCCCACAATTCCAGTAAAGAGGATTGTTGCAAAGATTCCGATAGGTGATGGAATATATGGTGGTGATGAAAATATATGGTGAATGTTTTTTTAAAAAACCCTAATTACCATTCGTCCCCCTCCCCCTCATTTTGAACACACTTAGCCCATCCTTGTTAGCACTTTCTGAAGTATTTCTGTAAGATCTCTTTCTGGAGTGTCTTTACAAGGTGTGATTAAAGATTCAGTGAATGTAGCTGCTAAGGGCTGTACAACAGAAACATAGGTTCACAGAAACATTTTGATGTGTCTTCCTCCACCTGATTCACTGTTTCTGGCACCGTGCCACTTCTGGCTCTCCCCAAAGCTAAAAATTACCATGAAAGACGAAGTTTTGGAGTCTAAACTGGACAAAGAGGCACCCAGGCTAGCGCAATCGAAGGCGAAAGGAAAGAGGATATAAAAAACTGTTAGAGAATGATGGGATTTGAAGTGAGGGGGGGTATTTTAAGGAGCATTAATGGCAATGTGTCCTTACTGTAATAAACTTTCTTTTTTACGTTGCATTGTACTTGTCAGTCACACTTCACGGGTTATGGATCAGGCATCCAGGATTTATTGCGTACCTGTAATTAGTCAGGTATTGTTCCAAGAACTTATACAGAAGTGACTGTCCTTGATACCCAGTAAAGTTTTTTTTTAAAATATAATTATAATTAGGAAGAGAGTAAATGAAGAAATTTCAAGTACTGTTAGCTCCTTTAAAGTTAAAAGTTTTCTCTGATTTAAATTATTTTTTCTTGTTTTATAGATTGACTTTAAGAGTAAAATATTTATCATATTTGTCTGGCTAGAGCCATCTGTTTAATTTGCTGCATAATAATCTGGAATTCCAGGGTTTAGCCCAGCATGAAATATATAATTGAGGCAGAAGCAAATATATTTATGGGAATGCATAAATCCTTACATCCTTGCCTTGTTTCATTTGAGAGGCTAGGAGCAAAACCTTCCTTTGTGAACTTTCTTACAGGAAATTCCAGATGGAGCTGTGAGTCCCTGAAGGGTATCTGTGTGTATGTGTGGGGAGGGGAAGTCCATGTATAATCACATAGAAAATAATTGCCTTCTGGTCAGGGATATAGCTCAGCAGCCCAAGCGCCTGCCTGGTAAGCGCAAGGTCCTAAGTTCAATTCTTGATACCAAAAAATAGATAGATAGATAGATAGATAGATAGATAGATAAATAAATAAATAAATAAAATAATTGGCTTCAGTTGGGTGAAGTTGGATGGCCTCTTGTGGAATTTGCTGTATTTATCCATAGTCAGGTTCTGTCTTGAGAATACCTCCTTGCTCATAACTGTGAGAGTGACGTCTTCCCCACTGCACATGGCTGTGATTGCTGCCAGGAGCTGTGTCCTCCTCCGCTTGGGTCATTCTGATCATGAGCATGGGGTGCACATTCCAGACACCCGAGCAAGGGTGTCACACTCCACTCCTTCCTGAGCTGCCCCTTGGATCCACGGCACTAGAGCTATATAATCTCTCACCTTTCTCCCAGTCCTCATCCCTTCCTTCTGTTTGCTTCTTGTTCCATGTGAAAATGCTTGGGGAGAGCTGAGAGTAAGAAAGGAAGGGCCGGAACACCAAGTGGATGTCCACAGTCTGATCTGGGAGGGCAGTGCCTTCCAGGGAATGGCCCACCTTGTTTATCCCTGGCCCTGCTTGTGCCAGGGCCTGCTTTATCTATCTGTGCATGTATGCATGAATTTCCTTATTTGTCCATCTGTGCATGTTTATTAGTACGTACTCACAACCTGTCATGAGTACATCGCTCGTGGGGAGTCGGGACACACACGTATCACAGCTCCATCCTTCCTCCTTCCCCTGCCTGTCCCCTCCGTCCCCTCTCCCTCCACCCGAGGATTCTCTTTCTGTCTCCAAAAGGTCTGCCTCCTTGCTGCCTATCATTTATCTTTGATTAGCTCCTTAAATTATTTATACTTTAGGTTTCTCAAATAAGAGAAATCACGCAATATTTAACCTTCTCTGTCTGATTTATTTCACTTAAATGTGTGATTTCAAGGTATATCCATCTTCCTACAAACGGAAATTTGTAGGAAGACAATTTCATTTTCTGTCTGTCTCTCAATCTTTTGATCACTGCACTGTTGTATTCTTTTATCCATTGCTTTAGCAAACTGCTACTGTTTCTGTAGCATTTGCCAACACGAGTGGGCCGTAGGTAAGGAGCAGGAGGACGCGATCCCTAAAAGCAGGGCTCACATGTTGGGGGAGAGGGAGAGAAGGGCAGAGACAACAAGGGCCAGGTTCCTAAGTGACACGGTCAAGGATTCTTCCCATGCCGGTGAAAGATGCCCCTGGAGCAGAGAGGAGACCCCAACTCCACGTCACAGTGGCAGCAGGACTTCTCTAGGCAGACTATATGCTGAGCACCGTGATAGCTGTTAGAGGAGCCCTTTGCATTCATAACTGAGGGACAGTTTACAGGAGGCACTGCTGCCTATTCATGCTTTACCAGGCACTGGGAATACAAGAGGGAAAATAATACATAAACTCAGCTTAGATTTTTGGGAGGGAAAATAAAGATAATAAGCAAATGAGTATATTTATAGTATTTCAGTTGCTGCAATATTTAGGAGGAAAATAAAGCAGGTTAAGGGGTGAAAAGGTGCAGAAGGTAGGAGATGGCACTTCTTTAAAAGGGTGGTCAGAATAGGCCTGTCCTAACAGACTGAAGTTTCATCAGGACGCTGGGCGGAATGAGGGGTAAACCAAAGGGCTTTCTGTAGAGTCTGTTCCATGAGGAGAACTTCTGGTCGGAGAATGCTTGGTGTCTTTGAGGGATAATAGGAGGCCATTGGTTTTGGCAGAAATGCAGGCAAGAGGCAGAACTAGAAGATAAAGTCAAAGATTAGCAGAAAGACAGGTTAGGAACAACTGTGGAGCTATTATAAGGGTTTTGGTGTGTAGTATGTGTGAATGGGAAATCATTAAAATCATTGAGGTTTTGTCCCTTTCTTCATTTTTCTTTTCTCCCTTAACCCCTTCATGATGGAGGCTATGGTTAAGAAGAGTAATTTGACCTATAAATTACAGTAAATATTTAAAAAGGAAGAAAAACACAACTATTAGAACTGGAGGAATTATTTCTGGATGTAAATTAACATACAGCTTACTGGGGCTAGTATACAGGGCGATTAAAAACTGCCTGTAACAATAACGATGATGATAATGAGGATGGTGATGACGACGATGATGATACTTGGAATTTATACCACAGCCTGATTCCCAAAGCCTTTAAAGCATTTCTGTTCTTGTCTCTGGGTTTGACCTCTTGAGTTCTGACCTTTGTGACCCATACCTGCTAGGTACTTCCTGACTGTTATGAGACACCAAAAGTCCTTGAGAAAACTTGCATCACTTTTACTCTTATGACTGTTAGTATCTTAACTTTACATTAAGCATTTGTACTCTCATTAGTGGGGGCAACTTCATGCACAACAGTATTTTAATGAGGGAACTATAAAATGATATAAAATGATTCTGATATCTTAACCAATTTGTTTTGGATGCAAAGTATATCATCGGCTTCTATAAAAGTTGTTTTGCATGGTGAATATTTAAAAAGAGGTTAGGTGGTGTGGGGGGTTAGTGACAGGTCTGGAGTAGAAGTCCCCTGGTTGTTCGTTCGCAGGATTGTGCGGCTCTGCAGTGAAGAACTGATGGAAGCGTCTAATGCTGTGCATTTCCTGAGAGGGGAAGGATATCTGATTTACCCTGGTTCATCAGGGTAAATTATTCACATTACATGCTTGCTGGGCACTGGAGATTTCTGCTGTCTGATTTTTGATTTCTGCTATGACGTGTGCAGTGATTCTTCCAGCGCTTCTATTTATAACATGCAAAATACATTGTGTCTAGGTGGAGACCATTGGTGATGCGTACTGTGTGGCTGGGGGGCTGCACAGAGAAAGTGACACGCACGCTGTCCAGATAGCACTCATGGCGCTGAAGATGATGGAGCTGTCTGATGAGGTCATGTCTCCGCACGGAGAACCCATCAAGGTAAGGCAAGTGGTGCAGTCCAGGAAGTGTCGTAAGAGCAAATGTTTGTTAGTTGATTATCCGAAGAATAATGGATTCATTAGGGGTTAGCTGCAGGGAGGAAAATCTCTGACTTGTTAAAGCAGGAAATTTTCTACCAGATATTACTAAGTGCTTACAAAATCTTTGTGGGATCTGGAGAAGCCATTTATAAATTTAAAAAATGTCTGCTAAAGACATACATCAGAACCACTGCTTCTTCCTGGCCTGGAGGCTGACTCCAGAGCTAAACTCCATGGTCACAGTGAGAAGACTACCATGCTCAGAAAATTGTTGCCTCTCCTGAACAAAACTACACCTGTTAGAGTTTGAACAAGGCATGTAGGAAGCCTACACTATGACATCAGAAGATGTGGGACTAGAAAATGGACTCTCTGCTGAGCATATATTAGAAAACCCAAATATTTGCAAAACTGTGGTCACACTTGGAGCAAAAGAAGTACAAGCACAGTGGGAAGCTTGCCTTCCACACCTCATGCACATGCATCTGATTGACTAATTTAGATGCATCTGGCTGCAGGCTTCTGGTTTTTAATTTTCTAGGGGCCTTACGTGAGAATGGATGTTGAGTACAAGTCCATCAGCATTTTCCAAGGCTTGTAACATTTTGAAAATTTTAGATGAGCCAGATTCCAGAATAGAAT
The DNA here is from genome assembly GCF_000276665.1 of Chinchilla lanigera. Taxonomy (NCBI): domain Eukaryota; kingdom Metazoa; phylum Chordata; class Mammalia; order Rodentia; family Chinchillidae; genus Chinchilla; species Chinchilla lanigera. The sequence continues at coordinate 11,379,494 of NW_004955471.1, read as the reverse complement.
CTTACTGCAGATAGAATTAACAGGCTAGGTATTAGTATAATAGAGAATGAATGAACTGCAGTTACATGTCCTACTCATAGCAAATCTTCCACTAAACCTTTGTAGACGGATTTTCAGTGGGTGACCTTCATACTTGGGTCCTTAAAGTAATGTAGAATCCAATCTGGTGTGTTATAAAATATAAAGAGAAGTAAAAAAAACTTAAAAACAACTATTATAATAATTAGAAGTTTAGCCTTTGCTTTCTAACCTTAGTGGAAGCTGCCTGAGTTTTGCAACTGTTTTCTAAATCTGCTGTCACGCCATGTCTTTACTGCGTGGTATTCTGCACCTCCATGGGGAGCACTGTAGTCGTTGAGGGTGCCTGAATTACTGCACTTGCAACATTTGGAATCCATTCCAAGATGGCTGCTTGGTGAGGGTAGGGTGATGGACAGCTTGGCTTAGCTGAGACTGTCAGTCACACTGTTCTACGGGGTGTTCCAGCACTGCAGTCTCAGAGTAATCACACTTTGGACAAGTGGTTCATGTCCCAGCAGACAAGACTGATGGAAGTTGCATGACCTCTTATGTAATGGTTGATACATTATGTAAACTTGAGAAGTTTAGAAGCTTAACCAAACGACTCAGCAGGGGGCCAAGGTCCTCACTTTGTAAACATCCTCAGCCTGCGAAAGTGGAGGGCACAGAGATAGTGTGAGTGCTACACGCGCCGTAGGGCAGGCAGCCTGCTTACATTGTAAGGGAGGAAAAGAGGCTTGCTCTTCTCTCTACTGCTCTTGTTGCTTTTGCTGTCTTCTGCCACCGTGAACAGTTGCCCCTCAGTCATGCCACCTGCCTTGGAGCCAGCTGATTACGGACTGAAACCTCCATAAACTGTGAGCTAAATAAAGCTTTCCTTCCTTAATTTGGGGTGTTGGAAGACATACAGTGACATTTTCACTTTGTTTTCTTAAAGAAGTGGTGTCTACCCAGTATGTAGCAGGTTTCAATTCCCCATCTCCATGGGAGGAGTATGAAATAATTTGCAGCTGTGTTTTAAAAGCATCACAACATTGAACTTTTCCAGACATAATTTTTAATTGCATTTTTCAAAAGAAAAATAAGTATGTATGCCTTTCTAATTTTTGTGCAGTAATTCAACACATCAAAGCAAACATTAAAAATATCCAGACTACTAACAGGGCCAGTGATTTCCACATAAATGAATTTCTTACTTAAAAGGTATGTGTTCTGTGGGGGAGCAGGATTAATGGCATAATTTTTCTTATTTATCTAAATGGAAGTTTTTAGATTTTTGCACTTGGAAGAATTATATATGGCTACCTTACAGGTAGTATGTGGGTAATTGTAGGTTAGTTTTACTGACCAGTAAAGTGAGACATTAAACGTATCTTCTCATGTCCCAGGATGATCCCAGGAAATGTTAGGTGGTTTTAGGAGATAGGTGTGAAACATCTCAGAGGCAGAGGGGAGGGAAATATGGGTAACAGAAGGGAGCACACTGTCACCTAAACATTGTCTCATTTAATCTATGCAACAACATAATGAAGAGAAAGGCGTGATCCCTGTTGCACAAGAGTGGTCATGTTTTTTGTGAGTCGGGATGTGGAATCTTGTCTAATCTGGCTTTAAAGCCCAGGTTTCTTCTACTTTTGTACCCTGCTGTCTCATGGAATAGAAGGAACAGAAGCTATTTCCTTTTCTTCTTTTTAAAATCCGTGCTTTTCTTCAGTGTGTCACATGTGCAAACCATTCCCCAACTCCCTCCTTGCTGGTGCCTCACAAGTGTCCTTCTACTCAGGGTTAGAAAATGTGAGTGAACTGAAGGTAGAGATGCAACCCTGTTTTGGTGCAAGTGAGAAAGTGGCAGTGAACATAACAATCAACTTGTAGTCCCGCCTTCCCTACACCCAGAAGCCTGGCGTGGGAAATGAGCTGTGCCCAAAGTGGTTCCCCCATAGAAGTCTCCCCCATAGGAGACTCCCCCATAGAAGTCTCCCCCATAGAAGACTCCCCCATAGAAGACTCCCCCAGTTCTGCATTGGGCGTCAGAATTCTAAGTCTTTCACCATTCCACATTCAAGTCTTTTTCCTGTGAAAAGAGATACATTCAGGGCAGCAAGTGCATCTTATATCTTGGGTCATTTCTTGATAAATGAGTATGAAAACTGTGGGGTTGATGCGAGGTTGATTGTGGAGGGAGGGGAGTCATGGAAAGTGGCCCTGGGAGGAATCCAAAAGACTTCGGCTTTGTGAGGAAACTACATTTACATGATAGTGATGAGATGAAAAATAAAAATGCTATGGTAGACTTGGCATAAGTTAGAGTAATTAAATGTACAGAGAGAAACTTGTTTAAAGAAGACCCAAGAGAGTGGAATCTTCTCATCCAGTTGTGCTGAAGTCATGGCCTATCTTTAGGGGTAGAAAATAGTTTTCTATTATCTTATTTTATTGTATAGTGGTTAGATCTGTAAAACCATATTCTCTTGAAGAAGAAAAGAGCCAGATTTAGCAGTCCTCTGAGTTTTGCTCTGTGAAGTAAAATTCTGACGTTAAGAATCACTCAACCCTGTATTTTATATGTGAAGACATGATCAGAGAAAAATAAAGTCATGCTACAAGTTACTAGTGGAATTTGTTGAGAATGCAAATCTTCAAATTCATAATGTAATGTTTCTGTTTGAAAATGTCTTAGATTTCATAATACAGCATCTTAAGCAAATGATTGTGGAAAGTTGGCAGCAGATATCTGAAATAAGCTGGAAAATTGAGCAGAAATGGAGTCCTCTGATTCTTAAATTACATCTAAAATACTGAGTCCATGACTTTGAATTAAAATGTATATATCTAGGAAAATTTTTCAAAAGGTCAACTAAACATAAAATGGAAAATAATGGACATGGTGTCTGTCATATAAAATCTTAACTTGCTTTTTGTAGCAGTAATTTGAGAATGTGGGTGTCCTTCAAGTCATCAAGTAATCAGATCTTCTGAAGGATCTCATTTTAAAATAGTCCATCTTAGTATCTCCCTGAATCATTCAAAACTCCTAAATTTTATTCCTGCATGTCTGCTACTGCCTTTAATAACCTAGATGGTACAATTTTATTGTTCTGTGGGTCTGGACTTTAGTGAGTGTAGGCTAGGCAGATTACAGTCATTGTTATTTGGGCTGTAATATTGTCATTTAGATATGAACTAATCCCCCAATGGCATATATATTTGTATATAATGAGATCTTGGTTTGCAGTGGAACAGTGATTAGGGGTGGGGCCTAGAGAGGAGATTGAACTGTGAGGATCCTCAATAGACTGATCCATTGATGAGTTCGTAGATGAATGAGCCATTAAGGTGGTGGGGGGCTTGTTAGAGGGGCTGATCACTGGGAGGTGAGCCTTTGGAAAGTATGTCTTCTTGGGCTGCTTGCTTTCCTCTCTGACTCCTCATTTCTCTGTCTGCTTCACTGTCATGAGGTGAGCAGCTTTCCCCCACCATGCCTTTTCACAATGATGTTTCTGCCTTGGAGCTAATAGACCATGGACTACAGCCTCTGAAACTGTAAGCCCCAAAAAATACCCTCCTTTAAGTTTTTTGTCAGGTATTTGATCACAGTAATGAAAAGTTGACTAATAGAGCAATGCAATTCCAGTTTTTTCTCTGTCCTTTTCTGCTTAGGTATTATAATTCTTTCCTCAGTTTTTAGTTATCCAGATAATGAGAAGTGTTTTGCATAAGGTTACTTTAAAGCAAAGCGTCTTTGAAATCTTCTTTGTTTCCTTTGAAATGGAACGTCATCATGTTGCTCAAGCTGCACTGACCTCCTGGGCACAGCTATGCCCGTGCCTTTCCCTTCTAGTAGCAGGCACTGCAGGCACAAGTTATGCCCAGCTTTTCAGAAACCCAGTTTAGATCCTTGGAGCCAACTTCTTTTGTCACTGTTTTGGGAAACAACTCTTGAAGTTCAGAAAGCAAAGTCTTTCTAACTTGATGCAAGAAACTGGTTTATACAAACAATCCTCAGATCCTGGTAAAGTCTCTGTGATGGCCATGAGAGGTGTGCGTGGATATGGAACCTCATTTCAGATTTCAAAAATGGATGCAATAAAGATGGTTTGTTTAATAAACTTCAGTGTGCACATGGAAGAGACTACTGATTTTGCACTGTTAATTTATACCTCCATAGTGAGGAGCGGAGGGAAGTGGGCTGGAGGGTTCTGAGGGAGGGAACAGCGTGGTGAAAGTCACAGGTAATACAGTTTTGTATTATTGCAGCTTATTAGTACCTGTGTTAGTATATAGTGTTTACACTCCTTGTGGAAAGTTGGTACACGAACATGACATGTTTTAATTCCTTTTTCATCCCCTTTCCCTCCCCCTCAACTCCACCTCACTCTTGAGTCCCTCTTTTCTGGTGCTTTCGGAGCACATAATGTTTACATTTTTGTGTGGAGTTGGTACATGCTCAGACACATCCCCATTCCCCTTTTCAATCCCTTATCTCTCCCCTCACCACTCCCCCATCTCTTGTTCTCCTTTTCCCTTGGACTGTCTGTCTCCCTACTTCCTACCATCTTATTTTGTTTTACTTCGTATTTTTACTCTGAGTTTCTCACACAGGAGAATCCATGTGATATTTAAGCTTGTGTGTCTGATCTGTTTTACTGAACTTTATGGTCTCAAGGTGCACCCACTTTCTTACGAATGACTCAAGTGTATCTTCCTAGTGCCGAGGTACTCTGTGCTGTGTAAACACCACACCGTATTTATCCATTCATCTGTTGATGGACATACGGACCAGTTCCAAACTTTACCTATTATGAATTGTGCTGACCCAGCTGTTCCCTGTCTAGGTATCTTCATGAAGAGTTACAGACATTATACTACAGAGACACGTGTATATACACGTTTATGGTAATACAATTGAGACAGTACGTTCAAGCAATACTGTCAGGTGGGACGTGCTTAACCAGGGACCATAAACATTGTTAATTTTGCTTTCAGATGAGAATTGGACTGCATTCTGGATCAGTGTTTGCTGGAGTTGTTGGAGTTAAAATGCCCCGTTACTGTCTTTTTGGAAACAATGTCACTCTGGCTAATAAATTTGAGTCCTGCAGTGTGCCACGGAAAATCAATGTTAGTCCAACAACCTACAGGTACTGATGACATTAAGCATCGGAAATCTATTGTTTTTATTTTTGTAAAATTCCAGTTTTTCTCTGTTGATTTCATTTATTCTCCATGGGTCTTGTCTTCAGTGATCTTAAAGGGAAAAGAAAAGCAATAATTTTTTTAACTCATGAACTTCATAACATATTTGTAGCCTAATGGCAATTCTGAACAGATGTCACATGTTCTTCCATAATTTTTCTTTAGAAATCATTTATTAATGATCTTAGTGTGCTTTAGGTAGTCTGATACCAGCTGTTGTACTGCAGTACAATTCTAGCATGAGACATCAGAGTTAGCATAGTTACAATCACAAGTTATAGAGCACATTGCCTAAGAAGTCTGCCTTTAGTCAGATGCTAGGTACACATTGGGGTCCTTAGGCTGCCATCCTCATGGCTTAATGAAATGGCTGTGGATTCATTTGCTCCTAAGACCTCCCATGACAAACAGTTAAGCTCCTACAACCCACAGTAGTCAAGCAGGTATCCCGCTGACCTTATAGCTTTGCTGTAAAGGTGCACAGTAGGGATCAGTAAATAAGAGACGGACAAGGTGAGGCCCAAGAGGGTTCTAGACACAAGGCTTCCTTATCTCTTCCCTTATGGGATCACAGCACATCACCCTTTTACCACATCAGTGGGTTCACCAATGAGATGGTGTACTCAACTTGAGCTTTGGGGTCTGGACTCATTGGTTTGATTATGTAGACGTGATTGATTGACTCACTGGCCTTGTTTTGTCAACACCTCTGTCCTCCTCCACGATCAGGCTGACCCAAAGCCTCAGCCTTCCAGTAATATGATTGATTTTTCTGGAATCTTTCCCCAATTCTGCATCAACTCATTAGCATAAACTCAGGGGCAATGCAAAGGAGTCATGGAAAGCCAGAGTATTCCTGTAACCCGGGAGATCCTGAGAGTTGTAGAAGATCCCTTCCTGTAACGAAGAACAGGACCCATCAAATTCCCTGTTATGCCTCTGTGTTGCAGAAGTAGATGGCTGGTAGGTCATTAAATACCTTTGCGAGCGGCTGGGGATTTAGCTCAGTGGCAAAGCGCCTGCCTGGCAAGTGCAAGGTCGTGAGTTCGGTTCCCGGTACCGGAGAAAAACCAAAACCAAAAAAAAAACAACGATACCTTTGCGTGTTTCCACAGTCTTGTGGACTAGTGGCAGTAAGTACCTCATAACCGCCTGTCTCACCTAGGAGACAGGAACTCGATCTCTAGCGTCATTCCATCTGTCTCCTTAACAACATGTGGTGGGCAGCCTGTATCGCTAAATCCTCACTTGTGGTATCACTTGTCTACCTGGAACCAGAAAACAAACCAACCATCCAGGTAGAAGTGTCTCTGTGTTATAAATTTTGTCATATTAAAAATATTAATGGAAACCGGTTAAATAACAAGATCATCTTTCAGGTTCACATGGTAGGCAAAGTATCTTTCCTGTTCTTAAAGTTAATCGTGCGGAGTGTCTTCTGTCCAGCCCACCCAGTTGATAACTTCGCCTTTCATGGCATAGCAAAAACAGCAGTGACGAGAACCACACCATCTGCGCACGGTGGCTGCCCCAGTCCTGGCTTTGCTTCTGTTGCACTGGGCCAGCAGCCCTACCTCTGCCTGCGTACAATTTTGCTCTGAACCACATTATTCCCATCATCTCCTCAAGAACTGTCCTACTTAAAGTTGAGTGCTTTCTGTCCCTGGTCAGTTTCTCTTGCATGTAATGATTGTTGCTGGTAGAATACAAGCATGTCTTGCTATAAAAGCTCTTCGAAACATGAAACTCCTTTATTTCCAAGTCTGTCTCCTGTTACCACCTTACATTTTGGCTTCTTTACTCAGCAGAACTCAAGGGAATTACCAAGCCTCACCATCTCTATTTTCTCCACCTCTTTCTCGCTCTTGCACAGCCCGGAAAGTGCTTGTTCCTCGACCTCAGGGCAGGGTTCTTTCCAAGGTCGTTAAGTACCTGGCTGAGATCATGGTCACCACTTCCATCTTCCACACCTTCTCAGTAGTAGCTGAATAGGCTAAGCAGGGCATCTTTCCTTCAGACAGCTTCTTACTTAGGTGTTTGGAAGCCACGCCTGCATGGTTTTTGCTTTATCCCACGGCTTCACTGTCTGAGAGTCCATTGTTTCTGCTCCTTCTCCATCACACCTTGGAATGTTCCAGTCACAGTGCTGTCGCTTTTCTGTGAGTGTCCATGAATGGCTGTCTTGCTGGGGATGGAGGTGTACACCTGTAGCTCCAGTCACTCAGGCAGCTAAGGCAAGAGGATCACTTCCACCCAGGAGCTCAAGGGCAGCCTGGGCAACACAGCAAGGTCGTGTCTCAAGAAAAGTAAATTAATTAAATTGAATTTAAAAATCGACATTCATGACTCTCACATTTTATAAAATTTCTAGTCCATCCCATAAGTCTCCACAGAGCTACGACTAATTAAATGACTAATTGATACATTAATAGTAACTTGATTGAATGAATCCCACACACTATACCCTGACAGAATCCACTTCCCACTCAGCTAAGTTCACCGATCACCTTAAAATGGCACCACGGTCAGCATAGCTCCTCAGACCCCAAGCCATGCATGCACATGCCTTTCTCTCTCCACTTGTGCCCACATGGTACAACCAGAGGGAGCTGAGGTCACCTCCCTGCTGCTATGGTCCACCCAGCCCCCACTCCCTCGTTCTTCTGAACTAACGCCAGGTCAGCCCTCCACTCTTTGCACTGATGTTCGTGCACGGGTGTGGCGTAGCTTTCACTCCTTTCGTGTGTATTTGACTGATCTTTCCCTTTACCCTTACATGGGAATTACTTACATTTTATCTGAAGGGCAAGCAATAATTAACATGTTTTATTTAGACAAGAAATAAACACTATAAAGTACTATTAATGACACGAAGCCAGAGAAGGAGACTTCTATCACTCAATATGTCTGTGTATTTCTATGACTTATTTTGAATCTTCTCAATATTATGTTTTGTGATTACTGTAAATTGATCAAACGTTGATCTAATTCACATAAGTCTAGCTCATTCACTTTGAGTATTCCTCATGTGGTGCTTTACCAGAAAATTACCTTTGAGGGATGAGAGATCAAAGAAAGAACCTCATATTTTTAGCATTTGCCAATTTCTGTGGTGTTAGCATATGCCCACTCTGGCAGGTTTCAGGCCCTGGATAAACTGTTTTAACACTAGGTTCCAAACCACTGCGAGTTGACTGTAGCACGTCACTATACAGGCATGCTGTACTTGTTGCACAATATGTACTCTAGAGTGTGAGAAGCCAAAGTCTGCCATCTACCCACGGTGAGTTAGAGTCTGTCAACCAAATTCTGTACCTCTTAAACAGTAGCTACTCAAAAATACTCACGTTTGTAATGAAACAATAATTTTATTTTGTGGCCTACATTTTCATTGATATGTTGATAAAGATTAGTTATAAGAATACTTACAAGTAATATTCTACTCAGAGACTCCTTCCTGACACGTGTTTCTATTCAGTTTGTTTCTCAGTACCTAGGAAATCATCACCGAACCAAAATATAATTCAACACCACCACTCATGTCATTTACACATGACACTGTGGCTGCTAAATAACAGGCCATGATCTGCTTGAGCAGAAATGATAAGTAATTTTCTTAGAAGCTGGTTTAGAGCTCCGGGTTATTTAACATTTTTATCCCTGGCCTGAATAGTAGATTAGCGAGAATCCTTATTAAGTTCAAATTTGATATAAAACTGGGAAAGTAAATGGGAGACAGAATCAGTAACTTAATCAGTAAGACTTGAATTTAAAATGTGTTTTGCTTAATGGACAAGTAGTAAGTAACAAATAGTGAAATTTGATAGAGAGATGAGTTTTAGAAGAGAAATGCTACAAATATGTACCAAAAAGTAAGTCGAGTCCAAATATAATTAATATATATAATTAATATATAGTATAATTAAATCTTATAAAAATCTTATAAAATTTCTATTGAAATATCAAAAAGGCATTTTCACATCATTTTTTTCACAAATTTTTACCCGTAGCATCTTCTTAGTACACAATTTCTAAATTGTTATAAATGGACCAGTGACTGACCACTTTCAATTAGAAAGCTTTATTCTGTTGCATTACAGGAATATGTGGGATTTATTCTCACTGGACCATTAGTAGACATCAGGGTTATTTTATTTTTGTTATTTTTTAAATATTGTGAATTTTACTGTTGTTTAGATTATATCTTTACAAAAATGTTTTGTAGCTATTGATACTATTTGTAGACATATTGTTACTGTGGATTTGATTCTTCACTGCAGTACTTCGAGATGTGTGTTAAAGTCAGGAAAGTCTGTCAATCACAACTGTAGCGATGGGGTTAGTGATATTCATTCGGTTATGTCGCTTTCTTTTCCCAAGTGATCATTTCTGTTAGTATGGCATTCTAATCTTTTTATGTTCATCTTTTCAGATTACTCAAAGACTGCCCTGGCTTTGTGTTTACCCCTCGGTCCAGGGAGGAACTTCCACCCAACTTCCCCAGTGAAATCCCCGGAATCTGCCATTTTCTGGATGCTTATCATCAAGGAGCAAATTCAAAACCCTGGTTCCAAAGAACAGATACTGACGGCGGCAATGCTAATTTTTTAGGCAAAGCTTCAGGCATAGATTAGGAAGAGACGCGCTTGTTCCTTCGTCTTTGGGGTCCAACTCCTTTGAGGATGTGTAGAACCTCTGAAAGCACTTTAGGATGATGGAAGGCTCGTGAGCAGCATTAACATTTTAGGAGTGAACTCACAGTTTACTCTCCCAGTTAACGTGACAAAAATGTATTCACTTCACTTCAACTTTTCTGTCTAGGGGAAACCTCAGAATGTGACTTTGGGGGCATATTCTGTTCTGTAACAACCACTTCCTGCCGCGCTCAGAATTCAGCATCGTGTACATACACCGGGTCATCGTCCTCAGCTGTGCGGAGTGGCTGGTCACCCACTGTCGCATGCCAGGTGCAGTGGCGTGGTTCCTGGAGTGTGGTCCTGGTTGTGTGGCCGTAGAGAAGCTTTGCAGTAGAACCTGCAGTGCTCAGCACTGTCAGTTCTTTCTCTCTTAACTCCACAGTTCATTTTATTTCCTCATTTAGCAGTTAGCATAAGTAACAAAGTAGGCTGAGCTATTTTTTCCTTTTTTCCTCTTTGTTGTTGTTTTTGCTCCGTTTTTAGAAAATAAGCAGCTAGAGGTTAGATGCAACATGATATAAAATAGTACTTCTGTAAATGTCAAAGAATAGTATCAGTTTTAAAGTTAAAAATATTCTCCATAACACAATGTGTCATAAAGTAAATATATTCCTTGTGTTGACATTTACTATTCTTTGTTCTCCACATGGTAAAGCCCGTTTCAATTGACGTTAGCAAGTAGATTCCTATTAGTCATTTAAGAATCATAATTGTAAAAATATTCAGGATAAAAAAGGTTTATTGGCTATGTTTAAATGCAATAATATTCTAATTTAATTTAGCCAGAAGTGAAATGGGATTAAAGTATCCGTCCAGGAAATGTACCATAAGTTAGAACAGTAAAGCCTTCAAATATACACACACAGGTACAAACACACAGAGAAAATAATTTGGACCTCTTTCACAGATGTTCTGCACTGCCATTCTGAGCCATGTAAGTTTTTAAGAAGAAAATCTAATTCCAGAAGTGAAAAATAAGACTGTATCATTTTTCTTAAATACTATGCTGAACATTTTCGTGTGTGTGTAGGTACCAGGAATCAAGATTTTGTGTTAGTGAGTAGATATCTGTGAACTTTTTAGTTGAAATATCTTGATAGTATCCTCGAAAGAGACCACTAGTGGTGGTAGAAGTGAGACAAATTTCTGAACATTTTTCTGGAGCTTGCACCTTCCTTCCCTCCTTCCTTCCTTCCTTCCTTCCTTCCTTCCTTCCTTCCTTCCTTCCTTCCTTCCTTCCTTCTGTCACATGCTGGTTCCATGCGTGGAACTTGGGGCTTTGTACAGACCAGGCAAGTGCTCTATGACTGAGCTGCAACTTCAGCCCTGAAGTTTGAATTTTTATGTTAAATGATGTCAATCTAAATTCTTTTTTAAAAATGTGCTGTTTGGTTTTGGAAATGATTTGATTTTTAAAAGGATCAAATTTAAAGCAAGAGAAAGATGAACATTACAGTATTTAAATCAGTGTTAGCAAAACCGTAGATGTGCTGACTTATTCGGAGTTCTGTGACTGTCTCTGGTAGTCCCAAGCTAGCCATGATGTCATCAGGAGTAATAATCACTATTAACTGACCTCTAGCCTCCCAGGGTACTGTTGCAGAGATTACAATGATTACTAAGCAACACAGGTACTAAAAGATGAGATGTGTTTCATTACACACTCACCTTGTAATTTCGGGGTACCATAGCCTTGGGAAAATATATTTTCACTCCCACAGTGATAAGTTAAAATATTTATGAGGAAAATCAAAATATAAATACTTTTTTGGTGAAACTGAACCTTTATTACAAGTAAAACAATTGGAAATATAGGATATTAGAATGCATATAATAGAATGCTGTCTTCATCAAATGCATGTTTAAGCAGACCCCAACTCAGTAATAGATTACGATCTGAGAATTCAGAAGTACCTTTCGGGCTGGAGTGCGGCCCCTGGCTGACCGCTGGCCTGTACGGGCTTGGTTCCCAGCACCTGCTGAAGCAGACGGTACCTTCCGTGTGTATCTCATGTACAACCACACGCAAAGACGAGAACAAATGGGGAAATGTATATGATCTGGGCAAAGAAAGCTGTCTGAGAGTTCCTTGTACTATTCCTGCATCTTTTCTATAATTTTGGCATTTTATCTAAATAAAAATTACCAAAAAATTGTGTTTTCCTAGAGAAATTGTGTCATCTGTGCCAGGTTCCCCAGCATAGCCTACAGAGGCCCATGCATTATGAAAAATGAAAATAAAAGAAGCAGCGAAGCTGGTTCATTGGTGTCTGCTCTTTCTCCAACAGTTTCAAAGCTACTAGATGGGGGAGCTGTCAGATCTCAAAGGAAGAGAACGATGGGATTAGATAAAATTTTGAAAGCCAATTTCTAAAAATGCATTCATAAGAATGGATGTGCATTGGCACGGATGGCTATGGACGTGTGTCTAGATTCCAGAGGAAAACGACTCACACTGATCCTGTGTGGCCCTCACCCCATCTCTCCCTCCCATTTTTCCTTTCTTCCATACTGGAGGCCAGACCTGGGGTGTTCCACTGAGCTACACCCCCAACACCTTTTATCCTTAATTTTCATACAGTCTTCCTAAGTGGTTCAGGGGACTCTGCCTTGTGGTGCCCTGCCTCCACCTCCCTCGGTGCTGGGATTACAGGTGTGTGTCACTGTGCCTGGCTTCCTGCATGATGAACAGAAAGCTGGGGTATCTGGCAGTGGCATTTTGTGTCAATCTCAAGGCCATTAGCTCTGCATGTCACCGATAGAAGGGAAGCGCTGCTTGTGCTTTAACCAACCTGCCGTCCAGGTGACCTCTAAGATGGCCAGTTGCATCGAGGCGGACCTGCCCCGGCCTGTCCCATGCTGGGTGAGAAGGCATAGGATGGAGTAGCTTGCTCTTTAGTGGGTCTACGAAGGCAGGAAGTGGTGAACAAGCGTTATCTCTTGAGAATAGGTCAGGGCTCCCTGAGGTCACCCAGAAATTGCCCAAGATGCAAAGCCACAATGAAGTCTAAGACTATAATTTTTTAAAAACTTGTATTTTGTTTCCAGTTGACATATATTCAACTCGCTGTCACAGTTCCAAAGAGAAGGACTTCAGCAATGACTGCAGTAGTGTTCAGTGTATGTGTTCGACCTGTATGAATCATTATTAATCAATGACCACTCCTTCTGTTACATATTTTGTCAGGGCGGCTTGCTAGATTCCTGTAGCAACTATCTGAGGTCGCTTATCAAGGGAAGAACGTTTATTTTGCTGATGTTCTTGCAGGTTTTGGTCTGTGGTTAGGTGGACCATGGTTGCAGGGCCCTGCCATGTGTTGGGGGGGCGCATGGCAGCACATCACGGTGGGAAACAACACACAGCGCTCAGAAAGCGAAAGAGAGAAAGGAAGAGCTCAGGTGCAGTCCACAGCCCTTCCAAGGGCCTGCCCTCCACGGCCTGCAGACCCCTCACCATGGCCCACAGCCTGAAGTTTCCACAAGCTCCCAAAGTTCCTCTTCGCAGATGAAACCTTCCATCCACAGGCCATTGGTCCCAGATCCAAATGACCCCTTCCGCTGAACAGTAAGGACTGAGTTTATTCCACCCCACTCTGCACTTTCCTGCTAACTTACGATTTTGCTAATGGCACTCGGACAACTGAACCGAGAATGCCAGTGCCTTAGGGGGTGCAGGGGTGGAGGCGGCACAGGGGAGAGTTAAGGGCAGACTCACAAAGGTGCACTGCAGCTCCTGGAAGGAGAACTTGCCATCTCCCCTGGAAGGAAACCCAACACTGCAGACAGCACGGAGGTGGAATTCCACACAGCTTGAGCTCGGGGCAGCTTGCCTTGTCAGAAAGAGAACACTAACGTCATTTTCAAGCAAGATCAATGTACCGCGCTTTTCAGGATATCTTCGAGTCATAGGAAGTCTTGGCAACCTCTCCCGAGAAGGGAAGAGTCACTCCAGGTGTGAAAGTCAGGTTCTCCCGTGGCGGGAGCAGTGCGTCTCCTGGAGCCCTCCTTAGATTCAGGTTCCTTCTGCCCTTGGTGTGCCAGTTTCTAGATTTTATCTTTCCTCCCGGGACTGGGGATTTAACCCAGGGCCCTATGCATGCTAGGTGCACTCTCTTCACTGAGCCACACCCTCAGCCCCTAGCTTTTAGATGGTCGAGGAAGTGCTACTCCATTTAAAATTCTTCTTTTAGTATATCGACGATAGGCACTCAGCGGTATGAGCTTCAAGGCAGGTTCAACACTGTACGTTTTATTGCTATCTATCTTTACCTTAAAGCGCTTTGCCGTTAGCCGTACCTACAGCAGGCCAGCCCACATAAGCCCCACGTTTTTAAATGGAAACTGTCCCTTTTGTGTTTTATTAATTCCCATTTCTTCCTGAATTCATTGAAGGAAAAAAAGCAAGGTCTTCATGAATGCATAGATTTCTAATTTTAAAAAGGGAAACAAAAGAAAAGACATAATAGTCTAAAAGCTATACTTCTCTTATAAAATTAGTACGGATTCATTTCCATCAAAACAAACTTAGTTTCATAAAATATTAGTATGCTAGATGTAAGCATTGGGATAGAAGTCAGGACAGAAATGGCACATCCAAGACTGACTTAATTCAGATATTCTGGTGGAAGCTTTTAGAGAAAATTGTGGCATACTTTGGGGCTTTTTCATCTTTTAAGGTATATAATGTCATAAAATTAAATTGTAAGCAAATCTCCTAAATTGTAAAGAAAATTGCTTGGCAGAAAATGACTTGCATAATAGGATTTGCTAAGATACTTGTGTATTCTGAAATACTGCCAATCCCGTCTTTATGGAAGAAGGAGGTTCAAGGTACCTTCAGAGTAAACTAAGCCAGAGCAAAACAAAATACAGTTACAAAAATCGGATGACCCAATATGCTAAGTGGTTCACAGCATGAATAAGAGCACCAAAACTGAGGCTCTGTGGAAAGTTGTGGTGACCCTGGTCACGGCATCATTAGAAATATTGTGGCAATTTCTAGTAATATATGGCTGTGCAACACCCAGGTGCTGTTTAGTCATGAGACACCTTCTCCCCTGAATAAATTGTGTCTTGTAAAAAGGAATTGAAATACATTACCATTCCAGGCCAGGTGTAGTGGCACATGCCTGTAAGCCCGGCACTTGGGAGGCTGAGGCTGGAGGATTGCCACGAGTTCAAGGCCAGCCTGAACTACACAGTGAGACCCTTTCTCTCTCTCTCACACACACATACACAAAATATATATATGTATATATGTTAGCATCTGAGAATTTCCTGTTCTTTTGCCTCTTCCTACATAGTTAAGATTCCTTGTGAATCTTCAATATTCACTGATACGGAGTAGTGTTCTCCAACCTTTCAAATTCTTACACACTATTAGTAAAGTATTTTAACAGCTCTCTTCTCTCTTTTTTTCCTCTCTGTACACACATTTATGTACATATGTATGTTTACTTACAAATACAATATGCAGCTGTCGACATATTAGTATGGCTTGGCTTTTTTTCTAAAAGAGCATGATATGAATAGAAATTATGGTGTTTTCTTTACCTGGCAGAGTGAATCATCATTATGCTTTGCTTTGGAAACTTCTCCAGTCAGCCAGTGGATTCCTTTTTAAGGTCTACACAAAAACATAGAGATCATCACCCCTCCAAAAATGTGCCTATGACCTTATACCCCAAACGCAGACTTCCAGAGCTTTGGGAACTCTCTCAAATCTACTCTCAGACCACTTCAGTGGGGTACCATGGACCTGACTGTCTACAGGGGGAAATATTAGCTATGCTTAAACTAGGAAGATTACGAATAACTGGCAGGTGTCTGTGACTTTTGGCTTATGTGAGTCCCCTTTTTATTTTTAAGATATCAAGCAAAGTAGTGCTGTGGTCCTACTCTTTGGAACAATTCATGGGCTTAACATGTAAAAGTTTTTTTTCAGCAAATGCTTAAGATACAGTACCTCTCAACATTTTCCTCCTTTTGTAAATGTGCATTGTTCTATGTGTATAGTTGTTTTTTAAATTCCATATTTTAATTTGTCCTCTATGTACAAGAAATTGACTCATAAACCTTGCATTGGCATTGATTATACACCTTTTATTAATACTTTCACCATCACTTTAAATAACACATTTATTTTGAATTCTACTTCTGGCAGAGTCACAAAGTCTATCAAACTATTACTCTGTGGCTCTGAGGTTTGTGAAATATTGCAGCTACATAAATACTGCAATAAAAGTTTTTAAATAAAAACTCTCTTAAAATTTAAAATGAATTCTGTTTAGAAAGAAAAATGAACCACTGAATCAAGTAAAAAGATTGTTCCAAGTTACACAAATACACGTGTCCTGACGTAGATCTCGTCATTACGGGTGAAGGAAAACAGCCAAGACGCAGTGCAGACAAACAGGAGCGGTAACCTCGTTCAGGCAACTGCTGGGTACAGATCAATGCCTCCAAAATCCGTCCTCAGAATGTCACTGTTCATTAAGGATCAATATAGCCGAAACACGGATCTTTAGCTATAGGAGGCTTTTCATTCCAACAAAACCCATGAGGTTTTCCAAATCACACAAAAATCAAAATTTAACAAAACAATTTAAAAGTGTCTTAGGCGTATCCTAGTGTAAGTGTTAGTTACCCAGTTTTAGAGGTCAGTTTGCTTCCTTTACACTCTGTTGGAAGATAATTTTCCATTACTTTCTATAATTGTGTATGGGAAAATAACTAGGTACTGGGCATCTGTCCCAGTGTCCTCCACTAGCTTGTAAAACGTCAGACACTTCATATGCACTGACAGGTCCCTCAATGAAATGAATGCTGGTAGAAACCTGGCTTTCTGGAAGAGGGTGGGGATCTAGATTTGGGGGGTGCGGATCAGGTTAATGGGGTATGAGGGACAGTCCATGGGAATGTTTGCAAGTGTGGCCACAAAATTGCATATTCAACAGAGTAACAAGTGGTTTCCCCTTTATTATCCACTAGAGAAGAAGAATGAAGAGAAACTTGAATGTCAAGTATCAGAAAGTGTATCTGTAGACAGTTTTGTGAACCGTGGTGTGATTATTTTGACTTTTCAGACTGACAAGATCTTGTCTCCAATTGGGCTGGTACCTTAAACTCTACTGCACTTTCATCACTGGTACAAAAAGCCATTTGGGGTTAGAGGAAGGCTTTCACCCTCTTCAGGCAACAATTCAAAAATAACTAACTAATTGAACAAAAATTGTACATATTTATCTTATATATCAGAATGTCTTGATATATATGTACATTGTATAAATGCTAAACCAAGCTAATTAACATATCCATTATCTTATACACAATATTCTTTGGTAGTGAGTACATTAAAAATCTACCCTTGAAGCAATTTTTAAATATATAATACATTCTTATCAAGTTCTTCCTGTTGTATAGATCTCTTGAACTATTCATCCTGTGTAAAATTTTGCATCTTTGGTCAACACAGAAATATACATTTATACTGAATGCAAGGAAGGAAATCAATGCAACTATGAGCAGAAACCAGTTATATCATTAAACCTTTGCTGGCACCCTTGAAATATGAGGGCACTACTATGCTCTTATTTCCAGTAGACTCCTCATTTCCATCTCAGACCTCTTCTTCTACCTGGCCTTTACTGTTCGCATTTCTATCAGCACTCTGGTCACGGCCACTTAGTTCATCAATGTCTAAGATGTTTCAGCTCTCATCATCTGTAATATCTGCTGCTATAGAACTCTAATTTTTTTTTTCAGCCTGTTCCTCCAAATTCTTCTAACCTTTGCCCAGTACCTAATCCAAAAGCTGCCTCCACTTTTTCAGGAAGTGTTATAGTAACAGCTCCAAAACTCGGTATCAGTTTTCTATGTCTATTTTTCATGACCATAAAAAGTATTTGAGGCATAGTAACACTAGAAAGAGGTTTATAGTTAGCTCATAGTTTTGGAAGCTGACAGTTTAAGCAGCATAGCGCTGGCTCTGCTGAGGGCCCCAGGGTAGATTGTGGGAGCTTGTGTGGGATTAAGATACACAAAAAACAGGAAGTCAGAGATCTTGGTGAGGGCAGTCTTGCTCCTTTTTTACAACACGTTCTCAAAATTAACTCAGGATCCCATGAGAACTGGCTTAGCCTTTTCCTAGGGAAGGGCCTCTAGCATCTCAAAGATCTCCCGGTTAACTCTCTTAAGGGAATCCCAGTTGATTCTCTTAAAGAACCCAACCCCACTAACATCACCACTCTGAAGACCCAACCTCCAACTCAGGAACTCTTGGAGGACAAACCAACCCAAATCGTCAGTTTCTCTGTTGATCTCTCCACTTAGCCAGAAGCATTATTCCAGGCATAGCAAACTGTATTAGCAACTGCACAGACTCTCTCTCAGCTTGTGATAAGAAAATTTAAGGTGATTATTATTCATAAGGATACCGGCCAGTGGGTTGAATTTGAGCTGAATGCCTCCAAGGTCAAAGTGGTGTCCTTCATCTCTTCTGCTAAAATCTGAGTTTTTTTAACCTCTGTAGGTAGCACAAGTCTCTTTTCTTCCCATTCTGCTTCCGTGACCTAGGTGATAAGGTTAACCTCACAGCAAGTGGTATTAGGAAGAAATCGGAGTGAGCTGGGTGATTCGCATAATAGTTGTGGGCTCACTCATCAGCAGGCGGTGTTCTCTGCTTTGTGCTACCTGTTGTCCCAGAGTCTCACACAGTCATTAGATCAACAGGTTCTGTCCAGCCCCAGCCCATCTTCAAGTCAGGTAGCAATGCAGCTCTGAAAATAGGTGACAGTGAAGGGAGAACCTTAGTGCGGCAGCACATGGAAGTGCTCATGGGAGGAGTCTGAAACTCCTTCTTCCCTCTCCCATTTCGGGAAAGCCATTGATGTGGTACTTCCCCACACACTGGACCCCCAGCTTGGCATCCTTTAGCTCAGAAAAATATGAAGCTTGCCTGAGTTGGAAGCAGCAAACATTCTCCTTCTTCCACGCCTCGGTTGCTCACAGGTAAGGGAGGTAAGACGCTCTCAAAGGGATGCCCCCAAGTGAAGAAGACTGGTATCATCCGGAAAAGTAGGAAACTGTTTCTTCCTGCCAGGAGCAGAAAAGTGGTGTCACCTCTCATGGGCTGCAAAATGGCCCAAGGAGGGATTCCGGGGTTCCCTTCTTCCTCTTTCCAGTTTGAGGAAGAGCGAACCTGGCTCTGGACAGACATTTCTTGCACTCTTGTCGCCTTCCTCTCTCTTCAAAGTGCACACTGCGGGTAACTTCTTTCCAGGAAGAAATCGGCATGAAAAGCAGCCAAGTAGTTGCTAAGAGAAGCTCGTTAGCGCCAGAGCTGGAAATAGTCTGTCCAGAATCTTCTTGTTGCTGATGCAACTTACTTAGGAATTTCTTGTATGTTTTCCCAGGAAGTTCCCTGTGCAGTGGATAACATGAATTTTTCAAACTTGAGATAAAGGGACAAGAGACCAGAAGTACAGTGCATTGGGCTTGACCTGGAAGCCAGACATGAAGCCTCTAAAGTGGCCCATCTTGAAAAATCACTGGAAAAAGAAGGGTAACTGTAAAAGTTGCAGATTCCTGAAAATAACCTTATATCTAGCAATTAAAATAGCAGCTCTGTGTCACAGGAGTCTTCATTTTAAACAAATTCGCTAAGACTTTCACTGATTTGCAATCCTGGGAACCTACCTCAGTCACTCTCAAAGGACTGGCAAGCTTTGCTAACTGTGGACATTTCTCTATATAGATTGCTAGAAGAGCAGACCAATCCAGGCGCCTCTGCTTCCTGGCCACAGGTATATTTAGTGGGGCAGGGGAACATCAAGTTTCCTAGGAGCGTTTCCATTTTGTTTATTCCAGTCTCTATTATGCTCCCTGGGATACAACAATGACAAGTATGATGAGGCTAGAGTAGAAGATGTAGCTAAACCCCAGAAGGTCAGAGTGCACACCTTCGGTAACAAAGTAAAGGATTCTCACCAACAGTCTGTGCCAGGGAAGAGCGGCTGGGCCACAGACTGGAAATGGAATGGTAGAGGTGTGATCTAAAAAAGCTAACAATTAAATTATTGTGATTTTACTGCTTTATATCCAGTTGTATAATTGATAATCCTTAGTGCAGTGCATGAAAAAATAAGTTTGATTTTCATTCACATGCTTGTCCCTGAAATGTGACTCACCTCTGCATCTTTTTCCCAGCCCCAGAAGTGAGTAGTTACATACAGCATTCCTCTTCTCTGTCCCAGCCTTCCAGCCAGCATTTTCATTGCTAGCTTTTCCTCAAACCTGATTCTTAACTCCCAGGATGAATTATTTTCCTCTCCTCATTCTTAACGTTCAAATATAGTGAGAAATAATTAATTGTGGGAAACATATCAAGGAATTTAATGATGGTTGAAGATAGTTTTCTAGGTGTGAGGAGATAGGTAGGTCAAAACAATTTTCGACTCCATAATACACCCAGAGGCACAAAGAACAAAGATACTTTGTAATTCCAAATTACACAACTGTTAAATCATGCCATCTTTCTGAAAAAGTCAGCCCACAATCTTCATTCTGGTGTCACATATACTGCACGACGGACCCAAACCCTTTCTCTTTTCCATCACTTTTTATGGAGGACGTGAGTAGAAGCTGCACATAGCATAAGCTTCTCTCACTACTTTTCAGTCTTTCTCATGGTTTTTTGAACTATCTAATGTTTATAAGCTTTTAGTTCTTGTTTTGGTAAGCCAGTCACAGCTGGTTTCTGTTACTTGCAATGCAGAACTGTGATGAAGAGACCAACAAATTCCCTGAAAATCCTGAGAAGATCTATCAACTTCAAAAATGGCTGTGACCTCTGTGAGAGGCAAGTCCTGTCTTATTTATGACCTATATCAGTATGGTAAGTTTCTCAGGTAAATTCAACAGAAGAATAAAGTCATATATGATATATAATACATATATATATGAAATATATCATATATGTATATATCAAAACAATGTGTGTGGAAGTATGGAGAAAACTTTCTACTATTACTGATATCTCTGAAAGATTAACACAGAAATATTACTTCTGGATGTGTCTCAGTCAGCTTGGATTGCTCTCCTATTATCCAATATTAAACACTAGTGTCCTACAAAACAGACATTTATTTCTCACAGTGGTGGAGGCCTAGAAGCCCAAAGTCATGTGTGGAAAGATTCAGATATTGATGCTAATTCTCTTCCTGATTTGCAGGTGCCTGCCATCTTGATATGTCCTCACATACTACAAAGGAAGGCCTTGTTTCTCTTTGTTATAAGGACATTGTTCCCATCTTGGAGGCTCTACCTTCATGTCTTCAACTATCCTCCCACTCTGGAGGACAGGGCTTCAACACATGGTCTTTAGAAGGATACTAAGATTTGATTGGGTTCACAGTGAGGTCTCTGGGAGATCTCAGAATTTGGCTCAGAGAAGATGATTAGCATATTGTTGGAATCCTTTTGCTGCTGTAACAAACTACCACAAATTTAGAAGCTTAACACAGAATTCTTTTTCTTCTCTCCAGTTTTGGAAGTCAGACAATCCTAAAATCAAGGTCTCAGCAGTTCTGCTTTCCTTTTGGAAGATCTAGGAGATGATCTACTTCCTTGCCTTTTCCAGCATCCTGAGACATCAGTATTTCTTGGCTCATGGGCTCTTTCCCCATTTCTCTAATCTCTGCTTCCCTGATTTCCACACTCCCTCTTCCCTCTTCTAAGGTCCCTTGTGATAAAGTTAAGCCCATTCTGAAAACTCAGGATAATCTCCCCATATGAATATCCTTGACTTAGTCACATTTGTACAGTCCCTTTAGCATTTAAGGTGACATAGTCACAGGCTTTGGAGATTAAGACGTGGGACATTTTGTCAGGGAGTCATCGTCTGCAGCAGCATAGGTAATGTTACATACATAGGAAGAACTAAAAGACGCACATCAAAGCTCAGGGTTCCTTCACAGTTCAATCTACTATGCCATTGTTTTCGTCATTTTAGAGAGCTAAGGCTTTGGAAATTTGGAAATTATGGTCCAGTACTTGTGAAATGTTTATTTGTCCTTTCACTGGGATAACAATGAAAGTAACAGAGCAAAAGGAAGAAAGAAATAAAAATATTTCAACTAACTGAATCATATTATTTTGGAGGATGCAACACAAAACACACCTAGGAGGGACCAGTTTTCACTCACTTGGAATAATAGCATGGAACACATCTTGGGCTGCTTTATTTTACTGACTTTGGTTTCTGTGTGTGGGATAATAAAAGGGGGGGCTAAGAGTCATGGCTTACATTCTTTATAATATTATTGTGGGATATAAGCAAGCTATTTTAACTCAAACAGTACTTGTGAAAAAGGCACTATTTATATTTTGATGAACACATTGCTTAAATGGATCATAAGGTTCTCATTTGATGAGAGAGTATTTATCATGTGTCAGGCTTGGTAATTATGTCCTTTACAAATGTTACCATATTTAATTTCCAGAATTGCTTTGCTTTCACAGGAAGAAAAGGATGTTTAGAGAGGTTTGGTAATTTGTCTACAGCAGGGCCAAAGAGCAGCAGTTCTATGAATATTGTTCTCAGTCATGGTGTTTTCCCACCTGAGGAATGCTTAAAACGTATGAGGTTCAGACAGGCATATAATAAAGATAGCAAGTCAAATGTGCATTGAGTACACTATCTATAAAGTTATCCCATATATGCTAAACTCATCTGATGCTTATCTAAAACACCACACAAGATGTAAGAGTTAGTATGTATACCTTTGTTTGTAGAGAAGAGAAGGAAATGAAAGTTTAAGGCACTGATGTGGATTCCTGGAGTTTACATAGCTATCATGTTAGCTATCAAGTTAGCCTGATTTCTTTCCACCCCATTAGACACTGTAACAAGCAAACATTCAGATCCAGAGGCAAAGAGAAAGAAATGTAGAAGGAAAGAGGTCTGGGTTTTGAGTCAGTCCTTTGCAGTAGGTCACTGAGTCCATCACTGACCCTTACCATGCCAGTCTCTCACTGCCCTGGGTGTAAGGTACGAACCTGCAAAACATACAAAATTGTTTCTGCCTAATAGGAAACCAGGAGATAATGTATACAAGAAGATTCAGTATGAAACAGTATTTGTTCCAGGGGGATGATTCTAATGCTATTCAGTTGAAATCCCCCCCAAAATTTACCTGTAAATAACTGGAGATTATAAAGTATAAGATGTGTTAGTTCTTTCCTAGTCCCTGGGACATAACACCCAACAAACACAAGTAGAAGGAGGAGGGCTTTACTTTGGTTCATGTTTTCAGTCCAAAATGTGCTGGCTCGAGGGCAGGTAGCATGCAGGCTGGAGGCAGAGTAGGAAGGAGCCAGAAGGAGATTTAAACTTGCAGGTCCTGCTGCCCAGGATACAGCCTCTTCACAGGTGTGTTCAACAGACCATGCAGACTCTGTCTGACTCTTCGGCCCCTTGGCCAACGTTAGAGCCCTTGACTTACTCTGTTACTAATTTTCTAGAATCTGTGGCAGAGTGTGTAGTCGTCATGCAAAGCTCCCTGTAAGCTGTTTCATCAGACCCTCACAGTACCTTCTCTGAGGAAGGTGGGTGAGGCAGTTACCGCCATCACAGTGGGAAGTCCCAGGTTCAGTCACGTGATGGGCAGCCAAGAAGTACAGGGGCCGAAGCAAGCCCCTCACTGTATTTCAGCTCTTTCTGCATGTGCTGCCTGTGAACATATTTCATTTCTATAAAGTGCACAGAAGGGGCTCACTCATATTATCTATTGATTCCAAAAATATAATCAAAAGTAATATTAGATCACAATTTCTGAGCATTTAATGTGTGTCTACTCATGCTTTCAGCATGATGTTTGTGTTCAAACATTTGCAGCCCGCAGCTGACCTGAGAGTAGGTAGCATTTTAAATTTTCTACCACTGAGCTACGTTCTCAGCTCAGGAACCCACCTGGGTGCACCTTAGCTGATGAGCAACAGTGAAAATTAAAATCTTAGACAAGGAGTAATGGTAAAATAACAACTCTTTTCAGAAATCCTGGAGAATTTCGAGATTCTT
This sequence comes from Chinchilla lanigera, assembly GCF_000276665.1. NCBI lineage: Eukaryota > Metazoa > Chordata > Mammalia > Rodentia > Chinchillidae > Chinchilla > Chinchilla lanigera. The sequence continues at coordinate 11,355,503 of NW_004955471.1, read as the reverse complement.
ATCAAATCAGAGAGAAATATACATTTGTATGCTCTTACCCAGGCAGTCTACAGAATATTAAAATGTGCCTATCTCTTATTTTCATATGTAACATTTATCTCACTTTATTTTACAACTGAGAAAACTGTAGTTCAAAGAAATTAAGTAACTTTCCCAACATCATATCACTATAAAATGGTGCCAGCCAAGCAGCCTAAGGAAACTATAAATCAACCACTGCATTCTACTATTTCCATAGCTAACTTTTTTCAGTAGCTCAAAGAAAGGTAAAAGGAGAAATAATCAAATCAGCAACTCCCATTTTTCCCCGTTTCTTTGTGTATCTACAACTCTCAGTATGTGATTGAATTCTATTACAAAAGGACAATATTTTAATACAAACCTGGGGCTCTTATGAGTGATGGCTGCTTTTGAGCTAGACACATAAAGTTCAAACGTCAGCTTCTGACTACAGGGAGGGAGACTATACAATATATTTTGTTTAATTTGATGAAAATCTTAAAATCCTCCAGGGTTTTTGGGAACAATAATTAATTATGAGTTTAATTTTTCATGATTCTCAAAAGGTATGATACATTTAAGAGGCTTCCTAGGCTGGGGATGTAGCTCAGTGGTAGAACACTTCTCTAATGTCCACGAGGCCCTGGGTTTCATCTCTAGCCCTACACATAAACTGCATACACACACCTGCACACACACACACGCTCACACAGACAGAAAGTTTTTTGGTATAGAATGTTCAGCTGTGAGGCTTTTAAATACCTAGCAGTGCCCAAAGTCACTAAATCCTTGATGTCATCTTGGTGAATGTACCCTTATAAAATTCGATAATTTCTCCCAGGCATGTAAAATTTTGAACTAAGAACACTTTGTTTTTATATTAATCAGTTTGAGTCTACAAGGATAACATTACAGCTCTGTCTTAGTTACTTTTCTTGTTGCTAGGACAGAGTACCCAACACCCAAGGTTAAAGGGGGAAAGGTTTATTTAGCTCATAGTTTATAGGGGTTTCAGTCCATGATCAGCTGGCTCCAAGGCAGGGTGGCTTCACAGACAACAGCAACACACTGTGGGCAGGAGACAGCATGAGCAACAAGAAAGGGGAGAAGGGACAAGCCCCTCTCCATCCCTCACGCTGTACGCAGGCTACCTGCCCTAGGGCATCTGTAGCACTCATACTCTTAATCTCAGCGTTGGACCATGAATCAATCATAAACTCTATATTCACCCACCTCTGAAAAGCCCACCCCCCATGACTGTGTGAGGCTTTAGAGGGGACATGTGGACACAAATCATAACAAGCTCCATCTAGTCTTCATAAGTTTGTCTTAGAAATTAAACATAGTTCTAATTCCATATGCTATGAATATAGATACAGATATAGATGACTAGTTGCTTTAACTTAATGCTTTTAGTTATTATCATACAGATATAGATGACTAGTTGCTTTAACTTAATGCTTTAATCATTATAACATCAATACTAAGCATCAACCTTATTCACTTTTAATTTCTTTCTATTTACATATAGGTGTGTTAAGTCCATAAGTAAATGTATATATATATATACAATATATTCATGTATATGACCAATTTTTCTTGTCATAACTCTGGCAAGGAAACATTTAAAGAATTTAATGTAGAATAAGAACAACAAAATTTATGACAGGAGGTACAATTATTATGTATCCATGCAATATTAGAACCAGAAGCTTCAAGCAGAAATGAAATTGGGCTCTGAACTACAGAGATGAAAGGGAACAAGAATCGAAAGCAAATCACTGTATAAAGAATTACTGAAATGAAAGAAGTTGCTCCACAAAATGGTTCATAATTGAAGTCTCAATTCTATTACAGGAAAAGGAGAAGCATAACACCGGAGCTTTGAAACATGCATGCACAGGCATGAGATTACCTCACGATACACTCTTCTGCATCCTTAATGTAAGATTTGTTACTATGACATTGACTGGAAAATCCTTGAAAACAATGGTCGTAATACTCTTAATATTTAATTTACCCAATTAATATATTTTTATTAGTTGAAAATGAGTCCTTTTCAGCTGATATTTCTGAAACGTACATACTGCCTTACATTGATTTGTTCTTTGTTTATTAGACTGATCTTCAAGATGTTAGTGCTGACTTTAGAGCTGCCTGAGCAGTACCCTAACCTCCTCCCTTTCTTTAATTGATTCTCCTCGGCTTGGGACACACAGGAAAGAAAGCTTGCTTCCAAGAATACAGCATAGTCTATGATACGCATTTCCATGACCTTGTTTCTGTGCTCCTTGGTCAGAGGTGGTGGCTATGGGTAGGACATCTGTGGAAACATGGCTGGCAGGAACCCATCTGTCCCTGAAGGTCACATTTTTTTGTGGTATCATGTAGGTCCCATGCAAGTCAGCAGTGATTTAGTGAGCAGAACTTGATTTAAATGTGGAGTTAATACAAGATAATTAGAAAACAGAACAGTATAAACTATTTAACAGTGTAAATATGCTTGGGGCAAAAGAACAGTAACCCCACAGAGTTGTAGGGGAAAAGGAAGGGTGAGAGTAGAGCTTTGAGCTGGAAAGAAGGGAGCTGCATGCCTGCGAGTAAGGAGAAACCAGAAGGATGAGCTCGGTCCGATCTCTGTCCACGCGGACTTCGCATTATGCATCCCCAAAGGGCAGTTTTCTCCTTGTCTCTGTATGTAGGGGTGGAGGGCAGCACAGTTCAGTGTCCCCCGAGACACTGGGGGAAAGGGAGTGTCAACAGATGCATGGTAAAAGAGAGTCTCTTTAACCTGTTAAAAATTATCGCATCTTTTAGAATCAAAAGATACAGCAGGCTACAACATAAATAGTAAAAATGTTGACCCCTCCAGCCATTAGATGATACCATATCAACCTTTTAGTATTTCCTTCCCCGTGGGTTTTGCTGACATCATTGTAGATCGTCCCAGATGTGTGTTCTTGTAATCCAAGGGTGACTCTACTTGTGCCTCTTTTGCTTGTCTACCAATACACCTTTCTTATCATTGTGTGCCTAAGCTTCCTCGTGCCTTTTCTGTGCTTTTGAATTTATTTTTTATTAGTCCGTGTCTGAAGTACATAGTGATAGCATTTATTGAGGACAGCTGGGGCAATCAGGTAACACATCCTAACTTCCTTTCGTCCCCTTCCTCTCCCACCCCCTCCCTGCCCCCTCCAACTCTTGGCCCTCTTCCCATTTGCAAAAACTTTATTTCCATTTTTTTCAGTTCTCTTTCTACCCCTTTTTAGTCTTCTCTCCTCTCCTCCCTACCCCATCTCTCTGTCTCTTGTTCCCTTTCCCATTTGAAAAAGATCTCCCTACTTATTACTGATGTTTTATTTTGCTCCTTATTTATATTTCAGATTTCTCATGTAAGAGAAGCCATGCAATATTTACACTTGTGTGTCTGATTTACTTAACTTAACATTATGGTATAAAAGCACATCCATTTACCTAAAAATGCCTCAAGTGCATCCTTCTTTATGGCAGAGTTGTACTCCGCTGCGTATAAATACTCTACTGTGTATAAACATTTTCTTTATCTATTCATTTGTTGATGCGCATATAGGCTGTTTCCAGGATTTAGCTATTGCAATCTGTGGTGGTATAACATGAGTGTTTATATATCAGTGTAACACGGTGAGTGTAATTCTTTTGGAAAAATACCTAGAAGGGGAATAGCTGGGTCAAAAGAAATTTCTATTTTTAGTTTTCTGAGGAATCTCCACACAGATTTCCATGATGATCCTGCAAGTCTTCCTTTCCACCAACAATGTAGAAGGATTCCATCTTTACTGCATTTGCTATTATTTCATTTCCAGAGGATCACCATTCATTCTGGAGTAAGGTGACACCTCAGCATTATTTTACTTTGCATTTCTCTAATGAGCAGTGATGTTGAACTGTTTTTCATGTATTTATTTGCCAACTATACTTTTGAGAAATGTCTATTCATTCTGATTGCCCCCTTTTTTTTTAACTGGGTCTTTTATTTTTTGAAGGATTAATTTTTTTGAGTTTTTTATTATGACTTCTCATAGTTGTGTCTTTCATGGCTTATAAAATAAAGCTGAATATTAAATAATGACTTGATATTTTTAACAGTTGCATAAAATTTGAAAATAAAGGTAAGTATGAAGTAATCACACATTTTAATAGTTGTATAAAAAGAGGCGGTCCACTCCACAGAAGATCATTTAATCACAGTGTCACGATGGAAAGATTTTGGTTCGTTACTGTGCTGTGTCCTCTCTTTCGTAATAACTGTCCCTTTAACACGTCTCCAGATGCTGATGGTACAGCTTTACCGTTTGGACCTTCTCTCCATCCACGCCGAGGCTGTGCTCCCGGTGAACTGTGTCTCCCCTCCTCCCCACCCCATCTCTCCGTCTCTTGTTCCCCTTCCCATTGGGAAGGCATCCCAGCCTCGCCCCGAAGGTCCCCTAGAAGCTGATGGCCTGCTGGGGCCCGGCGAGGCCCCGCCCTCAGGGCTGGCCAGCTGGGACCCGCCCCTGTGCCTCCACTTCCCCTGGCGCTGAGGGAGCCTCACTGCGGGAGGTGCAGCTCCAGGTGGAGGAACCCAGCGAGTGGTGTCCCCGCCTCGTGCGGCTGTCAGTGGCCGCCGGGAGCCAGCGGCAGAGCCCCGCTGTCGGAAGTCCCAACTTCGCGGTTCGGCT
>NW_004955471.1:11338827-11349666 GCF_000276665.1 Chinchilla lanigera | reverse complement strand
CTCGGGTCGCGGGGATCTCGGGGTGCAGGGATCTCCTGGTGCAGGAATCTCGGGGTGCGGGGATCTCGGGGTGCGGGGATCTCGGGGTGCGGGGATCTCGGGTCACCGGGACCTCAGGGCTGGGCGGGTCCTGACGCCCCTCTCTGCCCCGCAGTACGGGTTTGTGAACCACGCCCTGGAGCTGCTGGTGATCCGCAACTACGGCCCCGAGGTGTGGGAGGACATCAAGTAAGTGGCCGCGCCCCGCCCGCGCCCCCGTGGGTCACCGCCCCGCCCGCGAGCGTGGGAACCGCGCGGAGCCCGCGCTCCCAGCTCCCAGCCCTCCGGACCGAGCCGCTGGCCACGGGGCGGGGCGGCCTCTGCTGCCGGGCCTCGGGATGCATCTTCCCGCTTGGAAAATAGGAGGAGATCGGAATGCTTTCTCCTTAATTTCCGCAGTTCCTCCCTTCCTCCTTTATCATTCGACTATTTAGAATTTTTTTTTTTCTTTTTCAACTGTGATGCAGCCTAGGAGAGCATCCTAGTTTCTGTCTAGAGCTTCGGCCCAGACTCAAGGTGTGAGCAGCGATCCTACACCCACCTGTGCGTTCAAGCTCTGAAATAACGCATCCTGATGGGTGGGAACCACTGTGGGGCTTTTGAACTCTGCATTTAACCTGCTGCGTCGCTAGCCACCGGCTAGCTGTTCCAGGACCATATTTATACATTGTTATCCCAAGGGAGGTGGGCCGAGGAAAGGGCCACCTGGGTGGACAGGTGGAAATGTCTGTAGTAGCATATTGTGATTGCATTTTGTTATCTCAAGTAGTGTTGACTCCTTGCTATTTTTCTCTAAGCACGCGACTATTATTAGCCATCAGGTCTAACAGGCCTTTTTGTACAACCACACGACCGAGGTGATTCTACAGTTATTTGTTGCTATGGGAATGACTCGGGTCTTGAGCTTATAATTTATAAGCACAAGAACATCTCCTGGATCTGTATTATTGTCTCTTTCACGTTCCATAAATTATTTATGCCACCCTCAGAGCACATCCACCTATTACAGACAGAAGTCAATATTTGGCAATTATGTGCTTATGTAGTAAAGTTTACATTGAGATTTGAGTTTTTTCCACCTTATTAGTAACTTCATAATTTTTAGTTTGCTTGGTGGGCAAGTACAGAGGAGGCACACACCAAGGACGTGGCTTTAAGCAGAGTCATTAAAGTCTGGGCTTATTCTTAAACCACTTCCTTTGTGAATTTGTGCACGTAGCCCCCAGAGGATGTGTGGTGTTCTGTGAAATTCTCGTCTCCTGGTGGATGTACAATGACGGTTACAGTGTTTAGAATTTAAAGAGCACAGTGAAAGTGGCTGCTGAAAGCCATTATGTAATTTAAGCAGGTTTAGCATGTGTGTTCTACCCATGGTCAACTTGGATAGTTGGTAAATACAGAGATGAAAAATGTACTTCACAGGTATGTCAGAAAAAATTTTACAAATTAATTCATCGAGAAATTAGTTCATATTGGCCTTATGTTCCCATACAAGATCAAAAACTAAAAATACACAAATTTCATTGGTAACTGCCAAAAAGAATATTTTCACCTTCTACTTTAAACAGTTGCTTACTAATTTTAATTAAAGCACCGGTATCTTTCAACTCCTATTTATCTTTAACTTTGAACTCTATTCTGAAGCTGTAAGCTGTTCAAGTAATAATAACTGGAATCATCAATTTTTTTTGTAAATATAAAGTCATATGAGTATTTTTAAAATAAATTTATGGCAAGGATTATGCTCTTGCAAGCAAAATAGTGTTAGTGGATCCAGTGTTAGCACTCATCCAGGTGTTCGTGGGCATTCTTTTTTGAGTGTAGCGCTGCCGTGGGGGGTTGCAGCTGTTTTGGGTGCGGTTTAGTATCTGGGATGAAGAATAGGGTTCAGGCTCCTGCATTAGTGGGGTTAAGGCTGCTCACCGGTTCTCTGACTGTTCCCTGGAGAGATCCTTGAACTCCATGCCTGACCCTTTGCTTGCCATAGCCCAGACTCACTGCCTGGGCGGGCGGAGGAGAACGTGCAGGAACACGGTTAGAAAATGTTGCTGAGATGGTTCTGCTCCTCCTGCCCATTCAGCTGTCCTCTTCGAGGAAGCTTGCGCTGGCGTTGGTCCGGATGCTTTCGATTTTAACCTCTTATGAGAAACTGAATATACAAGAAAATATTTTTCTTTGTCTCAGTAAGGATGAGGCCCCTACTATCATCTTCTTCCTTTTTTTTCCCCCCTCTGTGAAAAATTACCTAAATGGATGTTTGTAAAATTTTATATAATACTTATCTGGTTTAGTAGGAAATGGCCATCATTCCTGCATGAGAAAGGATACCAAACATTTAATGACAAATAAAATCTGAAGTAACAGATTCCAGACAGAAAGGTTTTAACGGATAAGAGCCCAAAATGCTTCATTGTAAACTCAGCATCCACTTATACTCTTACCAACATACAACCACTCAAAACTGCTTTACATTTGTCTTTTTAAGAAAAGGAAGAACTGTCTGCTCCAGGAGCCAGTGAAGTGGCCCTTCGTGGGTCAGAGAGCGAGTGTTTTTAGGTGCTGTGGACTAAGTCAGAATTGAGGCTGTCGTGTAGGATCTGTGCAACTGTTACAGGGCACGGTGACCGGAAGGAAGGTAACACTCGGTGGGTTGGGCATGTCCCAGTGGCTGCAGTTTGCCCACTTTTTTGTCCCAGAAAAAGCAAAAGGAACCTTTAAACCTTCTTTAAATCTTACTTTGCAGATTTCCTTTCAGTTTTGAGATGGTGCCTTGAAAAGGGCTAGAAATGGACTGAAAAAGTTGAAAAATCTAACATGATCAAAACTATTATAAAACAAGGACTGAGATTTAACGTCAGCAAGCTTAGCATGTGCAAGGCCCTGGGTTTAATTCTAAACAATGCAAAACACACAACACAAAAAACCTGACCTGAACAAACAAACAAAACTGAAAACTGTAATTATTTGCCTACAATTGAACAGACCAGGGAACATTTTTTTTCAACTCTAAAGTGCTACACTGAGTATATTGATTAGCTTCTTCTGTTTTACTGAAAGTTCTGAGCTAAACAGTTGGGTCAAAATTTTGGCATGTGAGATATAAATTTGGTAATAATGTAATTATTGTGTTAGTGACAAATACAACAGTTAGTTCCTCTGGAAAGCTGACAGTCTTCCCTTTTGTAAGGAATAATGTTTGGTGGAGTATTTTCTGGTTTACTTACAATAGGCTATATTTTTTCATTCATGGGTTTGTTTTTTCATTTATTGTTAAGCTTGTCTTTAATGGGCATAATTTAATGTTTGAGCACCAGTCGCAGAAAAGCAAATGATGTAATCCTTGGCTTTATAACATCTAGAGATACCACAATACTTTCAATCTTATTAATTTTTTCTTTTTGGTACTGTGAGTTGAAATCAGGGCCTCACCTTATTAATTTTTTTAACTTTCTGTAACTCAAAAATGGAGACATTTTGACCGTTGAGAAGTACATACTGATTTTCCAGTTTTGACATCAGTGTATCAACTTGTTTTTAGTAATCATAATTGGGTGTCCTGGTTGAAATACACGGACACTTTATGGTAAACTCATTCTGTGCCTTTTAGGTTGCATGAACTCTTCAAATCTCAGCTGTGTAAGGAAGAGGGTAGTGCCTACTTTGTGGGCGTGGTGCAATACATTGAATAATGCTGGCCAGACCTTGAACACTGTTCTTCAATAGCTGCTCAACGTAGCTATTATTTTTCATTTTACTTTAGAATGAGAGGATTTCAACTTTTCTCTCTCCCTGATCTTTTCTCAGTAGTAGTGGCCTGAAGCTGTGGGTAGCTAAGAGGTGGCGTGCTGGCCTCGCACGCACGACCCCAGGGTTTCTTTCCCAGTACCAAAAAGTCATCCTTTGTGATCTACACGGGCCGTCAGTCTAAATGTTCTCCGGCCACGCTATCACTGTGGAATCTGTAATGACTTCACTGTTGTTTGCTATTGCTCTGTCTCCGTTGTACATGCTATGCAACTAGTGACGCTACTTTTTTTTAATGATAGCTTTATTGGACTAAAATTTGGCTGTAATACAATTTACAAACAAAAAGTTCAGTGCAAGATTCATTAGATTTTAGCACATTGACAAAGTTGTACCACCGTGAGTACAATCAAATTTAGCTCTTTTTTGTATCCCCGCCTGTCCTGTGTCAGACTTGTCCCTTTCCTCGCCATCCTGCAGACTGTGGCAAACATTATTCCCATCATGCTGGGTTCCCACTGAGGTTCTCCTTCAGCATTGGTCTTACATTATATTTTTGATGCTCTTCCCTGCCCTCAGTGCTTAGTTATTGTGTTAGAAAATCCCACGCATGCTCTTAATATTCATTTTATCAAAAGAAATTAAAATAAGCAAATAGTGCACTTTTGCCCTTGTTTTGTAAGATTCTCCTACTTGGGAAGGTGTAGGTTTGCATACATCTCCATACCTGTGCTCAGGAGCAAACCCATGTAGCTTTGAATTGCTAACAGCACTCTATATTACAAAGCTGTGTGAAATTTTGGAAGTCCTTTACTCTTTGTAATTTCAGTTGCGTGTTATGATACCCATTTAAAATACAAAAAGACTGCCTAGCTCAGTTTTTTAATTTGCAAGGTGTTGCTTGCAGAATTCCATACAGAAAGTTGAAGAGTGAGAACTTCAACTCTGCTCTCCTGATGCCGGGCTTAATACTTCCCTTAAAATAGAAATGTGGGGGCTGTGGGGGGAGTAGCTCAGTGGCAGAGCCCTTGCCTAGCATGTGTGAGGCCCTGGATTCAACCCCCAGTTTATCACAAGATGAATATGAGGTAGAATCTAATGTAGCGTATGTTAAAAATTGAAACCATATCAATTTTCATGCTCAAAGATTAGCTCAGAATGAATAAACTAATATGCAGATAAAACAACAGATAAAGCAGATCCTTGTTAGGATCAGGACTTTTTCTACAGAACGATCTGCTAGTTAGCTTGAAAGACAGAGGAAGCACTTTATGTTAGCTGATAGACTCAGTAAGGTTTGAAATAATGTGGGGGGCATGGATGTCCACATGTAAAACCCTCAGTTGCCTGCTAGTGAGCCTTACCTCGGGCTCCCCCAGAACTTGGACTGCGTTGTGGAACAAGCTGGCCCCTAGGTGAGAAGGTGGGTCACAACCTTGTGTCGGGTGCTTTTGTTTATTGGTTTGTTACTTATGATCTGACATATACCCTCCAAACCAAGGTGGGTATTAAGGTTCTTTCTTTCCTTGCTTTCTGAATCTTTGAGAACTAGAAAAAATCAGAGAAGCATATTGTTTAATTTGGTGTGTCAGAGAAGTCTTCACACATTACCACACGCACTCGAAGAGAAATCAGAAAATCTGTGTTCTTCCACTTGGTCTATCCAGATTTGGTGCTAGCAGACATTGTCTAGACGTGGCCGCTGGCCGTGCTACTGCATCCCTTTTCTCCAGAATGAGGGACTCTGGCAAATGTTTCTCGTTAAGGTGCTGGAAAGGTGTGCTTAGGGGTTGATACTGTGCAGACGCCAACAGAAAAACGCACTTAAAGACATGAACAGTAAGAGCTCTAACCAGCCAGACTCACAGGGTGACAACTTAGAAGATGTGAGTACTTCCAGCTTTTGCATTCTATTTTGGTTCCTTGTCCCTTAAAGAGGAAACAGTGTGGAAAATGGTGTCTTCATTGTTCACATCTAGCAAAATGGAGCACCTTGTTGTCTACAAACTCCGTCAGGAAGTATTGTGGTCAAAGAGGTTTGTGCTTAAAGAAAAGGGTAAAATTTTGAAGATTTTATTGTTCTTCCTTGGGACTAAGATACTGGTTCTGCTGCAAATCTTAATCTACTTGCCACTTGTTGTGTAATCACGAGGAAATAATTTATCTCCGTGTTGAAGCCCACTCTGCCCATCGTCAGATCACTAAAAGGCGTGGAGAGTTTTAATCCGCACTGGGATTGCTCACAGTATGCAGCCTCGTGGGCCAGTTCTCAGTTCCTCAGCCGTCCTGAGCGTTCAGATGTGTGCTGGGATCACCTGTCCCAAAGGGGCTTTTTCTTTAGCCCCTTCACACACTCCTAAAAGCACAGCTGTCAGCCTTGGGACATCGTAACAGATGTTGCTTCTTAAGTTTGCACCGTGTCATTGCTGTCCGCCTGCCTCACAAGACCGGCTTTCTCAGCTCTTTCTAGGGAAAGCCTGACAGGGTACCCACGTCGCCTGTTCATCTCTGTGTCTTTCTCTGTCTCTGTCTGTCTGTCTGTCTCACTTTCTTCCTCTCCTTTCATAGGGTCTGTCTCTGTAAATCTTATATGTATGACTACATGTCTGTAGATGGATTGTCTTTATTCTAGACAATAGAGCCTGTACGTATTCATCGCCTATATTCTTTTCTGCACCCGGAATTTATGATTTCAGAATGATGACTTTCCAGCCCTACTTGATAACATAAGATCTTTTGAAATAGGCACTGATTTTTCCCGTCTTACTGAGGTATAACTGACAAATAAAAATTGTGTGTACTTAACACAACAGTGCATCCCACGCTTTGATGCGTGCACACACGTGACCAGAATAACGGCATATCCGTCCCCTCTCATGGCCACTCCCGTTTTGTTGATGAGAACAGTTAACAGTATCAGAGTATACATTACATTTTGTTCACTATAATCACATTATACAAAATGAACGTTCCTTACATCAGTACGGGAAGAAGATATATTAATGCACAATAACATTTTCTTCTGTGGGGTTAGGCTTTCTTTTATGCTGTTCCATGAGAATATATTGGAAGGATTAACAGTGTTGTTGGATTGTCATATTTATATATGAAAGACCGTTACTGGATTGGATTTAGGCCATGAGAGAGTGCTTTAGCATGTGTCAAAAGACAGATGTATGCAGTGCTGTTCAAAGTCAGTGTCATAGAGTGGAGTTTCATAATACTGAAATTAAACGTGAAAACCAGATGGGAGCACTGCTGTGTGTGTTTTGGATGCAGTGTCTCATTTATACTGGTCAGTCCCCGTATGGGTGCACAGAATTAGTCTTACATGCTTCGTAGTTGTTATCTCACTTCATCCTCAACCACCGCAGAAAGCAGATTCACGTATTCTCATTTTACAAACAGAGTAACAGAGGTCTGAGACCTTAAACCCCCGCGGTGATCAGTGATCAGATCAGAGGCTTGGACATAGGTAGGCTGGTAATTATTCTCTTACGCACCTTCCTCTTGTAAGGACCTGTACTCACTTCCTTTCCAAGGTAACCAGTGTATTAAGACCGTGGGCAACACACCCCCACTACTACTGCCCACGTTTGCTTTGCTGCCCTGGAATAGCTCGGCACTTGCACTTTCAGTATAAGTCAGGACGGCCGTGGGTCAGGCTCATTCTTTGGTGTTTGTTGACCCTTTCTTCCTGAGATCAGACCTTACTTCTTTGGAGACTGTTTTCAGATGTCTGTATTCAGGCTTTCCCATTTCAAACCACACTTTTTCATGCTGCCATGGGAAGCTTCTTTACCTAAACACAAGCGGTCCTTGGGGTGGGCTTCCTGGAGAACGTACAGTGGCAGGAGCATCGGGCTATAATGCAACTTTTCTGCGTTTCCATGTAGCAATTGAGGAGTATTTTCTGAAGTACAGAATTATAAGAAATATTGCTTGGATATTTCAGACAAGTCATAAGCAAGCCTGCTTTCCAAGAAATAAATAATGTAAATATTCTTGATTTTGATTAAAAAAATTATACATTTTTCTCAGTAATGTTTAATTACTTGTTTTTTAGTAGGGAGTTTGGAAATGTTTGGGGAAATATACTTAATGAATTAATTGCTTCACTTAAAAACATGTATTCATTTATTGAACATGTGTTCAATACCAGGCACTTGAGTCAGGCACCAGTGATTAGTTTTAAAGAACACTTCCCCCAAAAAGGTAGTTAGTGGAAATAGAAGATCAGTTTAGGTTGCAACAAATAACAGTCTCTAGGAGTGTACAGGAAATGAACTGCTGGGAAAGTGTTTGTTATATATATATTTAATTTTTATACAAAATTACTGTGAGTACAAAAACATAGAATACCATTATTTCTCATTTTTGTTCAGAGGTGCAAATTTAATCATTATTTTAGAGGAGATGAAGCTTTTTTGCTTTTGGCTATTTGAATTCACAAATTCTGTCTGCTAATCAACAAAATTCATATTTACTGTAATTATTGAAATGCTGACAAAAATTCCTACGATTTTGTTGTTCTTCCTTTTCGTTCTGGTTGTTCTTCCCCCTTCGTCTACTCTTCTCTTCTTTCATCTTCTTCAACTGTGGTACTTCTTTACTGATTGGATAAGCTGGACATTCAGGATGTGAGGAACACGATAACCCAGTGACCAGTGGCAGTGCAGCAGCTACTCGCTGTGAAGATGAGGAGATGAAACACGGCCCCCCCGCCCCGAGAAGTAAGTCAGCTGCCGGGGCAGGGGTGAAACTGCCGTGGGTGATTGAGCTGCTCTTTTGCATATTGAGTGAGGAGACTGTGGCTTACCCATAGAGCCCGGTGAGTTCCTCTGTGTTTACTTGTTATGAGAAAAAAAAAGGAAAGGAAAAGAGAAGCAGTCCTTTTCACTTTATCTAAATTTGTTTAAGCCTTTTTAATTTTTAACTCTTATTAGTAGATGTTTGCAGTACATGATAATCACATCCATTGTAGGGAATTGGTTACGTGTACACAGCTCAATTCTTTTTTTTTTCTCCTTCTCTCCACCAACCGTTTTATTTTGCCAGCATCCAACTCTGTTATTTAGAAGTCCTTATAAAGTTAATTGTCATACCTACACTTTAACAGCCAGACTAACAGGCCAATAAAACATATGGCATGCATAGACAGTTATACTAAATCAAGGTACCCTTTTAGGTACATTGTTCATGCTGGATTACAGTGTTTTTCCCTCCCTCTCTCTCCCTTTCTGTCTCTGTTTGTCTCTGTCTCTTCATATTGTCTTTTACTTTGCACTTTATTTATATATGGAGCTTTTCATCTAAGAGAAACTATGTGATATTTAAGCTTCTGTGTTTGACTTACTTTCCTAAACATTATGGTCTCAAGGTGCATCTGTTTTCCTACAAAAGACTCCTTCATGGCATAGTAGTACTGCATTGTGTATGGGTACCACATATGTTGACGGACACATAAACTATTTCCAAGATTTAGCAATTATGAATAGTGCTGCTATAAACATGAGTATACATACATTGTTTTGGTGTGATGTTTGTAACTTTTGTATGAATATATCTAGAAGGGAAATAGCTGGGTCAAATGGAATTTCTATTTTTAGTTTTTTGAGAAATCTCCACACTGATTTCCACAGTAGTTGCACCAGTCTGCACTCCCACCAATAGTTCAGAAAGTTCCTTTTTCTCCACAGCCCCACTAGCATGTGTTATTGGTTAATTTATTGATGGTAGTCATTTTTTCTGGAGCAAGATGAAATCTCAGTGTTATTTTAATTTGCATTTCTGAAGTGGCCAGCAATGCTATTGGGATTAGTAGTTTTTTTGTTTTTTCTTTGAGACAGGGTTGCACTGTGCAGTTCAGGCTGGCCTCAAACTTAACAACAATCCTCCTGTCTCAGCCTCCTGAGTGCTAAGATTATAGGCAGGCACCGTCATACCTGGCCTGGCATTTATACTTCTTCACCTGAGAAATGTCTGTTCATTTCAGATGCCCATTTTTTGGACTGAGCCTTTATATGAGTTCTTTATATATTCTCGATAGTAGTCCTTTGGGTAGTAGCTGGCAGTTTTTTCTCCCATTGTGTAGATTTTCCCTTCACTCCATTGGTTGTTTCCTCTTTTGTGAAGAAGCTTTTTAATTTGATGTGATCTCATTTGTTGATTCTTATTATTTCTTGTGCAACTGGGATTTTTTCCAGAAGCTACTTTAAAGTAAAATCCTCTCTGTCTTCCAACGTCTTTCATGAGCAGTGCCCTAAGTAGGACACTGAGTGCAGCAGGGTTACTGAGTGTGAAGATAAGGTAAGGAGAAGGACTGCAAGTCATGGGCCTGGAAGTAGTGGATGAGTGTGTGCATGTGAAGTTATTCAGGGAACTAAAAGTAATAGCGACCTGAAGTAACAAAATGCAGTAACACACATTAGGGTCTGTGATGAAACCAGTTCTGTTGGTGGTTGTAGTTGCACTGTTGAACACATTTTAATCCAGGTCACTTATAGCATCGTAGGGTATTTTTTGACATCTGAAAAAGCATTGAGAAGATAAAAGTGTGTCCAAAGTCTTCTATTTTTAAGAAAATTTCAAAATATAGTTCTCAGAGAAACCTATGATTTTCTTCACATGGAAACTGGGTGTAATTTAAATAATAGGGACATTACACGATTTCTTTGTGTAATGCAATGATTTAAACAAAGTGCATGTTCACAGTGCAATTTTTGGGTTTTCTATTTTTGTTTTTGAGATAGTATCTTACTATGTAGACCAGGCTGGCCTGAAACTCACGATAGTCCTCTTGCCTCTGCCTCCCAAGTGCTGGGATTACAGGAATGTGCCACTATGCCCAGTCCACTCAAAATATAATTTTTTATTTATTTTTTATTTGAAAAATAAAAAAAGGAAAATACTAACAGACAGACAACATTTTACAAAATAGCAAAGGATCAGTACAGACAGTACAGAGTTACAAACAGAGTGGTAGGGAATTAACAGTGCTTGTTGTATTACATATTGACATCTTCAAAGTGGTTTCTTATGAAAACAGATATAGAC
>NW_004955471.1:11222279-11337531 GCF_000276665.1 Chinchilla lanigera | reverse complement strand
TATAGGTAAATGGTCACAACTAGAGACCATACTCATAAGTGAAATAAATCAAAATATAATTTTGAAAGAACAAGTGAGCCTAGAAAATTTGATTAATGTATGTGGTTGAATTTGGATAACTGAAACTTAAAAGAAAACTACATGTCAAGAAAATAAATCTTCAGTTATTATCTTATATATAACTGTGTATATATTATATAAATGCTATATTCTTTGGGTTTAAGGCAAAGGTAAGAAGGGATGGTTCCTGTCGTCTCAGGGCTCGGAGGGGCTGGGGCACCGGCAGCATGAAGTCTGGTTAAATACAAATCTGCAGAGCAGTTAGAAGGAGCAGTGTTCAGCACTGAGACACCAAGGAGAAAGCCTCATGCCTCAAATTTTTCTCCCAGATTCTGTGGCCACACCAGCTGGCATCAGTTCTTTCGGTTCTGACTCACTTTGCACTGTATATTTTCCTGCTCAGTTTAGTGTACTGATTCATTCTATACCTAAGGAGTTCTCCTATCTCCAGCCAGCTTTTCCTTTCAGAAGAGAAGCAGGTGAAGAAAGGGCTGCAGAAAGAAGGGAGTGGGTCCTAGGAAGCTGAGGTGAATGGAGCCAGATGCCTGTCCTGAAAGTCTCTGCGCAGACCTTCGTACCCCACGGAGCCCGCTGCGGCCGGGTGTCCATTGGCCCCACCCCTCCTCCCCCACCTGGGCTCCCGCCTGTTCCTGGCTTTTCAGAGTTCATCACTTCATCCCCATTATGAAATTTGGATATGTATTTATTACTTTATCTGTTTCACTCACTGAGACGTTCAATGTGTTTATAAAAGGGCAGGGAGTATAATGGGCATTGAAATATTTGTGGTAAAATTTCTGTAGAAATAAAAACAAAAGAAAAGAGCAACTCTGTATTTCCAAAGATTTCTAAAATAGTCGTAAAGAGTGTTTTAATGAGCAAAACGTTACTAGTACGCACTTGCAGTACGTGACTGCTTTCGCTGCAGAGAGCCCGTGCACTCACACAGCACAGCTTTAATGCTGTAGTGGGGTTCAGTGTGCAAGGCTTTAAGGAGCGTTCTGCTGTGTACGACTGTCTAGTCTTTCAGGCTTTTCCGGGGAGCAAGTTGAAGAGGATCATTGCAGGAAGGAGAGTTCAAAGAAGATAAGGGAGGTTATTTTAATAAACAGCAAGGAGAGAGAGAGAGAGAGAGAGAGAGAGAGTGCGCCTTGGCTCCTTGTTCGGGGATTTCCTAGGAAGCGGCTGTTCCCCCAGTTAATGCAGACTGTACTCTGCCTTCATTGCTGTCATTTAGGTATTGTTGTGGATTGACGTACTTTTTGCAGAAACTCAGTTTGCTAGAAAAACTTATGTGATTTTGTTTATTCAGGATGGAAGAAACAGAAAAAAGCATGGTGAACACATGAATTAATTTACATTTCATTAACATTTATAGTTTACATATATAAATTAACATTTATATTTTACTAGTGTATCTTAAACCACAGGCAGCAAATTCCAATCTGCTGACTAGTGTTGTCTTATAGTAAAATTTAAGTGGAAAAACAACAAAAATAAGGATATCTGTATCCTTTAAACCAGCAAGTTCATTCCTAGAAATTCATTTGGTGTTTTCAGTTATTCATCAGAGCATCCTTCATACTTACGTAAAAAGTAAAAGAAACCTCACTCTCTCTACCAAGACTTCAGATATCCATACAAAGCAATTTTATGCAGTTATGCTGTAGAATTCATTTATTGACATGAAAAGATAACCATCAAATACTAAATCAAAACAGATTTTAAAGTAGTATGTTATATAAATCAGTATACTGAAGCAGGTGCAGTTTAAATATAATATTACCAATGGTTATCTCATTATGCGGGAGTATTACTTTTTAGTTTTTCCTTTTCAGCACTTTTATGTATCTTTACAATTAGAAATTAGAATGCATAAAATATATAGTAGCATTTATCACAGGATAATTTAGGGTTTGTACATTTTAGGTTCTTTTTTTTGATATTTCACATTTTCTATTAAAACAAAAACCTTGAGATCTTTGAAAAGCTGTGATGTTATTGCTTAAGAGCTATGCATGTTTGGGAAAAGGGAAGAAAACATCTTTGAGCATGCAATCCCAGTGTAGCTTTAACTGTTTCAAACATAATTTGGATACATTCTTTCCTTGTAACTGTGGGAAATAAGTTAAAATAAGTTGCTTACTATTAGTATATTATTGATTTTTATTTTTAGGAAGGAGAAGTTTTAGTGTTTATTTGATATATGCGGTTTTCCCAAGTTCATCCAGCTGGTAAATTCTGAATTCTGAAGCTCAGACCCCCATGGCTACCAAAACCACGTGTTGTTGTTGCTGTTGCTGCTGCTGTTGATGTTGCTGCTGCTGTGTTGCAGTGCTGGGGCTTCCGACCTGGCTTTAGGCATGCTAGGGAAGTGCTCTCTCATAGAGTTGCACCCCGCCCATGGCTTTTAAAAATGTGCCCTGCTGTGCATTACTGCAGCAAGTAAACGTAAGTGACATGCCCTGAAGAACAGTGTGTCTTTAGGAATAGCTCCACACTGATGTGGTGACATAAGACATGCTACCATTGGGAATATTCTCCTTGAGCAGCAGCAGTGACTGCAAGTGACTGTAGCCAGCCTGACACTCACCTAACACAGTGCTCAGGGTCCCTCCTGGCGGCGCACAGTCGCTTGGATGAGTTAGGGTGAGAGTCAGCAGTTGATATTCCAGCTGGACATACTTTTGTGAATGTAACACTGGAAAAGATATCTGGAAATTCATCAGCTCCTGGATCCACCTGGCAGTGTTTTTAAACAATGGCTTCCCCTCCCCTTTGGACATTTGTTTAAGGAAAGTAATCTCAATCCTACCAAAATAAATGTATTTATAGAAGCGTGATGACTTTTAAAAATGATAACTGTACTTTCTTCTTACTAATGTTGGATACATTTTGAGCTATTGTGTTTATTCAGTGAAGGATGTATTTGGAGATTTCATCAGTCCACCTGGCCACTCATGCTGTGTGTAAAACACAACTCTTGATCTGAGCCCCAGCTCCCATCAAAGAGTCTTACTGCAATCAGTTCCTGGTGACAGCATCCTTCCACCTGCTCAGACTGAAGCCTCTCGCCCTGCTGAGTCTCTGCCTCCCTCAGCATGTCATGTGGACTTTCGCACAAGGGTGTGAACCAGTGCTCTGAAGCAGGTTGGAGCATGTGTCACCTGACGGGTGGCAGAGCTCCCTCACCATGTCCTGCACCGCTGTGGTCCATCCTCACTGCAGAAGCCAGGCAGATCCCTTAACCTAGGTTGGTTCCCGTCACCCCTCACACCACTGGAACCCGGATCCTTCACCTCTTTCCATTCAGACCAGTTGTCCCAGTATCCAAGCAATCTCAAGGACTGCGGCTTCTTGTGACCTCCCGATCTGTTCCCTACAGCCTCTTTCCCCCCTTGTCTGCCCCAGACACGTTGCCCTCTGCGGTTCCCCCAGCACCCAGGATGCTCCTGCCTGGCCTGTGGAGCTGCTCCGACCTCTGTCCATATGGCGCCTGGCCCTTCATCCTCACCTACGTGCCAGCCGCCCCGAGCAGCCTCCTCCCTACTGCACTCGAACATCTGCCCCTCTACCTTGCCTCATTTTTCTCTTTATGTTTATTGTACAAGTGATTTGTTAGTCTTAGACCTGGTCTCCCCCACCCCTCCTAGAGTACGCATATGTATCCTAAGCGATCAGGGACTTTGTCTGGTTTACTAAAGATTGCATCCCCAGAGCAATGCTTGGCACAGACAGGGACTCAACAAATATTTGCTGAATATTTATTAAGCCAAAAATTACTTCTTGAAAACAGATAGAGACATGCAATATTGATCAATCAAGGACTCACTGACAGTTTCTTTCAGCAAAGAAATAGAAGACAGTAGAACAACTATGTTAACTATCCTGTATATACATATACAAAATTTCTTCTTCTTTCCCTTCTCTTTTCCACATCCCAGTTGCCCTTTACCTTTGAGTGTTTTCCTATCATTTCACGATGTTTATCATATCTCCAAGTTAAAATTAACTCTTTCAGGTTTTACACTAGTGAAACAGTGCGGTGCTTGTACATTCAGGTCTGATTTATTTCACTTATGAGTATAGTCTCCAGCTATGACCATTTACCTATAAAGGCCTCAAGTTTATCTTTCTTTATAGCTGAGTAATATTCCATTATATAAAAGTACCACGATTTTCTTATCCAATCCTCAGTAGAAGGACTTATCAGTATGTAATATAACAAGCATTGTTAATTTCCTACCACTTTGTTTGTAACTCTGTATTGTCTATACTGTTCTTTTGCTATTTTGTAAAAGGTTGTCTGTCTATTAATGTTTTCCTCCTTTTATTTTTACAATTAAAAAAAAATTACTTCTTTTTTAGCAGGTAAGACCTTGCTATGTTCTCCAGGCGGGCCTTGAACACCTGGGTTTGACCAATCTTCCTGCCTCAACCTCCCAAGTAGTTGGGACTATGGGTGTGCTGTCACACCCAGCTTTGTAAAGAAGGTTATTTCTTGACTGTATTTAATTTTGGGTGTTGTGTTGGGCATTGACATACTATATAAAGGTCAGATGTATTACAATGAGTTAAGTGTGTCATTTTAATTCAGGGAGAAGGATATGACATCATTTCGGCTTGTCACTAGCCTTTTAAGTACATAATACTGATTTAAACAGGTTCACCAAAAAATCCCGTTCCAGAAGTAAATGCATTGTGTATGGAATCGTCACACCTGCAGTAGCTGCTCTTTCATGTCCTCACTGTCTCTCCTGTTTTCCAGAAAAGAGGCCCAGTTAGATGAAGAAGGACAGTTTCTGGTCCGAATAATATACGATGATTCCAAAACTTACGATTTGGTTGCTGCTGCAAGCAAGGTTCTCAGTAAGTCAGACACAGCTTTCCTTCTTTGTCTTAGTTATGTGTGGAAGCCCAAAGGAATGTCTGTTTCAGGACTGCAACATGTGGTTACACAAGCTGTATACTGCACAAACCCGCATGTGTGTGTGGTGGGGGGGTTGTCCATGTAATGTTAGGCTCAGGCCTAGCTAAGTCCTGTTCTTCCTTTTACAAAGTACTTAGAGAATGGAAAGAAAGCAGGCTGTCTCTGCTCACAGAAAACCACATATTCGGGAGGGAAGCAAACGTTGATTCTCAGTGTGATCGCTCCAGCTGTAGTATCAACAAAGTAGAAGTGGTACAGGTGCAATATGGAGAGACCATTACTCTGAAATCTCTTTTATAATCATGTTATGTTAGCTATTGGCAAGAGGAAGAAGACTCTGAGACCTTCCACAGACAGATCTCGCTGTTAGAAAAGGTCCTGTCATGGAGAAAAGTTGTTCTCAAATATTACCTGTTATTCCCAAAGAATTTAATTTGCACTGAGAGTACAGTTTGCGTGGGACAGAAGGAAGCTTTTAGCTTTGCTTGGCAGAGTGTAAGAATTAGTAAAAAAAAAATTGGTAAACAATAAAGTATAAAGTTTCATTAATAATGAAATGGAAGCAAATATGAAATATGCTTTTAAAATGTGAATTTCTAAGATGTTTAAGATGAAGTATCTAGAATAGTCACATGTAAAGGAGATGTGGTATGTACTTTTAGCCTGATGATGAAGTAAGATGACTTCTTTCTGAGGGCAGTTTGACCACATCAGAATCGTTTAGAGATGTATTCAAACTGTTAAGGAGTTTGAGTGCTTCCTGAAGAAGCAGTAGATGGCCTTTGCCCTAAGATTTATGTGTGTTTCTGTGTTAGTCACTTATCAACGCATTTCCAGTAAGATGAGGGTGAAGAAATTGCTACATCCATTGTTGAGTAAGATAACAAAGCTGACAAAGAAAAATTATGGGGGAAATGAAATTTTAGGAAATATGAATTTGGATATTAAAAGAACAGGATAGTCAGTTCCATACCTTATACAGTCAGGTTCGTAAATGTGCCTATTTATAGGAAGGAAAACTATTTTGCATCAAAATAATGTCATGTGCATTCTCAATGGCTTAAAAATCTCCATTTTTTGAATAAACACACTATATGCTACAAAAACGTCAAGATTAAATAGTTCTTATATAAGCCGAGAATATGGTAGCTTTGCTCGCAAGTACAAATTTACACTGTCAACTTGTTAATACGTTGTTTTCTCGGATTTCTTGTAGTGTTCTGACCAGAATTCTTCTGTCTTAGATTTATGTCCATTCCACCCAGAGGTTGTGGGCATTTTAAATCATTTCATTCTTCTCATTAACAACATTCCACCTATAATACGTGGTTGTTATTTCTTCTCAAACCTATGAAACAGACCTCAATGCTGGAGAAATCCTTCAAATGTTTGGGAAGATGTTTTTTGTGTTTTGTCAAGAATCTGGTTATGACACCATCTTACGTGTCCTGGGATCTAACGTCAGAGAATTTCTCCAGGTGAGTAATTTGAGCTCCTGGAATAAAAAGTTCTGAATGGTTCTTAAATACAGGTCCTGGGATACGTTTGCCCAGTATTCCAGCTGGACTACAGTATTTTGCTGCTAAAATAGAATCGTAATGACCTTTTTCTGAGTAACTGAGAATCATATTTGTTAGCTGAACTTGAATATACTTTAGGACTTTTGCTTTGTATTTTTCTTTATTTCTAGTTGCTGAAACTGAATGTGCTAATTGTAAATCAGTATTCTCTTAGTGACTTCACAAGCTCTATTTTGATCTGTTCGACTTTTTAAGGACCATGATTGTTTTGTGTTTTAGTCATATAATATGGTTTTGTTTTCTATTTTAAAACATCCTGAATGTGTAGCGTATACTTAAACAGTATGTCAGTATTCATGAATTCTCACCTGGAGTCTGTCAACCGGGACAAAGCACTGGGGCACAGGCATTCACCATGCACACGTAATACATTGAACACCATCGCTGGAGAGTTACATATTGATGAGTCTGTTAGAGGAAGAAGAATAGGAAACCTTCCGGCGTCAGCTTCAGGTGAAAGAGATACTGGCACCAAAGGCCCTTGTCTCACAGCTTAGTAAAAACTGCCTAAATAAGTTTCGCTAGTAAATTACCCATTAAACAAGAGATTATGGCTAGACGGACTGTACTACCTTAAGTACAGGCATTTGTGAGACCCTCTTGCTGAAATGTGCTCACTTTGAAAATTATGTAGCTGTTTTCAGAGAATACTTCTCCACTGTCCGCTGAGAGCAGCCAGATCTTGCTGGAAAATGATGTCAGTGCAGGACCAGCTGGACAGGAGCCCAGTTCGGAGGGAATGTAAACCACTTTTGGGCCAGCTGCATTATTGATTTAACAGCCAAAATAAGAACTTTAGTGTTTAATCAAAATGTCTGTTGTTTACATAGGGACATTTTTCTTATAAACTTAAAACAGTGCTAAATTCAGATGGAAACTGGTGTGCGATGTCCTGCCTCGCAGTTGCTAAATGACTGGTGTCAGGGACAGGAGCTGCCACTGTCAACGAAGTAGCTGGTAGCAGAGCTTTGAATTAAAATTGAACAGGTGGAATTTAAATGGGTTGTTTCAAGTGGACTGAAGCTTGGTGCTTAAAACTATTTGGGGAGTTTAGGTTTTTCAATTCGTATTTTATTTTTTAATATTGTGTTGGGCGGTGTCACTTCATCCGTAATAGGTCAGCTTTCATTTGCTGTCTTAACTAACGTTCTCTGTCCATGGCCGTGGCTGAGCAGCAAGACAGGCTCAGAGGTTTTACTGCTCTCTTCCTCCCCTCTGCCCACGCATCGTGACTGCCTGCTCACCCTGTCGTGTCACCTGGCACTGGGAGTGCACGTCTCTGCCTCCTGGTGCTGCCAGCCACACGTGACTACTCAGCATTCGAGACGAGATGCCCGGAAAGTTGCCCAGGCTTCACAGGCAGTGCGCAAAGAGCAGATGAAAGGGCTCATAAATATTAAAATGGGGTTAACATATTTTTAAACTACATACAATCTTATGTTTCCTCACGTGTATCAATGTGAACAATGAAGAAACTAGATTTTGGAATACTGTAACATGTTCACGAATATTATCCACTTTTGATATGTTCCTTGTTTATTTTTTGTTTTTGTTTTTTTCCGGTACCAGGGATCGAACTCACGACCTTGAGCTTGCCGGGCAAGCGCTGTGCTGCTGAGCTAAATCCCCAGCCCCCCTTGTTTATTTTTTATGGTTTTGAAATTGTCTCTCTTAATGGTAAATTGAGTATGCTGAAATACTACTTTTCTTAAAAGTAGCTATTCTGTCATGATTAGACCGAGTAGTAGAAATTAAGCAAACTTTTTTCTATGTAACTACTGTAAAATTAAAGAGTTGATTTTCATAAATTGTCTTGAGACCCTAGGTCACATACTGAAAGTGACATTTGTGTCACATACTTTGACAAAACGTTCTTTATGGTGAACTTCAGCCTTCAGTAAAGAGTGACACGAATTGGGCCTCATTTTTCAAACGTGTAAAGGCTCATGTTTCTTCTTCTCTGTCTATTTCTAAGCAATCACCAAATCATTGATGTTTCCTGACTTTTGAGAATTCTCCCACTTTTTCCCCATTTCCTCAACACTTCGATGGGACAGTGCGCGTGACCTGGAGACGGGATGGTTTTCCTGCCTCTTTCTTAACCTTCCAGTCTCTTCTCCACTCTGTGACCCAGGTGATACTCTGAAATGTGAGGAAATCTCATCATACCATTTCTCGTGTAAGCCCGTGGGTTATGCTTCATGACTCACGGGAAAACGTCAGAGAAGTAAAACGCTGGGAGCTACGTTCACCCCCACCCGTCCTTCCTGCTCCTCTCCTGCAGAGTAGCCAGACTTAACTCTGT
Organism: Chinchilla lanigera; assembly: GCF_000276665.1. NCBI lineage: Eukaryota > Metazoa > Chordata > Mammalia > Rodentia > Chinchillidae > Chinchilla > Chinchilla lanigera. Next base: position 11,328,656 of record NW_004955471.1, on the reverse strand, counting down.
TAGAACTTTATTTTGTTCCCCCTGTCCTCTGGGTGCTTGCAGTGTCTTTCCCTCTCCCTGGAATGTGGCTGTGACTCCTTTCCGCTTATTAAATCTCATGCGTCCTGCAGGGTAACTTGCCTCTTCCAGAACACCAGCGCTCCATGCTCCAGCCCCGGCCTGTCTGAGTCAGGGTAACTGGTCTATCTCCAGCTTTCACCGCCCTCTCTATTTCCCTAACCACAGTAGTTTTTCCCAGTGCATTATCATATCCTGTTTGTTGGGCTGGAATGTAACCCTGAGGAGGCCGGAGGCCACGCATACTCTACTCACGCTGTATCTCCACAGATCCCAGCCAGCTGGGTGTCAGGGAATGAATGAATATCTTTAAAAATAGAACATTCACTGTCTGTACAAAGAGAGGAAGAAAAAAACACTAATAAGATGCAAATCATCAATGGCCAAAGGTCAGTTATTTCATAAAGGACGACCTGTTTGAAATGGGACCATGCTAATTTACTTATGGGTAGAGTATGGCTTGAAGTACAAACAACACAGTAGCGCAGTTTCCTTTCTCGAAGTGCATGGTAAACTATTGTGCAATATTTAGTTTTCCAGATACATCGCTTATATCTTTTGACACTTTTTCTTTTTTCTTGAGACAAGGCCTCCCTCTGTAGCCCACGCTGTCCTCAAGCTCATGGTGATCCTCTTGCCTCAGCCTCCCAAGTGTTGGGATTGCAGGCATGCAGATTCTTTTTCAACATCGATGTTTTTCACTTGAAACTCTCAGAGAACAATACAATAGCAACTGAAGTCATGATACCAGAGAGGCTACATGGTATGGCTGAAAAATACATTGAATGTTTGTACTTTAAAGAATAGTTATTATAGTAACAGACAAATGGCCGTTGATCCTCTCCAAAATGCTCCCGGTCACGTCAGACACCCTCATCTCATGCCGCTTACCACTTTCGGGAGCAGATCTGAAAGTCTGCTCCTACGAGTGTTTAGTTTTGCTGTGTGGCTGCCTGAACATCCTGAATGGATTGAAAACATTGACCTTCCATGGTCATGCTGACTTTGGGGAAGCGCTGGAAGGGACACTGGTACTAGGTGTGGTGAGTCAGCTGGGTGAGGACACAGCAGCATGTGTTTATGAGCCCTCCTTCCCTTTGGATGGCACCTGTCAGCAGCGTTCACCGTGTTGATCTCCCCGCATCAAAGGCATTGCGAAAGAGGACTTCCAGAACTGATTCAGAGTGTGGCGAGAATGAGGGGATGAGTGTGTTCAAAGCAAGGGGGAATATTCTGAGAGGCTATGGTAATGTGTCTTTTACTGCAGTTTTTAAAAATGTAAATATTCATTGTATATTTCAATCATACCTTATTATGGCTGAATTTTAGCTGAGCAGTTCTGACTCACAGGACTTGTTTAGGAGTCATCTCTCAGTTGGATATATTGTTAAGAATGATTCTCTAATGTACATGCATATGTATGTGTGTGTACATAGAGGGATAGGTGTGGGCATCTATATCTATATCTATCTTATTTTTTACTTTTCTTGAACATTTAACTTTTCTGAGTCCCAGAGAGAGCATAAATAGGCAGTTATCTGTCTTTGAATAACAGAAGTAGTTAATTATGAAGCATACACAATTGTTTAAAAACTTGGGTACTTTATTGGGAAATACTTCTTTTCTTTTATAGAAAGAAAAGAAGCTTCTCCCTTCAAAAGTCTTTGTTCCAATATCAACTTCATGACCTTGCTTAGAGAATCTCTCATGCTTTGAAATTCAATTTTTAAAATTTTACATTATGCTTACGTTAAGCCATTTTGAGATTCTAACAAGAGTAGCTAAAAGCTCTTAAGTGGATACAGTAATAAAATATATGAAAGATTTCTAGAGGAAACTTTCTAGGAGCTCACTCCTGTCTATACATTTCATGGCTTGGAATTGATTTTCCTTAAATCTTCGGTAAAACCATCAGTTTTGTGGTCTATTGATAAAAGTAATAATTTTGGAATTATTTCTTAAGCTGATTTAATATTGAAAATATGATTTATCAAAAAGTAAAAAAAGAAATAAGACATTTTTATTTTGATTGTGGACATATTATTTAGAGGCAAGACTATGTTTCAGCAAAAACTTTTTCTCAGTTTTTGACTTTTTTTGTCAATTAGGAAGCCAGGATGTGATTACATGCTGCTACCATAGCAGATTTGTATCTGAGACTTCTAGTGTATTGATTAGAAAACGCTACAGAGAATATATGGGATTTGAAAACTCTGTGAAAGAACACCTTGTAGAAAATGTCCAATTCAGTGGCATTTTCATCTAACCCCTGTTCATCTCTACCTTCCAGTAGGCTATTCCATAATGGCAGTTGTATTTTCCAAAAATTTCTACAAACTTATATCCTGCCTAAATGTACTTTTTCAACATGGTTTGCCTGTGCCCTACCAAGAGGTGTAACTTCTTTCCCTTGGAATCTGGTTTGGCTTTAGTATTTATTTGATGAATGGAATATAGCAAAAGTAATATTTTGAAGTTTTCCAGGCTGTAGTACCAGGAGCTTTTATGTTGCTTCCTGGTATCTTGGAACAATTGCTTATGAGCTCTCCCTCTATGAAACTGGTGCTGAAATACCTGCAAGCTATATAGAAAGTCCAGATGTGGATTTTGTTCAGCATGTCTAGCTGAGCTCTGAGCAGAGTCTGCTGTAAGCACTCTCGGGTTAAGTGGTGAAAACCATCCCACTTCAGCGTGCTGATGGCTGTAGTCCTGGTTCCCATTTGACTCCAACCCCACGCAAGAATTCCTATCCACGTTCAACCAGAGAACCCACAGAACACCAAAGATAAACATAATTATCAGCGAACCAGTAAGTTTTGGACTGGTTTGATACAAACAATGGACAACTAGAACAGTACGGCATGTACTGTTTGCTCTTTAAATTTTGCCTCTGTGTCACACAGTGAGTCAAAAACTTGAAGCCGTGTTTGATGAGATGACACTTCTGAAGTGAGACTCTGGACAGTCATGACCAGCTCTGCTCACTCTTTTCAGTGGTGGTACGCTGTTATAGTAGATATGTTTTTACCTTCCCTAGAAATTGCACTTAAAATGAAATTAAAATGAGCACGCAAGACTATTATGTTGACTATAAACAATAAAACCAAATTTTAGAGCCAAGTTAGATTTTAAATTATGGGCCTACTTAACTAGGGATGAGGACTTCAGTGGAACATGTCAGCAGTCTTTCATTATTTAATGGAAACGTTGCCTCCTTTACCCTAATGGGGCACGGTGGCAGTCTATCAGTTTCTCCCTTTCACTCAGGTCACATATATTCGAGTTCCCCAGCCAGTGCCTCTCTTCCATCTGCAGCGGGAATTTCTTCAACTCCAGTTGGCCTCAAGTTTTGGCTTTTGACATACAACACTATGATTTGGCCAACCCACCAGCAAAAATCTGGGATTAATGACTGATCTAATTTTTAAATGTTTGTGCAAAGGGTTATTTTGGGAAATACAAGGATTTTCCTGAACAGCTGTAAAATTATAATACTTCCCTCAACTATTTACATTTCTTGGAAAAGAATGCACTATTCATTTTATTTTTAGCTGGAAGTTCAAAAGAAACTGTTTTCTCTGCATGCAGAATACCCATTTTATAAGCGACAATTTAAAAATTGACAGATGAGGATTTAGTTTTATTTTTAAAAACTCATGAAAGAAGATAAAGAGTTACAACTGAAAGATAGTTTTCTTTGAGTAACTATTGCATATCTTCCCAAATTTATGAAATATAAATTAATTGTTAAATGTAGTATTATATACATGGTATAGTTTATAGTATGAGTTCTGTAAGCAAAGGAATAAATGGATTATTTTCCATAGTTATGTTTTTTGACTACTTTCTTTTTTTCTCTTGTTAAAACATTTATCTTTAGATAGTAGTAAAGATATATATCTTCCTCACACATCCAACTTAAAGTAGGACGTAGTTCATTTGGCTTATGTTTCAAAGGTGTAAGTCCATGGGTGGACTTCAAGCCAGGAGCATGGAGCCAGCTGGCTGCCGGGCAGGACCATCTTGATGGAAGGGAATGGTGGAATACAGATGTTCACTTCTGCTTGCCTGGCTAGCAGAGCCTAGGGCAAGAGCGTGAATGGGAGATGCAGCCCCCAAAGGCAGCCCATGACCACCTCCTCCAGCTGGACCTCGCCTTACAGCTGTGAACATCTGTCAGTGGTCTGGTGAGCTCTCCAGTCAGGTTAACAAGTAAGATCGCCTGGCACACCTATTTACATAACTGTATTGGCTCTGGTACAGTATCCTTTCAAACAGAGATTTTCATTGCTTCTTATAGAAAGAATTGACCCTTTTCTGGTAGAGAGCTTTTTATTTCTCAGGACGCAGTTCTCAGAAGAAAAGGTGGAAAGGTGTCTTCACAGCCTTCTCCTCCCACCTACACTGAGCTTCCTTTGCTGTTGTCTTCCCTTGCTTGGAGTTGAGTTGGCTGTTTTTCTGGTCTTGACTGTTTAAATTTTTCATCTTCAAGTTCTCGACTGACTTCTTTGTTCTAAAACTTAGCAAAATGTTTTCAAGTTACATAAGCTTCATTTAGAAATGTTGGTGTTATTCCCCGTGTCTGGGATGGGAGGAATAAGGGGAAAGGAGATGGGGGCCTTGTCTTGGGCCGGAGAGGGAAAGGAGAGAGGAGGAGGGAGAGCGAGCCAGAAGAGAGGGAGGGGAATGGAAGGGGAAGGAAGGACTGGGGCAGAAGATCTGTAAGAACTGCTTGTTACGGTACTTTTCCGATCTAAACTTCAATAATGTTCTTAACACAAAACAACTTCTATTTGCACATTCACTAAAATTAAAAGCAAAACATCTCTTTCTTTGGAACTTCCAAGGCAGGGTCCTGCTGTATTCATTTCTGTGGATCATTTAGGAATTTCTGGTTAGATGTACTGAAACAAGAAAGTGAAACAGCAGATTTCTGTGGAATTTATGTCTATAATTATGAGCTTATTTTTGCATGTTGCAAAAAGAAAATTTGCATTTATTTTGAAACATTCCAAGATCTTTAAAAATACGGAATTTCATAGCATTTCTTAAAGGAATAGTAAGTTCCCTTTCACTTTTTAAATCTGTGCTGTTCACTAAATCCAGAAATTCAGTACAGTTTCCCAGGATACCATAACCAATTTTTCTTCTATGAATGATACGTGCCAGGTGGCGAGGTAAGCTGGACATACTGGTAGAAAAGTTACATTACAGCAAATCCTTATCAGAAAATTTGAAAAATAAAACAGGATGGGATCTAGTTTAAAGACTGGGTTCAGCACCAGAAAAGAAAAAAAACAGCAAAAAATGCTATTACAACATTTAGAAATTAATTACCTTTTGGTATCTTAACATAAATAGGTGAATGTATCTGCTCTCTGTCTCTCTTGTTTTTTTTAAACTTTATATAAAGTTTGAAGTATGAATGCAGAGTGGGAATTTGTTTTGTTGTTTCCTGGAAATCTACTTTCTTCAGGATGTGTGTTTACTTTTTCCTGTGTCTCTTTGGCTTTCATTTCCTACCTACCCATATACTTTGTAACCCGACACACAGCTCCTCAGTTCCTTTCTTTCTATACTTACTTCCATAGGTATATTTAGAAATAAAGCAGTATCAGTTTTGAGAAGAAAACTTCACCAGAATACGTTACTACAGCCAATGTTGATGATAGTCAGCTTTGTTTAGAGAACCTTATCAAATCTGGAAAAGATTTTCTCTAGGCTGTTATAAGATTGCGTGTGTGTGTGTGTGTGTGTGTGTGTGTGGCTTTTTGAGACTGCTACCAGCTACCGTCATTGTCCAAATTATGAAGACAGCATGTTTATGAGCAATGTGGATGTACTCAAATAACAATAATTTAATTTTTAATCAATAACCCCATTCCTTAGAATAGGCAGGCTGCGGTAATCACTTTAACTTTGAGAGAGTGAAACTAAGTAAGGAAAGCTGTAACTAAAGAAATCCCAAGAGTATTTTTATGTTAGATCCTATCTAAAGAAAATCAATATTACATTCAGCAGCGTTCAATCTTGTACGCTCCAGGGAAGCACTTTACTTGTCCATTTAATTAATAGTAAATTCAATACAATAGCAAGTCTCCTGAGAATTGGTTACCACAAAATGATATAAAAGATGAACAATCTCAGTGGTTATTTGTAGTATTTCACTTACCCTGAAAGATTAATCTGAGCAGTGTTTTGTTATGAATATTAATGCCTTGATTTACTTATACCTTTATTTAATTTAAAATGCCTTCCCCCACCCTTAGCGTACTATGCCTGTCTTTCTTACTGCAGGAGTCCTGGTGCTGGGTGGTCGTGCCCGGCCCCTGACGTGCCTGGCTCAGCATCAGACACCTCTCGCGGAAGTGGTCCCCTTGGTTTCTGTCTCATGCCATTGGCCGGACTGCACTGAAATGTGCTCATATAATGTGTTAGTATTATCACTTAGTTATTGCGGACTGATCAGGCCTGCAATCTCCCAAACAAGTGGACTGCAAAGGCGTAAATAAATGAGTCAAGTGGTAGAATTTTAGGGCTCCAGGAAGTTCAAAGCCCTTAACAGAATTTGAGATTCTCTGGAGGCTAAGACAAAGATCTTCTCTGGGTGACTGTATTTATGTAATTATCAGAACCAAGGTGAGGAATACTGAAGAAAGGTGGGACTCTGTTCAAGGGCTTCTTCAAGTAAGACCTTACGTTAATTCAGGAGAACTATGTTATCTCCAGGAAAGTTTCCACCAGGAGTGAGATGCCTGCAGCTATAGTCTGTATCTAGTTAATGAAGGTTGGAGCCAGGTGTCCTTAGCTGTGGCCTTGTCTTTTTTTTTTTGGTTTTTTTGGTTTTTCTCCGGTACCGGGAACCGAGCTCACGACCTTGCACTTGCCAGGCAGGCGCTTTTGCCGCTGAGCTAAATCCCCAGCCCCTGTGGCCTTGTCTTATTTTTCGAAGCATCTTGGTTTCACCCGACTTTACAGGCCTCAGTCAGGGCCAGTGACTCACAGAGGTTCACTTACTATGAGTCCGCCACCCGTCTCCAGACAAGGAACCTAGGCCTTAGGCAGACTCACAAGTAAACATGGAAAGCCCACTGGTTAATATTAAATCCTGCTCAGAGCTGCTTTGTAGTGGTCTCCATCACTTATAACGTGTATGATATACAATGGCATGAAAGTGATAGTGTGCCCAATGAAATGGGTAAATTGAACAGTGTCAGAAGACCTGAGTCTTTTTTTTTTTTTTTTTTTTCAGTACTGGGGATTGAACCTAGAGCCTTTTACACTAATCTACATACCTACCCCCTTTAAAACTTTTCACTTGGAGATACTTTTTCAACCACTCACTTAGATGTGCAGGCTGGGTATGGGCGTGCACCAGTGTTTTTCTCTCTTGTTAAATGAGCCCCACTACAGCTCCTGGACCTGGTTTATATTAGAAAAATATTGTTAATGCACCTGTAAGCCCAATTTTGGCTCTGTGGTAAAGAGAGGTAAAAATAGAACTCCTCAGGTGATTTCTTTTCTCAAACAGTATCTTTTCTGCCAAGATTTTTCATAGAAGTAGAAAAGTACAAAGGACCTTGAAGATCATTCAGAGCAGCCCATAGACCTGGAAGCATTATAAGAACCTCTGGTAATGTTCAACCAAATAAAAAATTTTTAAGACCCAGGGGCTTGCAGGTTACAGAAACTGTCCTTTCTTGGCGTGCGCCATATTGAATCACTTCTGCAGGGCACTGGCAGCCTCTAGAGGAGATCGGGATAAATGGCTGTTTTTGTTAAGAACTAAACTGACTTGATTCTATTAGCTGTAATTTTGGGGAAGAAAACAGCACTGTAGACAAAAGTAGTTTAAAAAGACAGCAGATTTACACGATGGAGGAAATCAAAGAACCATTAGTCTGGATCACAGTGTCAATCTTCATGACCGCAGTGCCCTGTGTGTGAGTCCTACCCACACCTCCAGGCAGACATGGCATAAACCAAGTGTTACTTAAAAATCATGTTGAAGCTGGGTGTAGTGGCATGTATCTGTAAGCACAGCACTTGGAGGCTGAGGCAAGAAGATTGTCATTTTGAGTCGAGCTTGGGCAACTTAGGAAAAAGCTGTTTCAAAAATAAAAAATGACTGAGAACATAGCTCAGTGCAAAGGAAGGCCCTAGGTTGAGTTCCCAGTGCATGCGTACATACATACATGCATGCATACGTGAATAACTGTCATGTTGGGTAGACCAAATTAAAAGTATAGTTTGCAGTGCAGCTCCTGCCTGGCAAGCATGAGGTCCTGAGTTTGATTCCTGGTTCCCCTGCAAAAGGCATAGTTTGCACCTTTTATTGTGGGAACCTTTATACAAATCATTTTTGTATTTTAGTGAGTAATGTAGGACACTGGGGAATTTAGTTTGTTCTAAGCTAATGGCCCAGCTATAAGAATAAAAAAAGTATTTATTGACTAATTTATTACTTTTCCAAGATTTCAATTTTAGAAGATAATTATTTCACAGGTTTAAAGGAATTATTTCACAATCCTTACTTGATTGGAGAGTGTGAATACAGAGAAATTATCTAAAATATTACTCCACCCAGTAATGTGCTTAGGATTCATACACTTACTCTCATGTTGACTTTAAAATAAAAACTAAGCTTGGCAATCACAGGGTAAAGAGAGGGTGCAGTGCGGTCCCTTCCGGTGATCCCCATCCTATCACAGTGTACATGTACAGCTCCCCTAAGCTCGGAAAATGTGTGCATCTGTTCTTTAGCCCTTAACGATATTCCTTTTCTCTGCTTCAGGCATTCTTCTTGCATACCATTTGTTTATCCTTTCTTAAAATGTACTGGCTAGTATAGACGTGTATAGTTTGCTGAACTGTACTGTCTTAGTCGTGATTTGCCTGTGGTATGTGCTTTGCAGCTGTGTCGGAGAAGGGTGCGGAAGATGCACCGTGGAAATGTTTACTCCGCACACCTCTAGGCAGCTCAGATTTGACCCTTGTTCCTTGCCTCTGTTCGCTGAGATCTGCTGACCGTGTGGACACCTCACTCACCGCTCTTCTCTCTCGCAGAACCTGGATGCCCTGCACGACCACCTGGCTACCATCTACCCGGGCATGCGTGCCCCTTCCTTTCGGTGCACCGATGCGGACAAGGGCAAAGGACTCATTCTGCACTACTACTCCGAGAGAGAGGGGCTGCAGGACATCGTCATTGGAATCATCAAAACAGTTGCTCAGCAAATCCACGGCACAGAAATAGACATGAAGGTAATGAACGTGATGGAGACTTCCGAACACAGACGACATTTGGGATAGAAGAAAGATACGCTGAGTTTACCTATAGCTATTGCTGCTAGTGGACTCGCTGGAAAACACAGATGTGTGTATACATGTATGTGCATTACCTATGTATACGTGATTTATGTATACACACATTTCTGTATAATATGCAGAACAGTGGGAACAGCAGCAGTCTTCTATATTTGGCCTTCAAGCACATTATGCAGGATATTTTTTTCCTTGTGGCAGATTTGTCTTTCTAATTATACATTGCTTAAGGGCAAGAAGAAGTGTAGTTTGCATTCACCCTGAGCATACACCAGTGTGGGCGAGAGACTGCACTGTGGTCCGCAGGGTGCGGGATACCTGCTCACATGCGAAGATCACGTAAAGTTAGATACTATTTTACAGAACACCTTTCTCTGTGGATTTCTTTTCCTCTGCTTTGACATGGAGTTGGCATGTCTTGTCACCTAGAATTGGGCTCTTTCTCTCACTCTCTTTCTTAAAATCAAGTTACTTTGTTGAAAGAAGCCAGGTCTGACACTGTACTTTAAAAAGTTGTGCTGCTACTGATAGTACGCAGCTGAGTTTGAATGCTAATTTCAAGGTACTAGCACAGCAGCTGCGTGAAGCTCGCTTGTTTTCTATTGCTGACCCATACGGTCTCTCCCTGCCAGCCGCTTTTGTGTGTGCTCTGTGTATTTAGCCCTAAGTGCCCTTTTGCCTGGGCTGTAAGCTTGAACCTAAGTGGGGTCAGGAGTACGGACCCTATTGTGGTTGTCTTTCTTTATGGGAAATCTAGTAGGCAGTGCTTCTCAGCTAGCGTACTTGTTCTCTAACTCAGGCGAGAGCCTAGAATGCTTCAGTACACTATTACGTAGAATAAAATTTGCAACATTTGCATTAATTAGAAAAATACCTCATACTTAACCTCATCGTGTCGGAGTTTATTGTTTCTTTCCTTTTGGGAGTTGGTGTGGCAATTCTTACAGGACACTTGGAGATTTGCATGTGTCCTGTGAATTTCTCTACACCTAGAAGGAAGGCGAGACTATGTTTATCTCAGAATAAGCAAATCCAGACACATGTGAAGATTGAAATAATGGATAAAGCTTGAAATTTATGCATGGTTGGGAATCTCACTGGAATTCAATCAAAGTGGCATATGCCTTTTATTTCCAATCTCTTGATCTTGACCCCAAACTGACACAACGTCTACCCTGAATGAACTGTACTGGGGCTGAGTACAGATTATGTCTGCTGTTGGGTTTGTCTTTCATTGAGCTGAGAAGAGCAAGATGCCAGCACACAGAAAGCTCAGAAAGAAACACAAATGAGGACACTTAGAAACTGCAGTTACTGTGGCTATTACGGGGAAATGACGGCTTTCACACACTCTGTACAAAACTCAAGCTTTTTAATTACACAGTCCTGTTTCTACAACAGTTGGTGTCTTTAGGGTCTTTATTTAAATGATTCAATGTGGACTTTGAAACATTTGCATTTCATAAATACATTTTGCATATGCCACTTTTAAAAAGTCACTGTTTTAACTTCTTTAGTTATTAGATCAAATTCAAAAATTTAATGGGTCCAGAGATGCCAGACATTTGAAATGACATATGAAATACTACATCATGACCAAAATGATACACCACTGAGAGGTTGAAAATATCACAAATGCAATTCTTTTTTCCAGTTTGATAAAAAAATTCAAATAATGAATCAGTAAATCCAAGATACCTATATCAGTCCTAGTTCAGTAGAGTGGAATGTGGGTAGTAGAACTAAATTTTAAGGTTGACTGTTTTCTTTTGCCCATGAGTTAAGAAAGTGAACATTCATGGGGCAGAAATTTCAAATGATGCATAAGAATATGCGTAAGTATAGTAAAACTGGTATGACGATGTAGTAGTTATATTAGTTATATCTTAATTTTTGTAAGAAAGAATATATCTGAAAAATACCACACAGAGGTATCCATGGAGTTGTGGTTGGCTAAGTGTCAGAAGAGGCTACAGTGAACTCCCGAATGAAACAGCTCAAATGAGCAACACTTGTCTTCATTCACCTGTGACGTAAATTGGCCCCAGCCGATCTCCGCTTGGATCTGACGGGCTTGAGGCAGTTTTTCCCTTTGGAAGGGGTCTCACTGCTTGCAATTTCTTAAAAGATAATTGAGACTTTAATAATATATCAGACTGTGAATAATATTTTAGGAATGTAATTATTTCTTGAAGTTATAGAACTTTGCTTACCTTCATGATTACTTCTTCAGAATAAATTCTTGAACTGAATGGAAATACACAGCATATAATTTTAAGGGCTTTTTACAAATATTATCAATTTATCCTTCAGAGAGATTAAAGAGACCCTCCTGTCTGTGCCGTCTGAGATGACTGTTTTTTCAGGACCCCATCCCATCTGGCATTGTAGTTTTTATTCTTGTGTACTGGTCATTTTCTACGGCTGAGACCAAGCTCCCGGTACACACAGTATAAAGGAGGAAGGGTTTATCTCCCTCCAAGTTTGTGGTTTCAGTCGATGGGCGCTGCCTCCGAGGCAGAGGCAGCATCACAGGTGGAAGCAGACAACCAGCTAGAGAAAAGGGGTGAGGAGCAAAAGCTCCCCTTCCGGGCTGCTCTCCCGGGATGCCTGCAGACAGCAGCAGTCACCTGTGGCCTCCTCAGCCGATCAGTGGGTGTCACATGCCCGTCACCCCCACCTCCCCAAAGCCCTGCCGCTGACACAGGACCCTCTGGGGGACATGCTAGACCTGAGCCATAGCAATTGCCAGTCGATGAATAAAGGATTATAATCGCATATGTTTTAAAGTGTAGATCTCTAGCTTTTCATTTCCCACTGCCTTTCAGTGTCATTTCACCATGTTAGGTAGAGTCAGCGTCTGTGGTTTGTAGGCTGTTGAGTAAAGAGCTGTCCCCAGCTGAGGGCAGAGCTAGCCGACCAGACCTCGTTCTACCAACATCGACTTCTGGGCAGCTGGAGAACTTACATCAGGTTTGCAGCTTTACTGTAATTATTCAGTGTTCAGTTTCACAGGTCAGTGTCTAGAAATATCTATATTACATGCATATAAATTTACATATATATTGAACTTTTGTTTTAATATTTAAATTTTGTTTTAACGTTTAAAATTTTGGTCAAAATTCCATTCTCATAATCAGTTTCTTATATTTAGAGATTTAGACTGAACTAAAATGTGGTCACTTCGCCCTTTGACATCCAGGTCATTCAGCAAAGAAATGAAGAGTGCGATCATACTCAATTTTTAATTGAAGAGAAAGAGTCAAAAGAAGAGGATTTTTATGAAGATCTCGACAGGTTTGAAGAAAATGGTACCCAGGAATCACGCATCAGCCCCTACACCTTCTGCAAAGCTTTTCCTTTCCACATAATATTTGACCGAGACCTCGTGGTCACGCAGTGCGGCAACGCCATCTACAGAGTGCTGCCCCAGGTAATCCCCAGGCGGAGGGTCCGCTCCTCGGGACTCGGTGCTGCGGCCCCACGTGGCAGTCACTCATTTTAGCCTTCGTGCAGGTGTCCGGCAGTACAGGACGTTGGCTAGAGCACGCGTTTGTAACCTAAGTGCATGGGGGCATACTGCAGCTTTAAGATGACTGTTCACTCATTCTGTAGTCGCTTACAATGAAGGAGGACATTATGTGACAGTAGTACTCTATATTTATTTATTGAGAAAGTAGGGAACATGCTAGCCATCAGCTGTCACTAATTCACCGTTGAGTAAAATCCATTATATATATTTGCCACCTAAAAACAGCTTTCAAAATTAACTACTAACATTTTCAGGGGGAAGAAAAGGAATTTGAAAACACTGACGAAAAAGTGATTGTCTTTTTGTTTAGTAGAAAAAGTACTCAGGGACAACTCTAGGGGTGCTGATGAGAGCCTACATTTGACTGTTACTCCCAAGACCACTTGAAAGTCCTGCCTTTTAACTTACACATTCTCTCGTCTCCCAGCCTTTGGAAATGTGCTCTACCCGCATCGAGAGGCACAGTAGTACTTTTTGTAGTTACCGAGACTCTCTAGTTCAGGATTAGCCCCACCCGGACGAGGCATAAAACTGCAAATGCGAGAGCAGAAGAGTGGGGGTGAGGTCGCTCCCTGCCCCTCACTGGGAGATGCGGAGGTGTCGCTCTGCTGCGTCTCCGCTGTTCTGACACAAGAGCGATCCCAGGAGGACCTCAGTCTCACGTCTCGTCCCGCATAAGCAATCACTGAACGTTACTCATTTTTCTTATTAGTAGCCCTTCCTGTGTAACTTTAAGGAAGTGTTGTAGGTGTTTTTAACATTTAATTTTAGTTTAAGTCCTAGGCATTTAATACATCATGCTACGTTTTAGAAGATGCATTTTCATCCTTTCTCTTTCTTAAAATATTTACTTGCATCAACTTATGTCCAAATACTCTCTATCTGAAGCCATACTAGATTACTCTTCGATGCCCAACTTACTTAACTGAGCTGCTCATTTGAGTCCAGAGTGGAGGTTAGTTTCTACACAACAATTAAGCTTTTCTGTTTATTTTAACCTGGGAAGTGCTCTATGGTCTTTATCTGCACTTTAGCTCCAGCCCGGCAACTGCAGCCTCCTGTCTGTCTTCTCTCTGGTTCGCCCCCACATCGATATCAGTTTCCATGGGATCCTTTCACACATCAACACTGTGTTCGTCTTGAGAAGCAAGGTAATCCAACTTTACTTCATTAAGTGTGTGTAATTAAGGTGCTACCACTTAGGAGTGATCAGGAGGGAAAATGATTTCCTGTTACTTTCTATGAGATGGAAAAATTAAAAGGGAATGAAAATCAGACATCAGAGACATCTGTTGAGCAAGCATTGCTATAGGTTTAGGGTTTTGATAAAGAACATGCAACTGTATGAGCTGATCAGAATGAGCAAAACTAACTTCTAGATTCTTGCTGGGTCAGCCTCATGTTATTTAATAAAACAACCCTCTTATTCCTGTACGGGTACACTGCCTTATTTTAGGAATCAGAAGAACATTTTTTTTTAACTTCATCCAAAGCTGGTGATTAATTCTTCCTTAAATTGTTTATTTTTCTTTATTATCCTATTTTTTTTTTCTTTTTTTGGTACTAGGAATTGAACTCACAACCTTACGCTTGCTAGGCAGGCGCTGTGCCACTGAGCTATATCCCTGGCCCTGTTTATTATTCTTGATGCCATTCTTTTAGGAAAATACAAGTGATAAAATATCCACCCAGCTGGTAATGGAGACAGTATCCAGATCTCAGAGTTTGTGTCCTTGGTGGGTTAACTGTAGCAAAACAACTTTCTTAGAGTTCACACTTCATACTTCCCACATCTCTCCAAAGCTGCATCCTCACATAGTTCTGTACTGGGACTGGCTGTTGCCAGCTGCTCTGTGAATACAGTGCTAGCTTGCTTTATCCTGTGGTACCCTGTTTCCCCCAAAATAAGACCTAGCCAAAACATAGTCACCTGGAAAGCCAGAGATCAGAAACGCCGGCCCCGGTCAGCCCACCCTGGCTGTAACTTCCCCCGCCTTCCTCTTGCTTGGTGTCTACTCTGCTGAGCCAGGATGGGCTGACAGGGCTGGCATTTCTGATCGCTACTTTTCCAGGCGATTATTCTCCGGCTAGGCCTTGTTACCAGGGAAATGTTATGCCATAGCCACCCATGAAAATCAGGGGTTAATGAGCATCACAAAATCTTGTATAAGTATGTGAACAGTAGCTGCTGCCGTCTGAGGTCAAAGGAGGTGGCCCACTGGCTTCGCCGCACGCTAACCCCCACCTGGTGCACTGTCTGCCTTCGGGTGAGTGCAGAATAAGATGCGAGTGTCCCCCTCGCTGACGAGTTGCCAGATGGGGACAAGCGCAGTAGTTAATGCTTGCGTCTTGTCTCTCCAAGGAAGGACTGTTGGACGTAGAGAAACTAGAATGCGAGGATGAGCTGACAGGGACGGAGATCAGCTGCTTACGCCTCAAGGGCCAAATGATCTACTTACCCGAAGCAGATAGCCTTCTGTTTCTGTGTTCGCCAAGGTAATCCTCTTGGACTCACTGTAACTGATATAAGCGCCCATCGCTGGTTGACAAAGGGTGTCAACCCTGTTCTCAGTATTTAATTTTGATTACAGTGTATTAATTGTACATATTCATGGGGTTCAGTGTGATATTTCATTTTGTGTGTACAGCACACACTGATCAAATCCACCCTCCCTTTATTCTGTGAAATTTTGTTCCATCATATATACCTATGCTAAGGAGTATTGGATTCTCCTGTCCTTATTATATAATTCTCTGTAACAAGCATGGTCTTATAGAATACTTATTAATAAACTCAGAAGAAGTAGCATATTTCATATTGCCACATCAAAGTCTATTTCTGAAATATTTATGCCATCACAACATGGGATAATTAATCTGCAGTTGACTAATGCTATACTTTTACATCTTCAGAAGAAGTGTCATGTAAATAAGCAATTCTACAAAGCACCTAAAATGGTGGCATAAATTCAAGGTATATTTGACTGTAAGGAATTAGCTTTTCTGTAGTATGGTAATAAAAATTATAAAAGTACTCTTATTTTTAGCCCTCAGATTCTTTTTATCAAAGGAGACCATCTGAGTTTTCAATAAATCCTTAGTGAAATCATAACCCAGTTTTTCTACTGAGAGAAATTATTATCTGAGTAGCTAGAAGTAGTTACTTGGTATTCAAATAACTCAAACTAATATCTTTAAGACATTTTAATCTATGAGTAACATATTTTAATAGCAATGAACTTTTCATTTACCAGATATTCACTGAATAAATAAACAATATTATGTTGCTCCACAAATTACTTAAATTACAAAGAGGCATAGAATTCAGCAAGGTCAAATAATGATTCAGAAAAATTGGAAAGAATTTACTAAAGAAAATAAGAATAGAAAAACTAAGCTAGATGTAAGAATAACATAAAAGTACATGCCAGAAAGGCTTTTAAGCATATCAAATACAAGTTGAAGATGTACTAAATCTTGCAAACTTCTAAACATTATGGCCAATGGGAGAAGCAGCCAATTACAAGATTGATAGAATCCACGGGCAAATAATGAACTAGCTTCTCAAAAGAAGTAATTACCACTGAGAAGAAAGTATAAATATTTTTTCCTCTTTTTGTAAAGAAAAATGATTGTATAATAAACACAGCCTTGTGTTAGAGATCTGGGAAGATTTCTCAGGGCAGTTTCCACCTTAACTTTCTGTAAAGATAGATAGCTCCACAAAATACACTTGACAAAAGTGTATCTCAAGTTCTCTGCTCTTAGGTGGAGTTTTAGATATCTGAGAAAACAAGGTCATCTTACGAATCCAGCTCTCCGTAACTGTTTTCTTCAGCCTGACCCTTGAAGGGAAGGACCTGGCAGGATGCGGCCCGGCTGGGTGTCCTGTGGCAGCGGGACTGACTTTGTCTCTTTCTTGTGTGTGACAGCGTGATGAACCTCGACGATCTGACCCGGAGGGGTCTGTATCTGAGCGACATCCCTCTGCACGACGCAACCCGTGACCTGGTCCTTCTGGGAGAGCAGTTCAGGGAGGAATACAAACTCACACAGGAGCTGGAGATCCTCACAGACAGGCTGCAGCTCACGCTCAGAGCTTTGGAAGATGAAAAGAAAAAGACAGACACGTAAGAATGTGGCTGAGGAGGTCAGGATTTTTATTCATAATGTGTTGCGAGCCTGGTACAATTCAGATTGATAGCCAGACTAAAAAGGCCGGGGACTTACTGTAGCTCTAGAGGAACAGACAAAAGCTTCTGCTTCATTATTTGTTCATTCGTTTGTCCATTCGTTTATTTATCCAGGTTTTGGTAATTGAACCCAGGGCGTCATGCGTGCTAGGGATGTACTCTAGCACTAAACTACATCCTGAACCCTACTTTGGTTTTGAAAAACATTGTGCATAAGGAAATAAGATCAGTCTTAATCATAGGAGAAATATGTATTCTAGTTTTACCAGATTAAAAGAATATATGTCAAAATGTCTCCATGAAAAATACGAGAGTAATTCAAATGTATAAAGTCCAGTTCCTCTTTTACTTGTGTATTTATTCATTCTTTCATGCAGTGGATGTACTGATCATCTCCACTGACCAGGTGTGGAGGGTTTTGCATACAATGTACTTATATTTTAAAAGACTTCTTTGCTTGAGATGTAAATTATTTCAGGGAGATGCTAACTATAATGTCATCTGCAAGTACAGTACATCCATGGTGACATAAATTAGTGAAAATATAAAAACTTAAAACTATCCTTTTGATATGAATGATAAACTAAATGATGAAATATAGGCACGTAACAAAGAGAATACATCCTTTTCAAGTTATAGATTTAAGGGAATGTCCGTCATACATACTACTTTTCCTTGCTTCTGTATATTAATTAAAAGCATTAAGTCCTTCCTGTGTATTAGAGCCTTTCCCTAGGTTCTGAGTGGTGCTAATATTTGTAAAGTAGGAGGCTATATTGTTGGAGCATTGAACCAAGGTCCCTCGGTTCACATTACAGCTCTCACTGTCCTTGAAAACGCTCAGGATTATAACAGCACCACTTTCTGTGCCTCTGGCACTGTTCCTGGGCAGATGCCATGCATATGTGCACATGAAAAAATACAGCAGTTCATCTTATTCATAGCATGGTTGAAATAGAGGACATGGGTGTAAATATAGGTCGGTATCCACGACTTCATATTGATATGCCTTGGCCTTTTATACTGAAGCAGAAAGCTATGGTCAGTTCCTTTGAGACTACTTTACCTTTCTCCTGGCCCTGAACTCCACACAGTTTAGTCTGTCCATGTATTTTGCAAATGCCAGAACAAAGGCTCCCATTTCTTGAAAAACAACTAAAAGTATATGTTTTATTGGCATGTGGTGCAATTCCATCCAGGTAAAATTACACTTTTTATGGAGCTGTTATGACCACGCCTAGAAATATGGTTCACAGTCACACAGGTTTGTAGTTTGAGTTCCTCAATATCTTGTCGGCCTCTTGTATTAGGAAGCTCCTCAAGTTTCATTTTTTATTGTGACTCAGTATTTTCTAGTGTCTGTATTTGTACTTTTGTCAGTCAGTTTTCCATTACTGTCACACATACCTAAGAGAATCAGTTTAAAAGGAGGAAGGTGAACATTGGCTCACAGCTTCCGAGATTTCGGTCCATGGTTCTGTGATTCTGTCGCCTTTGTGCATATAGCAGCACAGTATATCATGCTAGGAGCACATAGCAGAAGAAGCTTCTGGGAACCCAAAGAGGGGAAGAGACCAGCTTCCAAATATCCCCACGAGGGCATGCACCCCTCACCTATATGACTCTTTTTTCCAGTCCCCACTATTTCCCAGTAGCACCACCGTGCTTGGGCATTTGGGGGACATTTAAGGTCCAAACTGTAGCAGCAATAAACAGATAACTAATTGATACTCTAAAAAAATGCAATTTAAAGTGTAATAAATACTCACAATTTATATACTTACAATTTAATGTGTAACAAATACTCATGTATTTTATATTTTATTGAAAACCACACTTAATTCCCTTTCCCCCTAAATCATCAGTGTAAGCAAGGTTGACTTCTCTCACTCGAACAGGAGTCCAAAGCAGGGCCCTTGGCCTGGAAGGAGTGGCTTGTCTTCAGTATGAGTTGCTTGCAAGTGCTCAACCCAGCACCCTTCCTTTGTGTAGGCTTCCCAAGGTGGACTCCACTTTCTGAATCTTTTTGTGCTGCTTAGAATTATGGTGCCTGAAGAAGCCTCATATTTTTGAGAATGTGAGATTAGAATTAGACTTTTCACAACTATTTGATTTCAAGGTGATTTCATCACAAACCATTTATTACTGATTTTCTTTAAAGCGAACCAGTTCTGCTGTTCACCTTTAATCTTCAAATGTAACCTTAGTATTTTACAGTATGTTCTCTGCTTTGATGTTAAAAATAATGAGAAAACCCACCGGGGCCAGGGAGAAAATGGAGATCTCAGCTCCATTCTCTTGTGTTTAAGCTTCGCTTTTTGCTCTTTCGAACAAGAGATAAGAAGGCCGCATTTGTTGCTGATTTTTGAAATTAAAAGCTGTCATTCCCGTTAGTGACAGCTTCTCTCCTTCTGAATCCGTCGGCTCTCCTCCTCCCGTGTGCTGACTGACTGTGTGTGCTTAGCGTGCCACTCTAGTAACCCCAGTATTTCCTGCAGAAGGAAAGTATTTTCTCATCTAGAGCAACACCTGCTTGTTTTTATCACTTACTTCCGTGGAAGAGTGAGGTCTGCCCAGGCTGGTGAGCAGCTCCACTTTGTGTACTGCGATGTTACAAGGATGGAGCTAAACTGCTTATTCCCGAAGGGGTGTACGAGTCTGCGGTCACTCTATTCACTCAAGGTTTTAGGTGCTGATCATGACCATGTTCATACTGTGGCTTTCATAACACAAGAGTCGGAATAGAGGACCTCAGATGATAAATACGAGTTTCAGTTACTGTCAGTCCTTGGTTTTCTGCTTGATTGATCGGCTTCTTTTGCTTTGGTTTGAATTGGCTTGGGTTTGCAGACATAGAAGATTAGAAAAATAAGTGATTTCCGTGTTCCTTCTCTGTCTCCTTTTCTCTTTCTCTGTCTCTCTCTGTCTCTCTCTGTTCTCCCTCCTCTCTCTCCTCTGTCTGTCACCCTGTCTCTCTGTCTCCTCTCTCTCTTCTCTCTCCTTTCTGTCTCTGTCCCTGTCTGTCCCTGTGCCTGTCTGGCTGTCTGGCAGGCTGGCTAATTTTATAAGGCATCCTGTCAGAATCCAGAGTGAATGCATGGGCGCCCTGTGAAGGCTAGCGGAAGCACTGCTACACGTATGCCCAGCGTTTCTCACTGAGGCTCTCTCCTCATGCCAACAGACTCTTGTACTCTGTCCTCCCCCCATCTGTTGCCAACGAGCTGAGACATAAGCGTCCAGTGCCTGCCAAAAGATACGACAACGTGACGATCCTCTTCAGCGGCATCGTGGGCTTCAATGCTTTCTGCAGCAAGCACGCATCCGGAGAAGGCGCCATGAAGATTGTAAACCTTCTCAACGACCTGTACACCAGGTTTGACACGCTGACTGATTCTCGCAAGAACCCGTTTGTTTATAAGGCAAGTCCCCCTCAGAGCACACTGCGATGGTCTTTGGAGCTCGGGCTTCTAAGCATCCCCTCCCTAAGCCACTGTGGCCACAACCCTGGTCCACTAAGCTGCCTCGTGGTCATTTGTTATCCTTTCCTTAAATAGTTATCTCTTGTTACTGCTTTTTTTTCCTTGTTGCCAAAATGAATGTTTTATGGAATGGATGACTCCCCGGTTAGCAGCTTATTTGCACTTAGGTCAGCACATCTGTGCAGGTTGTTTATCACATGTAGTGTAAACGTAGCCTTCATCCGAGTGCCCAGCAAGAGACATTCTTTCTGAAATGTGTAAATATTTGGCCCTGAAAGAAGTCCTGGAGCTCAGGAAGGGCCCTGGGACTCAGGTTTGACTTTAGATAACATCACCATGAAGATAAACATTTACAAGGCATTGCTGCCCTTTGTTTCAGGGAGAAACCAATGCAATAATGGAAAAGTGAAGTGAGTGGAATATTGCTTTATAAAGGCAGGAATGCGAACCAGACCAACGCCCGCCCCCCGGCCACTGGGGTGATACCATTTCACAGGGGCTGTTTCTTGCAAAGACATTTTCTGAGACAGGGTGGCACTTGGTGAGCATATCATAGAAATCAGTGGTTAGAGGCCAGGATAAATCTCTGAACTTCAAGCTGTGCCCTTTGTGCCTTCAAACTGTCATTATTTTAGGGCAAAATCGGGTCATTTATTTCCTGCATTATGAGGGGATCCCAGGTGGGAAACTAATTGCTTACTAGAGGGAAAATAATTCCGTGTGCATGTGGCCGTAGTCAGACACTTAGTGCCAACTGTGTAAATTCCAAGTAATCGCAAAGTTTCGTCTTGGTAGAATTCTATCAAGATTTCAAGAAAATTAAGAGGGGGGGAGTGTTTAAAGTTGCTGATAACCTGGGAATTTTTTTTTTATCAGAGTGGCATGTGAAACAGTCACTTTAATAGCCACCAATGAGCCTCTCCCTTGTGTGCCATGTCAGGTGGAGACCGTTGGGGACAAGTACATGACCGTGAGCGGCCTACCAGAGCCGTGCGGCCACCACGCACGGTCCATCTGCCACCTGGCCTTGGACATGATGGAAATTGCCGGCCAAGTGCAAGTCGATGGAGAATCTGTGCAGGTCAGTGGACCATGTAGGTGGAAGGCTTTGTGGATTCGTACACTTGATCAAAAATCATTCACACATACAAGGAAGGACCACTTGAGAAAAATAGAGAGCAAAATTTTACTGAACCTGAGGGTTACTTTTTATAGAAGTGATATATTTCTTCTTATTTTAAATGATCTAGTCTCTTCCATGTACTGAAGGTCATGAGGATGAGATTTAAAAAGAAAACCCTTCTGCCTTATTGTTCGCAATCCTTTTCCTTTGCCTCATACGGCTTACCCAGTTCACATCTAGAACTCTTCAAACTCCACTGTTTCTGTTGAGACAGAATGTTTCTTGGGAGATGTGTACCTAGTGAGGGGTTTGGTGCTGTCTGTAAAACCTTCGGAGTTCTCAGATTTCTTGTTTGTATGTGATGATTCTATTTTATTCTGTTATGCAAATTAAGTCAAAGTGTGTGTGTGTATGTGTGTACGTGCATACACCTGCACGCACACACACACACACACACATGCATGTCATTAAGGTTGCTGAAGCAAGGCTTTGGTTTCTGCAGATAACAATAGGAATCCATACAGGGGAGGTGGTGACAGGTGTCATCGGACAGCGGATGCCTCGCTATTGTCTCTTTGGAAACACTGTCAACCTTACCAGCAGAACAGAAACCACAGGAGAAAAGGGGAAAATAAATGTTTCTGAATACACATACAGGTAGGAGAAAACCTCTTGCTGCTCACCACGGGGCAGGGTAAGTGTGTCTTCTTTGTGGGTCAGTGCTGAGTAATCTTGTGCAGGCTAGAGGGTTCTCTCCTCTACTCCTGGGCTCCATGTTTAGCTTTGTTTTTCATTTGAGAAGGTTGCGTCATTGTTCCCACTTTCAATGAGCCATGCCACCCTAGGAATTCCTGATGTCACCGTTGTTACTGTGCCCTCCACTGAAATTTAAAGAGGGCTGGAGAACTCTTGCCCTCTCAGTAGGTAACTTGTCTCTTTCTCCTTCTGTCCCTGCCCCCACACTGTCTTTCAGATGTCTTATGTCTCCAGAGAACTCAGATCCACAGTTCCATCTGGAGCACAGAGGCCCAGTGTCCATGAAGGGCAAAAAAGAACCAATGCAAGTTTGGTTCCTCTCCAGAAAAAACGCAGGAACAGAGGTATGAGAGATGAGTCTTGTTCTGCCTTTTAAGACTGAGTATAAAATTGGGAGTTTAATCATAGCCATTGAAATATGTTTCATTTGAGGAGAATTCCTGCTTACAGAGGTTAACTCTTGGTCAGCTGGTAGATGTAACTGAAGCATTACTGAGCCAGTTAGAACAATAAAGACGTTTTAGGGGATACTGTGTGATTGCCAGATTTTGTCCTTTTATGAAATTAAAACCAAATCCCGGGCTGAGGAGGCCTGTGCTTTTGTTCCTCCTCTGCGCTGTGGCTCCAACATGGCCGTTGCTCCAACATGGCTGGCGTCAGTGGGCCGTGGGGAGACGCCCGGCCCCCCTCTGTGGCTACAGAGAGCTGGAGGCGGGACCACCACTGGGACTAGGTAGAGACTGCATTTCACGGAAGACTTCTTTCTTAGCCATGAAGTTTTAGATCTTTCTAAGAGCCAGAGCATCTCCTTGTGGGGTATGGTGGGATTTTGTAAAATTCAAGTCCCTCGTGAGTTTCTTCAGGAGGCTCGAATGACATATACTCTGCCAGGTTTGGATAACTCCTCAGGGAACCTTTAGGTTGTTAGGAGCACTGTGCTTCTGCCCCAGGCAGAGCCCAGGCCTTGAGAGCACCAGAACCCCCAGCTCCCCACAGTGGGGCTGTGCACACTCCTATCGGGCCAGGCCTTCTCCTACTCAGTGGGCTGCCTGGACGCAAGGGTGACCTTTTGTTCCCCTGTGGATGTCTTATCTCTTTAAGGCAGTGAGATTACTTAGCACGTTTTTTTCTATGCGTGTCTACACTCTTTATTACATTTTTTTACCTATGCATGTCTACACTCTAAAAATTCTTTTTGAAAAGAACAAAACAAGTCCTAAAGGATACAGAATGCCACGTTTGCGAATGTTCATCTTCTTTGGACTGTTTTGACTTGAAATCATTTCCCTGTGTGGCTGGCCTGAGTACTGATTCTCATGAACCACATTACTTCACTCAAGAGTTGGTGATCCCCACTGGGCAGCCTGAAGAGTAGTTTCACCCTGAATTATGGTTGGAATGGATGATAGAACATTATAGATAAGAATGCAGACCCTATTCTTAGAAAGAAAAATATACACGAACAGGCTTTCTTACTCCAAATCAATATCCTCTTTCTTCTGTTTTTCAAAGGAAACGGGCCAGGAGGATAACTGAATCCAATTGCCGACTAGGGTTTCTGCCTGGTGTCTCCTGACCCATGCTGAGCTGAGGAGCAATTCCGCCCCTGCATACAGACGTCGCTGTCCTCTTCCGTTATCCAAGCTTTTCTCCTAGATGGATCTTGTGCTGTCTGTTATTTAACACTAGCTCTGCTTTTGAGTATTTCTGTGGTTTTAGTATATTATCAGAAGTTTGGCTTCTAATGTGAGTATTGTGAACTTCTGTGTCTTCAAGTCCACTATGAACTTTATCTAAACTGGTGATCTGCCCGTAGTAGCCACCCAATAAATATTTGTTGAATTAATTAAAATATTTGTTGAATTAAATGAAACTGAACAGTATTTGGCACTAAATATATGCATATATATATATGGTTTACCAAATCTGCTTAATGCTCCATATATATATGCATGTATGTATATTTTAATGACTATAACGTAGAACAAAGTTTATATCATGTTGGTGTATATTGTTGTAGAAATCATTTTCTAAAGGATGAATTCTAAGTTTTAGGGAAATGCAATTTATTTTGAAATGTCTGAAGAATTATTATACCATGCTAAGAAAAGAGTGACTATTTTGAAGTATGCTAACTTTCCTTTGGGAATATAGAATGTACATTCTTGTTATTAAAGCGTTTGGTTGCTGATTCAAATCGCTCGGCAGTTGCAGTTTCTCTCACAAACTACCATTTGTACCGCCTCCCTTGTGCTCATCACAGTAGCTGCGTGCAGCTATTACAGAACGATGTGCTGTTTTGCAGTAAGCTATTGAATTAGCTTGGGCTACCTGATAGAGCCCCTAATCATATCCAAGAATAAGGCTGGAAATACATTGTCCCATACTGCATCTAGAGCCATTCTTCCTGGCTTTCCTTCCTAGAAATTAGCCTCCTCTTCCTAGCTTAGGAAAATGTGATTTTTATCCAAGCATCACACTCAGAAAGTAGTTTAATTTCAGTGCAGAATGCATTCCTATTGGAATAATTGGCCTGTTCTAAAACTGTCTCTGGTAATTTATTGATACCTATCTTTATACAATATAGTGCAGATACCTTTGTGTAAAAATGCATCTCTTTAAATTTAGTATTTCATATCAATATATCAATATATGTATAAATGTTCCATGTTAATGTGTAAAAGAATCTGCAATAAATTATTTTTTTCACTTGTCTCTAGATGATTTTTATTTCACTAACATATATGTGTATATCTATATATCTTGAACTGTGAGTAATTTGTCCTGTGAGTATTCCAGAAGAATAAACTTTAACTTGATAAATGAGTGGTGTCTTGCAGTATGAGTAGTATGTGATGCCAGACATCAGCTGAGCCATTGGCTCCTCTCTCTCTCGCTCTCGCTCTCTCTGCAGGATGATGGGTGATCATCTCCCAACAGCAAAAGGTTGTGGAGGAGATCTTGTCTGTCTTGTCTTTGCATCTGCAGAGAAGGAGGTGAAAAAGGAGAGGGATCCTTCAATTCAACTGAGATTAGGGAGATATGTAAAAGGTGGGAAATGGTGAAAAATTTTGTAAAAAAGCACCACCCAAACAAACCTGTAGCAGCGTGAGCAATGAATCTGCTTAACAACAATGCAGTGTCTCATTTCCATGTGATCCTAAAAAGGAGGCCAAGGCAAGTGCCATTGGATAGGTTCTATGTTAAAGTTGTATGTAAAGGAAAAGATTCCGTTGAGCCACTAGGCAGCAGTGATCACAATAGTGAGAGTGAGAGTCATCCTACACGGTCACCCTCCTTTCTCTTGTTTCCCTCACACCAGCCGGAAAGGTTTTCAAAAGGTAAGTGCATGTTAAATTGTTGTTTCTTCTTTATGTTTAGTATTTTCTTTATTATTTTGTATTATATTGTAGTGTTGTGATCATTTTGTATGAATATTTTTGGGTTGTGGAGTAAATCATCTGAGTTTCCATTACCTCTTATGGGGAATTTGCTTTAATTACAAGCATGTTTCAGAATGAATTGTACTCACAAATCAAATCAAGATATATATATATATATATATATATGTATATATATATATATATATAGAGAGAGAGAGAGAGAGAGGTGCTGAGAACCAAACCCGAGGCCTTGTACGTGCTCGTTGAGCGCTCCATCACTGAGCTGCAGCCCCAGCCCATGTAATACATTTTTAGTGGCTTCTCCTAGGACTATTCCTAAATGTTCTTCTTTCATACCAAGAAGTTGACAGAAAAGAAAAGGCTAGACATGGGAGGAATATACAGATAAATTTAAAATGGCATTGACTTAACCTATAAAAGCTCACAAGCCTTCAGGAGTTGTAGACGTATATACAAATAACTAAAATATTTAATATTTGTATGATAACGTGGTAAAGATTAAGAAAGAGTACTTGGAGTAGCTTGAGAAAACAGGATGCAGTTGGGCAGTTCTGGAAGATTCCGGAGCCACAGTGATCACGTCTTCTCAGGCTCCAGCACACCTGTACTGAGTGTCTCCTGGTGGCAGCAGCTACTCTGGGTTTTGGGGCGCACCGTGGTCAGGATCTCCAGTGCCTCCCGGGCCCGTGTGTTGAAGACACCCAGCTGGAAGGCGGCTGAGCCATCGAGAGCGGGCGCGGAGGGAGGAAAGCGCACCGGGTGCACCCAGCTTTCACCTGAGAGCCAGCGGGAGGTTCGTGGGAGAGCAGTTGAGGTTCAGCATTAGCAGTGCTTGGTAATTTATGGGCTAAAGGAGGTGAGGGAGTCAGAAGCAAGTGGAGGGCTCTGGCCCGGACAGTGGTGGATGTCTGTACCACTGCACGGGGCTGCATTTAGAAAAGGCGCTTCTTTCCCCTGGAGTTATGAGAAAGATGACATGATTGCATATGGGCTTCAGTTACTGTGAATACATTTTTAAAAGGGAGCGCTATTTTATGTAGGTGGTGTTGGTATAGGCAGCTGGATTAGACAGAAATATTAGAAATATTATAGGCAGTCAGACAGGGCCAGGCGCTCAGAGCCAGTGTGCAAGATGAGATACCTTGCAACTGTGGGGGAGACAGACACCTCCCGCTGTGAACATAAGATTAAACAGGTGTGCCCACGTACTTCCCTAGGGATGGACCTCAGGAATAGATTTTCTAAATAGGTAGCAATCACCTTGAAAAAGCCAGGAAGAGTCACTAGCCCAACCCCTTACAGGAAAAGCCCCTGTTCTGTATTTCTGCCCGCTTGCTACGTGACTCGCTTCTCCATTTGATCCCAGTTTTAATCAATTTTACCTAAACAATTACACTTGAGATCTTATTGCCTGATCATAGTTTTGTCCCACCTCAGGCCCACCTAGCAAGTTCCCATGTTTTCCATGTTGGACTCGCCTCACCTCAAGTGTTTTTGTTCTGTAAAAGTCCCTAGAAAAGACAGGCTCCTGGGCAGCCCACTCGGGCCCCCTTCTGCCCCTCTCTCGGACACAAGTTTTCTTTCCCTCAATAAACATATTCTGCTCTTAACCTCCATTGTTCCTAAAATTCATTCTTTGATTTTACAGAACACGAACTTGTCCCAGATATCTTTCAGGGTGGGAGTTTCTTTCCCCTGTATCAGCATGAGTTAAACAGCCAGTTAAAAGGTTTTTGACTGTAGTAAAGTCACCTAACTTTTCTGTAACTTGGTTCTTTTATTGTAGAGCTGAGTACCAACCCAATAACAGGTTGCTGGTAGATCTAATTAACATATGAAGAAATGGTTTGTTCTTTTGGGAATACTGGAAAGGAAAGGTACACAATGTATTTTGCAAATCGTTAATAACACATCTGCTCAAAGCTAAATCATGATCACACGGGCCATGAAATCACAAGAGCAGCAGTAAGAGAAATTGGGGAACACACTTTTTACTTTGCTCAGTCTTGACACAATCGCAGTGAAAATCACCAGAAAGGACTGCTAACTTCTACTAGTTCACCGAAAGGAACAGTTAGTGCTTGTATTCTTTGATCAATTTTGCATGCCTGTATCTGGTAATCTGAGCAACTACCCTGCGGATATCAATATGCAGTATAATAACCACCGTTAATTTCATATCATCTTGTTTTAAAATTCTGTATCTTTCTTTCTCTCTTTAAAATAAAAAAGTAAAAAGGATTGGGGTTGTAGCTCAGTGGGAGAATGCTTGACTTCCATGCTTCAGCGTGAAAAACAATAAAAACAATAAAAACTACCAAAAAAGTAAAGCTAAATGTTACGAAGAAGTTTACCAGCTTAATTTGAAGGGATATGTACATGTTTTTAACTTTACAATTGAGTATATATAATTGTATTTCAGAGCCAATTTTTATTTCAGAACTAATTTTTATTTCATTTTATTTAAATCTGGGCTGATTGATTCAGCAGATGATCTGTCTTCAGTGAAGAGTGAGAAATAATCTGTTTTGCTGTCCTCACTAAGGTCTCATCAAACCTCCAGGGGGCAGCAGAGGACGCTGTTTGTTACTGAAGGCCAGAAAAGATAAGCACAGGACAGATTTTTCTCATAGGAAAGCTCTCCCTCTTGGCTATTATGTGATGTCACTTCCTGTGTGCCCACTTGAATTCATTCCTACTCTACCACAAGTTCAAAAAACGATGAAAAGTAATTACCATTCATAGTATCAAATCCACTCACACATACCTCGTTCAGAAATGGCAACAAATTATTACCTGCTAATTCTATAGGAAGCTATAAAAATTTACTAAAGCAATTAATAATAGAAATAATAGTGCAGTGTCATAATGTCGAAGTAACATGAGGCTCATGTTAAAAGCTATCAAATGTACATAAGTAAATACTGTTTATTTACAAGAGTAAATATATAAACTTTATTTACAAGAGTAAAAATGCACAAGAATGTATTTTAAAAACTCTTTAATTTGCATTAATAAAAACAAACATTTGTGATTTTTCTTTGCAACTTCTGTCAAGAAGAATATGATGAAGATGAACAGACCACCACCCCAGAGAGAGGCTCCAGAGCCTATCTTTAGCGATGGCAATACCACCCTGTAACCTTCCTTTAACTTATTAGGACTCAATTTCTTAATCTATTAAAAAAGAAGCTAATATCAAAATTGCATAATTTATTTTGCTGAAAATGCCAGATCATTTGCATTATGATTTGGCTTGGTCATTTTGGAATAAACCCTAAAGTTTAGCCATGCAGGGACGGTGAGTAGATTACTGAGTGATTCCAAAGCTTGCTCCTAAGAAATTAATCTGAATCAAACTTCTGGTGAAAACGCGATCCCAAGTGAAATCAGAATGACTAGCCACAGATTCTTGTGAGTGTATGTCTCTGGCACAAATCCACGCTGTAATTTTACCTAATTACACTTAGTAAATTCATATTCTTTAATGAAAAGTTGTGTGTTTGATTACCTAATACAGGGGAGGAATTTGTGTCTTCATCCAATTTACTGTGCTCCAGTTCAAACAGTGTCTGCAGTACAGTTAATCTCAAATGGGGCTTCGGCACCCAAGTCTCCCATTTATCCTTCTGAATAGAAAACTGTTTCTCAAAAACTAAGGATAGGAAGTGTCAGTGTTACTTAGAGGCTGGGTTTTGTTATTATTAGTACATTTTATTGCCCATTTTCCAAAACGTTGGTCACAATTGCCTACCAAACAGTTTTTGATCATTCAGAGGGAAACGTTATGTGCAAGTAAAATATTAGTGTATATTTTTAAAAATCCATAAATATATTTTTTGTGGTTCTGCATCATATGAATAAACTTCACAGATGCCCATAAAGATAATGTACTCACGCAGTTCTGGACAATGAGAGTGCCTAAATGCGGGATTGCAGTTGCTGGCAGGTTTTTTTTTTTTAATTTTAAAGAGGAAAAAAACCCAAAATTCCAAAACAAGGTAATAAGAGAGTAACAATGGTTAATACATTGCATATTTTTATCTTTTAATTAGTCACTCAGAGTATATCAGCATTTAATTGTCCAAACAATATTAGCACAAACCTTTCTTTTCAATGAACTAAGAGAAATTAGTACTTTAGCTGTTTTAAATATATATATGTGTGTATATATGTATATATTTTTTCTTTTTCCTTCTTTCTTTTCTCCATTCCCTCATCCCAGTTTCTCTTTCCTTTTGAAGTTTCTTCACATTTTACAATATCTATTGTACAGTTTGGGTCTTATTTACTCTTTCAGCTTCTCACACTAGGGAGACAATATGATGTTTACACATGTGCACCTGGTTTATTTCACTTATGAGTGTGGTCTCAAGTTGCATCTATTTACCTATAAAAGTCTCAAATTTATCCTTCTTTATGGCTGAGTAGTACTTTATTGTATAAAAAGACCACATCGTTTTTATCCATTCCTCAGTTGATGGGCATTTGGGTTGTTTCCAAGATTCAGCTATGACAAATTGTGCTGCTACAAACATGGGTGCACATATATCACTGTTTTGAATGTCTTAGCACACATAACTGAACTGAACAGATTTCCTTTATTTGTATTAAAAAATCACTACGATCACCATCATCTGAACCAGCTGCTGCTTCTCATATTCCTGGAGCAGCTGGGAGTCCGAATTGGGATGGGCAGTTTGACCCAGAAGAGTCTGTGTCCTGGAACTGAGACAAGGGGAGGGCGGCCCAAAGCGATAGCAGGTCTCTTCCAAATGTGTAGAATCCAAGCTCAAAATGTAGCAAGAAGGCCAAATAGCCTGGCAAAGGGAGCCCGGAACTTAGGTAGAGAGAGACCGACAGACTCTGGAAGACAAGGTGCACTTTACATTTGCCTCACATCAAGATGCAGACCAGGCACCTTTCAAGAGCCCAGTGGTCATGGTGCCACTGGCCACTGCGTTGGACTCAGTAAGTACTGACTTCTGTTTGAGTCTTCCATGAGAAATGAAGTCTTCGTGAATATTTGTTTTGCCTCCATTTGACAAATAAATTAAACCAACTTAGCTTTTATTAAAAAGAAGAAAACTGGCTGAATAGTTGAAAGTGAAAGTGGTCACTGGGTAGAGAAAAGCTATGTACATATTTGCACTTTTTATCTTGCTTGCTAGTTCTGAATAGAGTACTAGTTATTTTGGACTTTAACAGTAAGAACCGCAGCGTAATAGAAACTGTGGTAAGAAAAGTAATAGAGAAAATATGAGTTCTACAGGGGAGATTTTTAGAAAAAGAGATTGGCCTTTTTCATAAGTCGTTAACTTTAGCAACTTAATATTTTGAGATGATAAAAGATTTCTCATTTTAATTTGACGTCGTTTGCAATTTTTTAATGAGTAGCAATTATATGGCATTAAATGACATCTATTATCTTTTGACAGAGATAAGGCTTTTCATGAAGATCTAGTTCATCACTCAGTTACCACCTACATGATATTTCTTCTTTTCATTTGCTCTCCTGTAAAGGTTGTTCTTTTCCTGTCAACTCAAGC
Organism: Chinchilla lanigera; assembly: GCF_000276665.1. NCBI lineage: Eukaryota > Metazoa > Chordata > Mammalia > Rodentia > Chinchillidae > Chinchilla > Chinchilla lanigera. The sequence continues at coordinate 11,297,239 of NW_004955471.1, read as the reverse complement.
TGCTCCCTTTGCACCTGTCAGGAACATTGCCAAAGTGTTAGCTGAAAGAGAGCGACACAGAAGGTGAGTATCAGATCTGAACACTTGTGTACACACGACTGGATTTTATTTGACTTGTGCTAGATGAATGACTTGTGCTAGGCGAAGTATTCCACACCTATAGCCCTTACCTCCCTGGCCGTGCTTTACTCTTTTAATTCCCTGAGAATTTACCAGTGTTTGTTCCTGATTTATAAATATGGCTCATTGCATCTCTAGGCATGACTTTTCTTTTAAAAGAGCTTTATTTAAGGTATTAATACTATAACAAAATTTATAAAACTCCTCTCAAAATGTTTATTTCTTTAAGTATTGTATGGCATGGTAACTGATAATCCAACTTAACAGGCATGGGAGAGTGAAGTGGTGATCAGTGTCCCCGCTGTTCCCCAAGAAAACACAAAGCAGCATGGCCGTCCGCCAGCCTGACGCCAGTCACCCCGCGTCCCTGTGCGCCAGCCTTGCGTTGAGTATTTTGCATATGCGTCCTCATAGCAATCTCTTGCCTAGAAACCCTTGCCACCTCCATTCCACTCATGAGCAAACCAAAGCACATGCCGTTTGGATAACGTGTCAGGGGGTAAGTGGAGAACAAGTAGTCAAAGCAGCATCGTTAGCCCAGGCTTCCAACCAGCGCGCTCGGATGCCGCCTGCATCAGCAACAAGCAAGCAGGAGTGGTGGGCTATGAAGTAGTGGTGAACCTACGGCACGTGTGGGCACAGTGGGCTCGTTGTTATCACTGAAAGCTCTGAAAGGTTCGCCATCACTGTGGGTGTTTTAAGATGGTGCCTGTTTCAGGTGACAAAGGCAAGTGAGCAAGGTGTTTGAAAAAGAAAAGGCTGCTGCTTCTGCCCTAAATCTAAAGACAACACTAAAAAGTGGTCTCTGAGGCCTGAGGTAGGGCAAAACAGGGCCATAGAACAAGAGAAAACTGTGGATCAAAGGATGCAATCGTAAGGGCTGGCACAGCACAACCCACAGTGTGCCGAGTAAGGAGAAATGTCTTAATAATTACTGGACCTTTTCTGTCTAAAAGACTTTAAATTTTTCTGCCTAAAATCTTGATTATCTCAAAGTTTCCAGACTGAGTGAATGATTCTTCTGACAGTGAACTCTGATGGGCTGCAGACTAGGGAGAGGATGTGAGTAGCTGTCTCTGCCCGGAGTGTGGTGAGAACCTTCCGCGGGTGTTGGGGGATTCTCTCAGGACGGCTGTCAACCTCAGTCGTCTGCCCCCTGCCGCCACAAACTGGCGATAATTTTAATTTTAGGAACTTCTGACCAAGGGAGCAGGTTTTCTTCTCGGCTTTTTTTTCTCGGGCTTCTAACAAGCTTTCTCAGAAATAAAGATGAAGTTTTCGTCATTTTCCAGTGCAGCTGTGGGGCAGGCCATGGCAGAGACTGCATATCCTCCGGCTGTTGCAGCAGCCAGCACAGAGCAATAGTTTAGATCGTTCAAGTACCCTTCCTGCAGACACTGGAGAATCACCTAAGCGGGGAGAGAGATTTGTGCACAGTCTGTGAAGAATCTGTGTTTTCCACGTGGTGGTAGTGGTGGTGGTGTGTGCGCTGATTGTAGGTTTATTTATTGAAATAGCCTTCCTTTCAAATACACGTCCATTGCTCACACCAGGGTGCAGTCTTTAATGCAATCATTGAAAACCCGCAAAAACACTGCCAGAAAGATTTGCAGAACTCAAAAAATTTAAGATGAAAAATTCTTCTTCTTCTCTTCCAGTTTCTGAATGTCTTTATTTGCCTTGGATCTTATGGAATCCACTGTCTCTGAAAGACTTCTCAATTGGGAATCTCCTCTCCACCGAGTCCGGGTGACCAGGGTGCATGGGTGTGTGCTTGCGTGTTTATTCCCCAGCAGTAATACTGTTGAGTCCTAACTGTGGGCATATTTAATTTGCTAAGTGCTGGCATAACGATTGCCATATATCGTACCTGTGGGCTTTACTACCATCAAAACGTAAAGATTCCACATTCTTGCCAACCCTCAGAGCTATACTCCCTACTTTTCCTTTCTGGCACCAACCACAATCTAGTTGCTCCATCCAAAAAGCTATGTGGGTCTTTTCCAATTTGAGGTAGTGTGACTAGTTTGCAAAATAATTTAAGGATTCCTGTAATCCTTAATCCTTCACGCTGATCACTCTCTTTTGGGCAAGGATCTTCAACCCCTTAACTGAATTCTCCCACTTCCTCTAATGCCCTTGCGTTTTGCAGACACGCTATGCAAATGCAAATCTTCAGCTGCCAGCATTTGCTTCCAGGTTTCCCCCTCGCCATCTATTGAGTGTTTCTTTAATGTTACAGAGCACAGGATTCAAGTCTTTCAAGTACTTCAACAACTTGAGTTGTTCACCTTCTCTGCACTAGCGTTTATTTTTTACAGTGAACGTTCTGAAACTGAATCATGTAATGGTTTCTTCCTCATACATTTTTCACGTGAAAGCTTGTATCATGACTACATTTTAGGAGAAAGAAAGAGTGACATGGCGCATATCTCTTGCTAGGCAAGCCCCCTTTGGACTTAGCAAAATAAGGGACACAGTCTGAAGGTGGCTTTGCCCTGTTCTCACTAAAGACAGAAAAACTCTGCCAGTGTCTCAAAAAGAAAAATAATGATTCACACAAGACAATAGTCACTGACAAATGCTATACTGAAATGAATAGTATGCTGTGGTTTGTTAGCTTATGAAATTTTAAAATGCCACTTTGAGCTAACATTTGTGTTACTTTTCTTATTTATTTACAGACTTCTTCCTATGCATATCTGGTTAGTACAGACATGTAAGAAGCAACAGAATAATGAATTTCTATAAGGGTCAGGGGACACTATTGTGGGCAGAGTGTCTAAACTAACCATGGAAATTAGTGAGCAACTTTGGCAGTAATTTTTGGCAGTAACTTCTTATTTACTCCAACTCCCTCTTGTAATTCTGATAAAATCTGGTCTAAAAAATAATTCTATTGGGACTTGGAGATAAAAATCATGTCTTACTCAACTTCTGTTCCTCTCATTCCTCATCTTTGTCCTCATTTAGAATAGAACAATTCTCTTAAGGCCCTGTTAATTTTTGCTGAGACTTAAAGGGAAACATCCTATCACTTCAAATCTAAAAGTCGTAACTTGCACGCCACCACTCCCTACTTGTCTGGGTCTCTCTTGAGACTCCGGGGCTCCAGAATCCCCATGCTGGGATGACTCAGCAAAATAAGCAACACATAAGATACAAACGTTCTTACACAGAAATTTTGCTAAAACCAGCCTTTCATTTTTTGCTAAGTGCGTTTATTAGTTTTCCGAATGATTTCAAATATTTGTTATTTCCTCTACACATAATTTCATCTTTTTTCAGCATTCACAATAAGGAAAAGAAATTTCACAAACCCAGAGGGCCACAGATGGTAGTTAAAAACACGTCCATTCACCAGCACTCTTATGGAGCCACTGGTCCTGTGGAATATCTCTTCCGCAGTAGGACAGACAGTTATCCTGATTACTCTGTTTACACTGCAGCAAAATAAAGGAAGAAGCGGACTGATACCTGGATTAGGCAGCTTGACAGTACTTACCTCGGAGCCACGCAATGCGCTTTCCATCATGCAGAAGTGGACAGAGGGAAAGAGACTCTTGCCCACTGTTTGCATCTCCTGGCATCACAATCTGCGGTAGCTTTACTATATTCCAAACCTGTCAAAGCCACACAGATGCCCACTCATTTTCCAGGGGCAGCTTCTCTCTACTTTTCCTTAACTATCTATTCTCTAGGATATTACTTTAAATTCTATGCTGCCGTTCAACAGCGTGCACTGAATTCTCATGGAAAAAAATACAAATGTATCCTCACTAGATTAGAAAAACCTTAAAAGGTGTTAGAAGACAATGGTAGAATCTGAATTCTTGTATGTTGCTATTAATTGTATAAACTGGTTCAGTTATGTCAAAGAGCAATTGGGTAACATATAGTCAGGGTAAAGATGCATATACCAAAAACTTCCAACAATTTTACTTTTGGGTACGTGACTAAAATTATATGTGACACGGTTTAATCACCCTATGTTAACTATAGATTAAAATTTGAAACTACATAAATATACGAGAGCGAGGGAATGAATATAGTATATTTATTGATGCAAATGTGTGCAACAATTTAATAAGCTATATCTTTGTGTATTAGAATGAATATACTCTGAAAATGTGAAATTCAAAAACAGGTCTTAGACAAATGCACAGCATGATTAAATCTGAACGAAATCTGAAGGGAATAAGCCCATGTGAAATCATGTTAAATCTGAAGGAAAAAGCCCAAACATAATGTTGGTCAAACCTAACAGGGAGAACATGACTGTTTATTTCATTTTTAAAAAATTTTCCAATATTTAAAAATATTTAATAACCAAAAATAGAAAATATTGACTATATATAGTGTCCATTTTCCTATGTTAACCTCTGTGTAAAAATGTACTCAAATGTCTAATTGACTATATTAATTTATTACAATATTTAAATATTTTTTAAAAATAGTACTGAGAAAAATAATAAAAAATAAAGTAGCACTGATACAACACCTTATGTTGAAACAAAAAGGAATTAAATCAGAACTGAAGACACCAGGGGCATGGTCATTAGGGAGGGCACACTTTTCAAAAATAGGAAATATTTAACTTTTTCCTAGAAAATAAAACTGAAAAGGGGGAGAACTGGTGAACTAAGGAGCAAGCCCTTCATGCTTAAGTTGTGGGGTGGCCAAAGAACCACCCTAAATACGTATGCTGGGAGGAAGTCTAGAAATGATGCTGAGTATTTACCATGGTGGATTTATAAAAGGTAAGAAACCAAAAGCTCACAAATGGGGGCTGGGGATTTAGCTCAGCGGCAAAGCGCCTGCCTGGAAAGCGCAAGGTCAGGAGTTCGGTCCCTGGTACCGGAGAAAAACCAAAGAAAACAAACAAACAAACAAACAAACAAAAAAACAAAAGCTCACAAATGACTTGGAAAAAGAGCAATGTCCTCACAGAAGGAATATTTAAGGCGCTTTTTATTCTGGCACTGTACCACATGCTGTGAACTGCTGAGGGATGTGCAGAGTTCCAGGGATTGTTGTCAAACGTTAGCGTGGAGGTGTGGAGCAGGACGGCGGCTTCACAGAATAAGGTTAAATGAGAAAGTATCCCGGGAGAATGGGCACGGTGATTTGACGAGAGATGGGGTGCACATTCTGCAACAGGAGCATCTTCCTGCTGAGAGCAAGAATAGCTTCTAATTCCTCCAAGAATAGCTTCTATTCCTCCAAGAATAGCAAGAATAGGTTCTATTCCTCCAAGAATAGCTTCTAATGTTCTGGGAACACTGGGCAACCGGGAAGGTCCTGATTTAGGGGAAGGTGAAACTGATGTGTGTAAACCTTTAGGCCAGTGAGGGCAAAGCATAAGAAAGGCACTCTCTTCACGGGCTTAGGTGTGTTCGGGCCACACTAAGCTGCAGCTTCTTGTAGTGTGAATACCCTCCAGATATTGTTCAGTGCTTCTCCATTCAGAATAAGTGCCCTGCCCACCACCGTCCAATCATCTCCAAGTTGGTTATAACTTCCAGAGCACTGCGCTCACCCATGACAGTCAGGAGGTCTGGTGAGGAGGTTTTGATGCTCAAGCCAATCTCTTTTTTTCTTCCAACACCTCAGTAGATTGGTACCTGCTTCTCACGCCTCTTTCTTACTCTGCTTCCTACCATTGACCATAAATTCATCCACGGGGGATAAGGGAAGTGAATAGTGTTGTGGGACCCTTGTGATGAAATAATCACCCAAGGTAGGAACAGACTATTTTCCTGCAGGAAAAATTTGTTTCCCCTAGTTTGTTATAACAGCCTTGTCAATCACCCAGTCCACTTGCAATCCCTTTCCAGTCACCCCGGAAGTTCTATTTGTCTGACCTGTTTCTTGTTCCGGTTTTCCTTCTTATTCTTTGTGGTGATCTCTGACACTTGCAGACTTGTAGTTGACTTAAATCTTCCTTCATAAACTTCTATTTACGCTTGTTGGCTGCTGAGCCTGCCACTCACAGCTTCAGGGTATCATCTGCCCTATCTCTTCTTACGGGAGGGTTATGTTAAAGCGTCTGTCTTTGTTAAGAAATCTAATGTCTGTTCATGGCTGTCACACAAGGGTGGCTTAGTAGTAACCGTCATATCACAAACCAAGGGCTGCCTGTACCCATGGTATTTCAGTCACTTCAGCAGACTGTTCAGAGTGCTTTAGAGAGTTTCAAACTAGATTATTTTCTTAGTCCCAGAGAGGTATCCCTCATACATTTAAAATCCTAAGGAATCATGTGGATGGTGTGGATCAAGTGAAGATTAATACTTATCCTGAATAGTCTTTTTTATTTCTGTGCACCTACCATAACATTGTATTTTCCTCTTAATTATTTAAAGATTCAGAGGCAGTTGATGGTAACCTTCAGACAAGTGGTCCAGTTATGTCCAGTCTGTCTGCTACTCTATGGCATTTAGTGATTTGTTGATATAGTTTTAGGTTAAGGTCCAGTTAGCAAGTAAGAACTCCATGTGATATCTAAATGGTGCATTTATTAGCAAAGAGTCCTAGAGCAGTGGCCCCTGAGGGGTCACAGTACTGTCCACATTCCCAGCAGAACTTCCAGCAAAAAGCTAGGCCTATTTTTCTCTTGCTGCTATTTTCAACCATCAGTTCCAATTTCACATAGTTTATGTTAAATTTTCTTTTCTTTCCTACATTGGTAATTTCACTGAAGTGATTAGCGAGGCACCAGGGCATCCTATTATAGCATTTCCTCCTTCATTCAGTTTCTCTATTTTAATCTATGCTACAAATCTCTCAGGGGTTAAAAGTACCTGGTGAGAAGTCTATGGATACTATGTGTATCTGGTAATCTGTTTTAGAGCTTTCGCTACTTTAAGTCAGGCTTGGGTCATACCAACTTGGCATTAAAATCTTGTCAGATCCTCTATACTCCTTTTTTTTTTTTTTTATCCAAATGCTTTTATTAGTCGTTTTCCCAAAGCTGGGACAAATGAAAGGAAGAGAGATTTACTTTGGCTTACAGTTTCTCAGGGTTCAGTCCAAGGTGGCTGGCTTGAAGGGAGAAATGGGCTGGCCGAAGACAGCTGCTCAACCCAAGGCGGACATGGAGCAGAGAGAGAAGGAGGAGCCACGGACAAGAGCACTCGCTTCCAGGTCGTAACTCTGGTGACCCACCTCCTCCCATCAAGGTCCGTCTCCTGACAGTGCACTCAGATGTATATCTTGCTGTCCAATCACCTTTCAGAAGTCTTGGCTCAAAACACGGGGCTCTGGGGGGACATCCTACATCTAATCCAGAACAGTGGTTCTGATACATGTATTTGAGAGTTCAGAGTCAATCTCAGTTCCCTCACCGCCCAGCATTGCCCACCTCAGATGTACAATGTTGCCGGTCTGGGGGCCAGAGTCTAGGTTCTTTGGTCTGCACTAAGGGAAGTGAGACTTCACCTCCAATGAACCCCATTCTTAGTGAGCTGGCTTTCACATGACAGTAATCTCAGGTAAATTAGTGAACATCATACATAATATTTGATATTTGTTATCATGCTAGTCTCATCAAGTCCAGGAATGTTGTTCAAATTATACTTTCTACCTGATTGATTTTATGACAAGCATACAATAAACTTTGTGGAGTCTTTCTTCTTCAAATAACTCAAAATACAGATTGTTTTAACATTTAAAAAGGAAAAAAATTATTTCTCCTCTCCTTAGTATATTTAAATAAGTACAGGGATGTTAAGCCTGTAATCAATGCAGCAAGCAAGAGGCTGCATGTCACAAAACCTTAGAATCAGCCATAGAAATATTAGCAAAACAAACCATTCTTTTCACCTGTGAACCAAAACACGGCTTTTCAGCTACATATTTGATATAACTGTGGGAGATTCATAGGGCAGAGAAGTGCACTAACCATTCACGTTACCCTGTCGTTGTTACCCGTATATTTCTTCTTTACTTATTGCTTTATATTCTGTTTCTTCATGTCCCCTTTCTATGGCAGCGAATCTTTCTAACATGTTCTTTATGTATCTTTTAAAAGCGTATATTCTTTTAAGGCAGGTATATTTGAGTGTATACAGGTTTAATTTACACAAAATGAACTGTGTTGTATTTTTACTGTGATGTTTGCTTTTTCCTTCTATTTTTAGGACCTACCAATACAGCACTGTGGGTAAATCTGTGTTTAGCTCAGGGTCTCTTCTCCGCTGCTACGGCTTCTGCAGCATGCATCTGTGCTATGAGCTAGAAATGGACACGCGAAGGGTCAGCATGGGACACCTCTGTGTGAGAGTCCCTCTGCTTGCTTACCAAGATTGTGATTTCTGAGTCATTAACCACAAAGATTCCTGTCGCACCTGAGCACCAGACTGTACTGTCCCCGTTCCTACAGCACTAGCGCTGTCCTATTGTTAACCCCAGGAACAACTTGTGGAGACTTTTCAGGAATTAGCTTCAAGTACTCAGGAGGAAAATACAACCAGGACTAACCAGTACTACACAGCATGAATCTAGGACAAGAGTGTGTGTATGTGTGTGCATGTGTCTGTGCGTATGTGTCTGTCTGTCCATGTGGATGTGCATGTGTGAGTGTAGTGCGTGTGTGCATGTGTGTGTGCATTGGGGATTGAACCCAGGACCTCACATGTTAAGCATGTTCGGAACCACAGAGTTACAGCTGCAGCACTGGGGTTAGAATTCTTTGACCTGGTTATTATCATTTCTTAAGTGTTAGAGAAAGCTTCTGAATAGTTCACCACTAATCGTGTACTCTTTGGGGTGGTAAGTAGGTCATTGCCTGAAGAGTAACCACTGAAACTTGAATTTTCTCTCTACAGTACATCAAATACATTGCTACTCTTGGGAAGAAAGGATAACACATTGATTTAGATTTACTTTCAATTAAAATCCATTTAACTATGCATATGTAGGTAGCATAGGTCCTTGTTGCTCTAAAATCAGTTAAAATAGAACTATACAGATGAAAGGAGAAAAATTATGTTGAAGCTTAGTGAAAACCAAAATTCTCAGAATTTTATAAAGTGTAAATTATATACACTTTCCTGAATAATATATTTTGTTAGGTATAATCTGCATATTTCGTTATAAATACTAGCTTTTCCCCATTATCAAACATTGCTTCATTGGAAAAAAATATGAAATGTCTATGGCATAATTTCTACTGTTTTAGGTGCTAATAAAAGGGCCAAAAAATTGGTGCCTACTTGTTTTATAGATATAAATAGTAAAAGATGGATGCATAGAAATATATGTAAAGAAATCAGTATCGTCAATGGCTTTTATTGAACTCTCCAAAGTACGACATGAAACTGTAGAACAGTGAGTTAACCATGATAAATCTGAAGGTGCTGTGAATGGAAAAATACACACTTGTATTGTAAGTGAACATTAGCATTCTTCTATCCTATTTTTATTCCCAGGATGATTCTGAGATGCAGGAAGCCACTGGGTCACTTCAGGTATCTTCAGCAAAAAGAAAAGGCACAGCCAGTAGAAATTGGTGAATATATACTCAATGATTTCAATAATTGTAATCACACTGGCCCCACAAAATAGGCCCAGCTGACCACCAACATCTGCTGTAATAAAAAGTGATACAAAAATTGAGTCAGTCATTATTTTTCATGAAAACGTAAATATTATTGGAAATTCAATTCTTTGAAGCTAGTAAGTTAGCTGATAATAATGGAGAAAAGGTAACTGATGTAAGTGAGGATTGATATAATACAAAACAACTGATACTATGTAAAAATAGAGTGATTGCATTATTTTAAAATTTGGCATCATTAAAGTACTAATGATTCATAATATCTGGCAATAGCATTTATTCAAGTAATTCCAGAAAGCAGGAAGAGAAAGCAAACATAAAGTCTGTTTCTGAAAATATATCTCAACAACTTTGGAACATGTGCAATCTAACTAAACTCTAAGGGCTGGGGATTTAGCTCAGCGGCACAGCACCTGCCTGGCAAGCTCAAGGTCGTGAGTTCGATTCCCGGTACTGGAAGAAAAACAAAAACAAAACAAACAAACTAAACTCTAAACAGTCCCAAATAGTAGCAAGGTCATTTCCACGTGTAAACTGATGCACAGAGATGGCATCACCAGATGGCACTGCTTTGCAGAAAGTTAATTTCCAGGCCGTTTGGAGTGCGAGTGTCTAAACTACTTCTTTTTGAACATTTATAGCATTTCATTTAACCTACATACATTAAAACAGCACTACTTTTTTTAAATTTCTTTTTGAGACAGGGTCTTGCCGTGTTGTCCAGGTTGGGCTTAAACTCACTATGTAGCCCAGGCTTGCCTGAAGTCACAGTGACCCTCCTGCCTCAGCCTCCACAGTGCTGAGATTATAGGCATGTGCCACCACACCTGGGGCAAGCACTGCTTTTTAAAAGTTTTTAAAAACTGTATTAATCTTGCTTGTATTTTTCATTGTGATAAATATATATATATATAAAGTAAAATTCATGCTAACTTTTTTTTTTTTATTATTTTCCTTTTTGGTACCGGGAATTGAACTTGGGGCCTCATGCTTGCCAGGCAGGCGCTGCACCGCTGAGCTACATCCCTGGCCCTTGTTAACTATTTTTGAGTGTGGACTCTGTGGTGTGAAGACCATCCACATGTTTACACACTCACCATGGCCATCCACCCCTGGAAATGGTTTGCTTTCCCCAGAGGAAATCGTTTGGAAGCTAGCTCCCCAGCCAACCCCTGCACATCCCCCTTCCCTTTCTGTGTCTGTGAACTAGAAAGCTCCGGTACTGGCTTCTTAAAATTGTTGAGAATTGTACATTTTCTCCCTCTCCGGGGTCTGCCTGACCTAAGGCTGGACCCCGCACCCTGCAAGCCTTCTTTAAACACGCGGACATCCAGGTCAGCAGGGAGTGTGGTGGAGGGAGCAGTGGTGGGGCCCTAAGTGCTTGGTTTTGCTTGCCCATTTCTCTTTAACCCTCCCCAGTGGAGCTCTGGGTGGAGGGTGAGGAGGCTGAATGTGACCTCTGGTGACCTCTGCAGTAGTCACTCTGAGGGGAGCGAGGATTCAGCCACCTCTTCATCAGGGACCCCCTGTGGGGTCGTCTCCCATGCTGTCCAAGGACAGCAGGAAGCCCGGACTCAGGCAGCTGCCAAACGACAAGAACACTTGTGATTCTTTTTTCTCCGTGAATAAGTTAAACCTTGACTACCAAAGGGGCGAAAATCCTGACGGAAAATTGAGGAGCAACTGAGCAACACTTACCAAGTAACTCGGGCACGCTGACTGCCTTTTGCTGCTGGGTTGTCTTATAGTTTAAATCACTGTAGTTTATTTCAATGTTCACTAGATTCTGTCTGGGGGCGAACACAGAGTTAGCACTGACTGTCAGCACTGCTTTTAACTCCCACTTGGCAAAGCAACGTCCATTCTAGAATCTGACACTATTGACTGCTGAGTTAGACACGGCATGTGTGTTCAATATTAGCCCCAAGTAACGGCGTTTGGAAGACACCCTTGTTATGTTGGAGCCTGGGGGAGAAGAATCTTTGCTCACAATTGATTTTTTTCATGCTTCATTCCTGAGAAATAGTAAGGAGACCTTAATTATCCACATCTGATCAGTAAAGTATTTATAAATAGTGAAATACATATTTAGCTTTAATTTCAATCCTGGTTCCTTTTTTGCTACTTCTGTTACTCTGGAGAAACTGCACTGTTCCCCTGAGCTTTGGTTCCCTCATCTGTGGCCAGGATTCTCAAGCTGATCTCACAGGGCTATGCTGAGAAGAAATTGAACAATGTATGCACAGGACTGGCAGAGAGCTCTGCATCCGGCCGTGCGCAGTAGGTTATTTTTGGTCACTGATGCACTTGAGTGGGGACTCCTTAATGTCTTCAGGAATCCTCATCTGCTGGGAGAGTGGCTCAGTGCTGTGTTAAAATCACACGGGGAAGGAAGCCCTCACCCTGGCTCTGGCCCAGACCTTGCTATTCCATTGCTTCTGGGTTTTTCCACTCGGCTGTTTATTGATTTAACACATTCCAAGTCTAACCCTTGATATTTCCTATGTCTGTAATGTAAAATTTCACCACCAGTCCCCCACCCAATCCTGTCTGCCTCACCTTAATGACACGGCCGGAGACTACCACTCTCGCCCTGCTTGTTCTTCCCATTTTGCCAAAAATTCCACACTATCTCCCTGGATTTTTAATAGCTTCTGAGCTTGTCCTTCTGCTTCTAACTTTAAGATACCATGCACCTTCTCTGCTTCACACAATAAGCAAACTATACTTCTGCAACTTGTCAAATTGTGACACTTCTGATGGGCCTTACTCCTGTGCCACTGAGATTTCCCAGGGTGCTCTAAAGAAACCTCTGCCTGGATTGTGTGTTTTGAGGGGGTGGGGAGTAACCAAGATTGAACCCAGGGCTACACCTCCACATTGAATTTTTAATATTGACATTCTATTATTTTTTACTTGAGGCAAGGTCTTGCTAAGTTGCCCAGGTTGGATTTGAACTTGCAATCCTTCTACCTCAACCTCCCAGAATAGTGCAATTATAGGTATGTGCTACCACCTCCAGCTCTTCACAGCTTCTTGAGAACCATCACGTTAGGTCTTTGTTCAACTGAACCTTCTTAGGATGGTTTTTATTGATCACAATCCCCAGCCTTGATAACAGTCCTGTCTGACTCTGGCTCTGGCTTCTCCAGGGCAGTTTTTTGTTACCTTTCTTGGCACGTCACCTGGAGTCCCCTGATATGACTGTACATCCCCACTGTTCATTTCCATCCCAGAGGAAATAGACACACAGCAGGGTTTTTTTTTTCATACACTGAGGCATCCCTAAGTCCAAAAGTACCCATTAATTCCCAATGCATTTGTAAGAAAGAGCAACAGATTAAAGAGAAAGCCAAGAAATAAATATTAATTTAATAATTAATTATTAATTAATTATTAAATTAATATTTAATAATAAATAATAATTAATAAATATTACCTGTAGTATAAACTAAAGGGAGAACCAACCAACCACTTCATGATTTTCAAATGGCAGTAAAATTGTTCATTAAGAATAAATCCTATTAGCCATGTTTTCTGAAATTATGCAATGTTCATTAACATTTCTAAGGGGCATGGCTATAAATTACTCTCCTTATTGTTTACAGCTTTGAAATCAATATTCCCAAATATACTTAATTCAAAATGTATCATTAATATGTGTACTTAATTTCCATTGGCTTAACCCTGGGTAACAGGAGAATGTACAATACTTAACAAGACAAACAGGGAACACTGTTATATTTACAAATAATAAAGCAGTTGCCAAAGTGAAAGAAATCATAAAGTTGTCTTGGAAACACATAAATTTTAGTAATGTTCCAATATTTCTGTCTTCCATGGTGCTCCTAATTTGCATGTGCACTGATAATATTGTTTAATTTCCCAAGCACAGTGTTCATGATCACATTCACGCATTATCCATCTGTGTCTAAGAAGATAAATGCCTCTCCCACAAAAACATTGTGGTATTTTCTCAGCTTCTCCCAGGCAGCTGATCGGCCCAGGCATTCGGATCTCACTGAATCTGTGATAGTGAAATTGTTCAGTGAAGTCCAAGAACATGTGGTTGCCTTAGGAAAAGCACAAATAAAATAAAGTCTGGATTTTAACAAAGACAAAGAGATAAAAAAATGAGCGCTATGTTACCAAACACTAAAACACTCCCTCCCAGGTGCCTTAACATGAGTGCTATATTAAGGGGAATTAAATGGTGCTGCATAAAACTGTCCTGTACAATTTATCTTCAAAATGTGTGAAGTGGCTGTTTTAGTTCATTTTCTCATCGCTGAGACAAAATACCTGGCACCCAAAGCTGAAGGTGGAAATGTTTGCTGTAGCTCAGCGCCTGTAGAGGTTTCAGTTCATAGTTTTCCTGACTTTAAGGCAGAGGGCATGGCAGAGGAGACACAGTTCACGGTGGGCAGAAAACAGGAAGCAGCAAGCAGGGGAGTAGCGGAGAACAAAATGGCGAGCGGCAATGACCGCAGCCCTCTCTCTGCCCATTACATTGTGTCCTGACTGTCCACCTGTAGGGCGGTAGCACTCAGAGGGGCATCCTGAATGCTAGCATCGCACCCTGAATCAACCCCAGCATTACATCCTTGTTCCCTGCAGCACACGGTCTAGATCCAGCCACCCATGGAAAGCTCCACCTATGAGCACATGAGGCTTTAGGGGGACATCTAGGTGCAAGATGTAACTGTAGAATAATTTTAACAACTCACTTCCTGACTAAAGAGATCTCCTGACTTCAGCCACAGTTCACAGTTCACCCTGCCTTCTCCAGCTGGGCTAAGCTTCTCCTCATCTCCATAGTGAGCTCTGCAGCTGCCACTTGCATTAGTCTTCCTAGGAAGAGCTTCCACTACTCACAGCCAATTCCCATGTATCAGTTATGTTATCATAATTGGAAAACTATCTATAAAAATATGATTAAAAGTAATATTCCTGGGATTATCCTGTTTAGCACATGGGTTTCTTTTCTGATTTACCAGCATGCTCTGATACATTGCCTACATTTTGTTCACATTCAATAATTCTGGAAGTCAGGAGATCTCTAAAATCCCAAAGTCACACGAAGTTGTATTTAAATGCAGCAGACATACTACTACAACAAATCAGTTTCCCATATTAAAGTGGAATATGCTGCCATAAAGAAAGATAAACTTGAGTCATTTTCAGGCAAATGGCTGCACTTGGAGACCATAGTGTTGAGTGAAACAAATCAGACAGGCAGGCTTAAACATCACGTGGTTTCTCTTGTATGAGAAACCCAAGTACAACAAGGCTGAAATAAAAGGTGGTCGTAGGAAGAATGGAGATGGAGCTTTCTAAAAGGGGACGGGCATAAACAGATGGAGGAGGGGAGGAAAGGAGGGGACGGGATGAAAAAGGAATGGAACTGTGCCCTGTGCAGGTACCAAGGCCACACAGGGAGTGCAGGCACTGTGTACCACACACGTGGACTCATAGAAAATGGCACAAGACCCTTTACAGTAAGAGTGGAATTGAGTATAAAGAAACATCTGTTCTGGAGACAGCAGTATAAGGAAAGGTAGTTGAAAATTTATGCTCTCTCTACTTTTTGACTCTGATTATTTCAATACCCCACGAACCCTATCTTAATGAAAATCCTTTTTTTTTCTTTATTTTTGGAAAAGTCATTTTGTCTTTTATGTATTTATATGGAATAACTTTTCTTTTATTAACATAAATTCTAGGGCAAAGCTGAATTAAAACATGCTATAGTACTGTATAAAGGTGCTGTGTAAAAATAAAGCAACTTAAAATCAGTTTGCACTTATTTAATAGATGTAGACACAGATACCAACATACTATTTTTATTATTTCAGATCCTAGGCCTAAAAATATAAATAAAAAAACAAAGAGAAATGTTTTCTCTTGCACTGGAAAAAAAGGACAAACAAGAATTCTTCATGAAGCTTGATTTAAAATTTCTAAGCTGGAAGAACTAATTTAATACTCAGTTTATGAGACAAATCAGAATCGTGTGTCCCTGTGAAAAACATGGAAACCAGAGTCAAAGTTCCAGAACATGACTTCATTCTAAGCCACTAATTAGAAAATTACTTGAAATCCAATGTGCTTCAAACTCCTGTTTTGCAAAAGAGTGGTAATTTCCGCTCCATCTACCAATACAGTTGTTGGAAGACTCAAGCTAGGTAATACCCTGATAGGAGCGTTTCCTGTTTTACACTGGTGACCGACCTCGTCAGCATGGTTCTTGCCCCCGTTGAGGTGATGAAGGTGTGACCGTGGGCAAATGGGTCCAGCAACCACCGTTTTCGTTTTCCCACAGAGGAAGGGGTGGAAGACATCATCTTACCTAAATTCGCATTTCTGTGCTTTCACTGTTAACTCAGTGACATCAGCCATGCTTCCCTTGATGGATACATGTTTCATTTACTGAACTTTTAATGTCTCCAGCAAAGAAAAACTTCACGTGAATTATACATAGTTTATAAGACTAACAAAATCACCTGATATAGTCCTCGCTCTGGTTCAGCTTCTTGGAAAGATGCTTCAGAGCGTTCTGTCGGGGAAAGGTGGAGTAAGAAATGGAAGCAGGGTATTCTGTCTCTTCACAAGACACAGGGCAGCTGGAGTTGTGTGTTCCCATGGTGCAGAGTTCCTTCAACTCTATGTGGTCTGAAATGAAAATCAGGACAGGGAAGAGCAGGTTATATCACAGGGGGGAGGACCGAGGTTCATAAAGTTGGTGGCAACTTCAATGCCAGTGTTCCAAACTTGTGGTCAACAAGTTGTATCACTATCTTTCTGCATTGGTGTTTGTGTTTTACCATAATACAGCCAAGGAAATGAGATATAAACCATATCAGAGCTGTTATCTTTGAATTCCTTGAGACATACTGAATTCAGATCTTTATTAGCGGTAAGAAATTCTTCCGGGAAGTCTCTGGGTCATTTCCGAAAGTTATTAGCTGTTTGGATAGGAGAAAGATGGAGTTGTTTGGTCTTGTGTCGTTCTGAGAGGAACTTTCAAACGTAATTCCAGAAGCAACTGGCTTAGGTTAAGCTGAAGTTGTCCTCATGCTTGGCTCGATGTGTACTGGCCTCAAGGGCGTGGCCCTTGCTCATCGGCTTGTTTCTCACGGTGGACCAATGACTGCTCAGGGAGCCTTGTCCTCTCAGGGCCTTCACCGCTGTCACCCACTGTGCTCTGGAAGAGCCTTGCAGGTGGCAGGGTCTGTCCTTGGTGCCCTTTGCACACCTGCCTTTGCCTGCTTGTGCCATGACTCACTCGTAAGCTTTGATACTAAAATCCTTCGCCCCTGTGAACCTGTTTTCACCAAAACCGTGAGTCGACAGCCAATTTTCTACTCTCTAGGAGAGCATCACTCTTACTGCATCCCTTTGTACTGTTAAACTACTGGTAGAAACTACCACTCTTTCTCTCCACACATGCACACTCACACTCTTGCACACTGGTGCACATACATGCTCACATGTCTCATACAGTTCTACGCACTCACAAGCACACACACACACACACACACACTTGCATACACAGAGATGCGGTCATACATACATACTCTTATAGTGCCACTCATGTTTTCTTTCTCACATGCTCACACTCACATACACACTATTACACAGAGAGATACACACCTGTACACTTATATACAGACACATACACAAACTCACACATGCGTTGTTGTGGCCTGTAACCATCACAGTCCCCAAAGGATCACACACATGTTTTCTTTTTTTCCCTCAAGGTCTCTCTGCAGCTGGATTACAAGAAATTAGACAACGTGATTCCATCTCTTTCACTCATCAGTGTCATTTCTTCGCAATATGTAAGCTGTGAGCCATAGAAAAATATAACATTCCTTCCACTTACATTCATATCTTGAAATATTTTACAACCATTAAAAAGAACCTGTTAAATCTACTCCTGCTGTCCTGGAGCTATTTCAACAATGGTTTAGAAGAATGGCTTTTTATAGAAGAGTATGTAATAATATTTCATTTAACAAGCACCCAGTGACTTAAAGTCATAAATAAGTTATACACGGAGAATGTTGTAGAAGAATACATTAGAATGTTAACATTGGTTGGAGGTTAAGGTAGGTATGTAAGCAAAAGAAAAATAGTATGTAAGAAGAGTAGTTTTGATTCGATTTATGCAAAAAAGTTTAGATATAAAATGTACATACAATGAAATGAATGGTTCTCAAACAAAGAGTAATGTCCAAAATTATACAGCTTGAACTAACTTTTGGTGATTATTTTCTGTTCTTTAATATTAGATATATTCACAATAAGCGTGTTTTATTCCTATTTTTCTTTTTATTTTCAAAACCAAAATTTAAACACAATATAAAGATTCAGAAGTAAAACCCAGAACTCTTCTTGTTACTCTGTCATTCTGTATCTTTAACTGAAGTCTTGAAATCGGAAGAAGTTTTTCTTTTTTTATTTATCTGTCAATGTTTATGTAAGCCACTGGTTAACAATAATTTAAAAATCTCTCTTATAGTCTATTTCTGTGCTATATACACACAGTATAACTTAATGGTTTATATTACTTTAAGTAACTTAACCTGTAACATAAGCACCCCCCCAAAAAATTTAGCCACTTACCAAGGACTGGAGAAACGCAGTTGTAGTACTTATGTAGTTCACATTCTACTCCATTTCCTTAAAAATAATAGATTTAGCATAAAGAGACTGTTTTTTTGTTTTGGTGCTGGGAACTGAACCCAGGACTTCACTCACATTAATTACACACGCTACTACTAAGTTACACCCCAGCCCCGAGATTATACATTTTATAAATTAAACAGCCTAATGACAAGAATAACTGTCACCTATTTTTGCTTTCCATCCATCCACCCACCCATTCATGTATCCATTTGGACACTTATTCCTTTATAAGATAATTATTAAGACATGTTGGGATTTAGTGAAAGCACATGTTGAGAGGAAGTAAGATGTTTTTATGTCTTTCCCTCTGACTATATAATTCAGTAGGAATAGCATGCACAGTGCCTTCACTTTGATTAAAAAAAATAAAATGGCTTTAAGTGTTATCATTTCATTTGACTCTGCTCACAATCTTGTGATGTGGGAATGGTTATTTTACAGATGAAGAAGCTAAACTTCAGAAAGTGACTTATCCAAGACTTTACCACTAGTGGGATCATGGCAGATTATGTGTAGCTTCTGTCCTGCTCTATCTATCTATCTATCTATCTATCTATCTATCTATCTATCCATCTATCCATCCATCATCTATCTGTCCATCCCTCTATCCATCCATTATCTATCTATCCATCTATTCATGCATTACCTGTCTATCTATCTATCTATCCATCCATTATCTATCTATCTATCCATCTGTCCATGCATTATCTATCTATCCATCATCTATCTATCCATCCATCCATCATCTATCTATCCATCCATCTATCCATCCATTATCTATCTATCCATCTATTCATGCATTATCTATCTATCTATCCATCTATCCATCATCCATCTATCCATCCATCCATTATCTATCTATCCATCTATCTATCCATCATCTATCTATCCATCCATCCATTATCTATCTCTCCATCCATCCATTATCTATCTATCTATCTATCTATCTATCTATCCATCTATTATCCATCCATCCATCCATCCATTATCTATCTATTTATCTATCCATCTATCTATCCATCATCTATCTATCCATCATCTATCTATCCATCTATCTGTCTATCTATCCATCCATCCATTATCTATCTCTCCATCCATCATCTATCTGTCTATCTATCCATCCATCTATCCATCCATTATCTATCTATCCATCTATCCATGCATTCTCTCTCTCTCTCTCTGTCTCTCTCTCTATCTATCCATCCATCCATCCATCCATCCATCCATCACATATTGTGGTGGTTGGGCTTTACTGTGTCCTCTCGGTTGGGTTGGGGGTGACCTAAGGGATTAGGAAGCACACTTCTGGGTAAGTCTGAGAGGGTCACTGAAATGCAACTCTGGCCCCTTCCTCTGGTACTGTTGCCCTGTTCTATTTCCTGGCCACCATGAACGGAGCACTTTTGATCCACCATGACCTTCTTCCATGATGTTCCAGCCTTGGAGCCAGGCAACAATGGACTGAATTCCCTCAGCTCGTGGGCCAAATTAATCCTCTCTTCCTTTAAATTCTTCATGTAGCCTATTGTGTCCCAGAAATGAGAAAGCTGACTAACACACATACACGAAAACACACTTTCTTAATGGACCACCTTTTTGTGACTAGGGTAAAGGTAGATACATAGTAATACTTGCCAAAGATTTATTGTGGATTTTGAGGCAAATTATAAAATCAATACATATTTGAGCTGAGTTCAATCCCAGGCCTGATTCTAAGACCTTGAACCTTAGCAGAGCGTTTGTTCACTGCTGTAACCCGCTGGTTTCTGTGGTTAATTCCAGCAATCCTGTGGATAACCAAGAGGCTGTGCACTTAGCATTTGCAGAAAATGTGTGAAATGTTGCAAGGAAATGTTCCTTGTGAAGGAACTGTAAAAGGTGAAAAGCAGAAGAAAATGCTTGTCTCCAGTATCATTTTTCCAAGGTGGGTCTTACCTCCTTCATTACTATTTCTTCCACGATAAGAGATAGTGAAGCTTTGGGAATGACCCATATCTAAAAGCTGATTTGCGGAATTGCTTGTCCAAATTGTTTTCTGAGTTACTTTAGATAATTTGTTACAGGCCTGTAGGTCTCACCTACCTCATCTATATGTACATTTAGAGAGAAATTGGAGTTTCTACACAAAGAGGATAATAGTACTGAAACCACTTAATACGCCTGAAAGCTCATGAGAATGTCACCTTTGTGTTTTGTGCAGCATCTGCCTTGCTTTCTCACCCATATTAATTATCCAGTTTGTATTGCATAAGATAATAAACATTTAAATATAAAAGTTTTTATGCTGTGTGATTCTATTCAGGTTTATTCTCAGTAATTTTGCCAGTACGACTCAGAACAGCAAATCAGAGCTGTGAGCCTGCAGTTCTACGGAACCCAGGGATCAGAAAGAGGTCACCTCAGTTCCTGAAAGCAGGAAATGATGATTCAAAACTCCTGAGAAGTGTTTTGCAGGTAGAGAGCGCGGTTACCAGGGAAGGAGTGGCATTAAGGTATGTGTGAGGCGTTGAGCACGTACAAGAAAGAGAGGGAGAGAAGGAGCGTGGAGTGCCGGGACCACAGTGGCAAACGCAAGCCGATTTAGCCAGGAAAGGAGACTGCCCTTCTTTGTAGATAAGCTGTGAGTGGGGGAGGAAGAAAACCCGAGTAAAACTGTTCAACACTGACACAGGCTATATTCTGTGCCAGGGATTTTAAACCAAGTATAGTCTTTGTAAGTACTTATGATAACCCCATCAGGGAGGTCCAGCACAGGGAGGGGACACCACTTGCGTGAGAAATGGCCACACTGAGATGAGCCCCTGGGTCAGATCCCCTCTCTGCCCCACCAGCTCCTTCAAGCCTGCTCCTCTCTGCTGCCTTCTGGAAAGGTTTCCAGATTCATGCAAAGGGGACTTCAAGTGGCCGAGACAGTCACAAAAATGAATTTCCTAGCAGTGCGATCTTCAGGGTGGATGAATAAGAATTTACAGGCCTCCTAACTCTTCTTTCGAATTACAAAAGCCTTGGAGTTGGGTGTAGTCGCACACCTGTAGCCTCAGCTACTGAGGAAGCAGGGATAGGAGAATCACTTGGGTCTAGGAGTTTGGCATCTGCCAGACCCAGTCTCAACAGAATAATAAATTAAAAGTAAGTAAATAATGTTTCAATGAAAAGGAAACCTTGATATGCATCTTTCAGTATGTGAGGGCATCTGATTTTACCTTTAGAAATAAGAGCCGAGGACCCACACTGTTGGCACACTTTTCTCCCCGAGAAATTTCTGCTGTGATGCTGAGATTTCAAATTTCCAAATTATCATTTGAGAAAGGAAGGAAGGGAAAAGGAAAAAATGGTGAGGAAAGAATAAAATAGAATCAAAGTTTTTGTAAAGAAGGAGGGGAACAGGGGCTGAAGGGAGGGGACGGGAATGGAAAAAAAGAATCAAGTTATATCATGTACAGTTTGCAAATTCCCTATGATGAATGTGATTATTATGTACACCTAAAATGTACCAGTAAACTTAATTTTACAAAATTAGCAATTGAGACATTTGGCAAGTACTTGATTTTTCTAGACTAAAATTTTGTGAGAATGAGAAAACATTTATTGAAGTTCCTTTTTTGTGCCAAAGTAACTAGACATACTGAGGTGGAAAGCTGTCATTCTGTCCTTACCTGGAAGCATAAAAGGCAGACATCCGCACTGCTTTTCTATGTGCCGGGCTTTGCACTCCTTCAAGCAACCGAAAGTGCTATAGCTGCTGAAGTTCCGCAGCTTGATATCAGGCTTGCATTCGCCCCAGGGATATTCTTGGTGAACTGTCTTAAGAGAAAATGAAAACTACATTCAAATTTCTCTCACTCCGTCTGCCTGATTTCCATCAGAGGCTGATATATATATATTTGTACTTTTCCCTCGAGCTCTTTGAATTTTTAAAATTGACTGTGTCTGCCGGCTTTGCCTGCTCTCTGAACCCGAAAATCCCTGAATTAAGTATAACAGTGGTCTTTTACAGTGGTGTTTTAACATTTACCCCAAATGCTAATCCAGAAGCTCAAACTGATAATTTAAAACATGAACTCATACAAGGAAAAAGTCATTTATGTAAATGTCATTTTACCATATTAATGCTAGCCATGAAATAGCAAGCAATATTACAAAAAATGTTCTTTACTGGGTACTTATTATGTACTAAACAAAAAAGTGAATGTTGTTTTTATGTTACTTAAACTTCATGAGACAACTGTGAAAGAGAAATACCACCACCATGCCCCCTTTAACTGTTCTAGGGGGGGAGGCAATTTAAGAAAGTTAATTAAGGCAACTACTGGGCAAATAGCTGGAAATTGCTAGTCAGGCTAGACTAGCCCCCAGATTGCAAGCTCTTCCCTGTTTAACTTCTTCCTTCCCAAAAGGTCTTTGAGACAACGCTCAGCTCGGTCACTTAGGTGTATACCAGTTAGCGAGCCTTCCATTTCCAGAGAAATTCTAAGTTGCCTAGGATTTGACAGGCTTCCCAGCTGTACGTATAAATTCACTGTGACAAAGTATGCACCTGAAAAGGAACTTTGGTATTTCTTCCAGTGGTTTAAAGGTATGAGAGAGTAGGGTTTCTGGTAAAAGAGTGTTAGTTGTGTATTTCAAACACTCACCACACCTCCTGGTCCCCCCAAGCCCCACAGCACCACATCTCTCACCTTTAGTTGGCGGATTGTCACCCTGGCATGCATCCCCACGGGTGAGGACAAGCCTAAGCCATCGAACTGTGGTTCTTTTTTAGGTGAATGAATAGCAAAGACAATCCCTGCATCAGCAAAACCAAGGGCTGAGCTATCCGTAAACTCCTCCTGAAACAGAAGACACATATTCAAAACACAAATCACTTATATCAGTTCCACACAAGTTTAGGTTTTAGTCTTGTCATCTCACGATGGCATTTAATCTACCTAAAGTCAATTATTTATTATTAGGATTCAATCTCTTTTTATATAAAGAATGTGAAAAATGAAAGTCCAGAGACTACTTTCATGGTTGAGTCACAGCTCCAAAGCTCTGAGCGTTCTCCAGAGGTCACTGCTTCCCACAGACACACTAGACATTCATGGGATGCCCATGAAAGGTTTCCTCTTCTCCAGCTGCTCTTCACCTAGGTGTTTTTAGCCACTTGCTCCTGGGGTGTTCTCTGCAGTCCACACATTTTAGAGAAGCACTTGGCCCTCTTTTTGCTATTAAAGTCCAAGGCCTTATTTAAAATTCAGGTTTATTTTCATAAGAGTGAAGATTTAAATAAATTTTTAACACCAGTGCTTCTTTGATATAAATCCTATGTGAGATGGAGAAATTTGAGAAAATTTAGTTGTAATTTTAGGTTAAAAAGAGCAGGAGTGGGCTTGAGAATATATTGATTTTTCAGTAAATGGATCAACTGCTTGTGTAATTATCTTTAATAAATATGCTAATGCTCCATTTGTAACTCAGAATCTTGTTCTGTATGGGCTCTTGTAACCCCCCATGAAATACATTCTTACTCTGGGGAAATATCACAGTGTTATTTATTTATGGGGTGTTGCACTAAATTTGTACAGTTTAATGACACCATTAAAGTATTTGGGAATTCTAGCTTGTGAAATTCATAACTGACCGTATGGTACCATATTATCACAGGGGTAATATTTGAAAGGCTTGAAAATATTAGTAAATACACACAAACACACACACACATACTACACAAATATAGGTAGATAAAGGTATTTTAGTGTACATTGTGTTTGGCAATAAAGGAAATATATTAAATAGGATATAGGAGGAAGTTATGAAAAGTACCTTACCAGAAATTCTTTTAAAATAGCCAATGGCCTCACTCATGTAGAGCAGAGGAGAAGGAGGTTTGCTGAGATTCAGTGTGTATTTATCATCTCTGTCCCTGTGATTTTTTTTCATGCTTAATCTACCAGCATTGTAGAACCCTCATTTATCAATCCATGGTAGTGGAGGGCATCTTGCCTGTGTGACAGCATAAGTACTTGCTCGGGACAGGAAGTGAGTGTTGACCTGCAGTGGGGGCTCAGCCTGTACCCTTGGTACCACCATTGGGCTTCATCAGTGTCTGAACACCAACCTCCCAGGTCTCCACACTAAGAATTTCTTAGGCCAATGATAACTTTCTGAAAGTTAGGTTTGGAAAAAGCCTATTTATATATTACTAATATTAAGTGCATAGAGTCATCTTAAATTAACTGTATATATTACAACTTAGAAGTGTCTGGTTTCCATATTTTCTGGTAGGAGCAATTCTTGGAATCACATAACAGGAGTTAAGTACAGCTAAGAGTTTCCAGGTTATGCCTGAAAATGTCACGTTTCTTGATCTCTACATCATTAGTTATGCAAAATTCAGAGGACACTGGGACTGGGTGAGAAAAATAAATAATGTCCAATTAATTGGGTCTATCTGACAGAATAATTTATTCTGTCTTTCATTTTGTTTTTGAAATCCTGCCTCTAGGTGATTTTTCAAACCCTGGCTATGTTAAAAAAAAAATCTGGTACCTGGCGGACGTCGAACACCAAGTTTAAGCCTCTTCCAGACACACTCACTTTCTTCTTTTCTTGGATATTTTCACCATGATTGAAAGTAAAACAGTTTCCGTATTCAGTGAAGATGTGTTTAAAATCCTCCAACATGAAAGGAAGTCAAACAAAACAAATTTAGTTTGGTGTCTTCCTCACTTCTAACGTTTAAATTTCTACAACATTTTTTAAAGTCCCAGATCTCTAAACAAGAATGCAAAAGTATCTATATGAATAGACAGCCTCATGATTGATGTGTATATTTCATGATAAATTTTGTTCTTTTTTAATGTGTGCCTTTCAATCTGCATGCAATTCTTTATAGGAGATGTCTTCATATATAACTAAGCATGATTTAGCATTTATAAAATTACTTATTTTAAGTTTTACCAAGGATTTATTGGATCAGGTCTTTGCCCATGGAGAGCTGCTTCATCAGTTTTTGTTTGAGGAATACCCATGGATCTTCCCATCACCCTCTCTACCAGCCTCCGTCCCCCACAGAGGTGAGCAGAGGGTGTAAGCTGGGCTGATCTCTTTCTCCCTACCCCACCTGTGGCCTCAGTGATTTGGTCATGAAATGGTGGGTGTCCTGATATTGCCCATCAGCTTCCTATGGGATCGTGACACAAGAATATTAACCTATGATAAGAAAAGCCCAAGTTTGCTGCGAACCATTTTGGCTCTGTGTGGGAGGAGGCCCAACAGAGTTATGATATCACAATGATATTCTTGGAGGACTTTGGTGCAGCATTTTTTGAAGCCATTCCTACACTTAGAATTGTCAACTTCATCAAACCAATTAATTTATCTTACTTTTCAGCTTACTACAATTTGGTTTCTGTAATACACAACTGAAAAATCTTCTCTAACACAAAATTTTCGGGTGTTGAGTTTAAACATATCGGTACTAATCAACAAGGAGATGGAAAAACTTCTTTTCTGAATGAGTTTAGGCCATTTCTGTTTTTGTCTTTGTCTTTGTCTCTGTTGCTGTCTGTCGGGTATTTTTTGTGTGCTAATGGAGAAACCAAAAGGATAAGGATTGCATCCTAGAATCATAAACTTGAAAGTTTAGTTAGAATTATTTAGCAAATGAAGATTACAGAATTGCCAATACAGGAAGTATGAGAATCAGATTACCTAAAAATCTCTTAGTTAATAGATTCTGGATATTCCACACTCTGTCTTAAATATAGATTAATTGCAAAACAGAGGTGAGCAGAGGGTGTAAGCTGGGCCGATCTCTTTCTCCCTACCCCATCTGTGGCCTCAGTGATTTGGTCATGAAATGATGGCTGACCTGATATTGCCAATCAGCCTCCTATGGGAGGCTAGAAAAGTAAAATTCTATGTGTTATGAGTAAATGTGTAATATACAGTATATATTATGTACATAATAAATAATTCTCATAGATTAATGTGGGGACACTCTCAATTTCTACCACCTCTCATACAATACCACAAGCATAGAAACAGTGATAGCTTCTTTAAGATGATACAAATGCTATCAGGAAATAAGTTTGTTAATAAATGAGAAGCTATAAAATACTTTATTTCATGAAGTTCTTTTTATTTTGGAAGAACTGTGATCCAAGAAAGGCCATCAAAATTTCTGTGCTCTATATTTCCTTGTCTAGCTATTTGAAATAGAAAATTTATCTCATGTGTGCTCCGTAGCTCCTGATATTATACTAGCAGATGTGACAAGGCAGAGCGAATGAAATATAACAGTTGAGTAAATGCAGGCTGATCCCCCAAGGGAAATGGTCTCAATGTGAAACAGTACAAGAAAGGAACATATTATCTTGATTATATTTGGGGAAATATCAAATTGCTACCTCTGGGCCACATCGTTTTCCGAAAAAGTTGCATGACAGCAAGGTGCTTCTACTGAGGTAAAACCCGCTGTTCTTTACAAATTCTGTAATGCTGAAGTTTTGGTGAGTCACTACAAAATCAACAGCCTCTTGAGAGCCGGTGGAATTGGCACTGATTTCCTGAGCATGGAAAACCTTGGATACAATACTCCATAAGAAGTAAATGATGCCAAATCTGGCTACAGCATCTGCTTTGAACCTATCAGGAAGAATAAAAGCAACAGTTAGAGCAACAAAAACTTATAATTGTCCAGAAGAAACCAAACATCTGGACTCCATCAACCTGTTCATATTTTCTACATTGTCCTTTATTTATAGGAGATAAGAAGTAACGGGATTTCTAAAAGATCTTTAAGGCACTGTGGAATTTATCTTGTATTTGTGCACACATTTTAGTTGATCTTATATACCTCCTACATCTTGCTCTGGTTGAACCTTAATAGATCTTTGGAACCCAGTTCTTCCTCCTAAGAAGGAAGTGAAATGGGTACTTGTTGAGCACTTTCTCTTAGACAACATGTTCCTGGGTTCATATCTGCTCTGCAACTGTCATGGATTTGCTGTAGGCATGTGCTCAGCTGTAAACTGGAACTCTGTGTCCCAGAATTTCCTTCCTCATACGCATCTGCTCACACTGATGTTCATCACGGGGCAGGAGCCCCGGAGCATTAGACTTGATCTGCTGACTGAGTGTGCTGCAGGGGTGCAGCAGCTGAGGGAACAGGTCTTCCAGTACTCTCGTCTCTTTCACTTTCTTCAAATTCTGGATCTGGGGAAAGAGAATGCAACCTGGTGAAGGCGCCAACTAATCCTGCAGGGAACAGTACCATCACAGTCAGAGCCAGTGATAAGGAGACACGCACTTCCGTTTTCTGTGTGCTTCTCCCATTGCATATCCATTGTTCCTTCCCACTACAGGTAGTGAATAATATTGACTTGGACCCAGCCAAAGAAACAGAGGCACTGAACTTACAAAGACTACTTAACCAGCCGTATGACTAGGCAGGGTCCAATCCCCATCACAGCCCCCTTGTTCTATGGCATGCAAGGTGGTTCTGCTTCTTTATCAAGCCCTGGTTGCTAAAGCTAATTATTGATCTCACTTGCCAAATTATTTCATCTCCTTGCCACTTAGCTTCCTTAGTGGTAAAATGGGTTTATGTTGATATAACTGACTTCAGAATGTTATAAATTATTTTTTCCTGAAAATGTTCAGAAAAGTGCCTGGAATATAGTGAGGGTTAGGTAAGTATTTGTTGAGTAAATGTATCATTACTGTCAAAGAGTTTCCCTGGTAACCCAACAGGAAATGATCTATTTAACCTAGCTATTGCTTTGTAATTTTCTTATTTTCCAAGCAATTTCTACCTTGCATTACACATTGTTCTTTATTAGCATGACTTACGTTTGTTTCAAATGTGATTATTACTTTCACATTTTGGATATTATAAATTTTGGAACTGAACAGGTTTTCCTTCTTCAAACTGGGTGCTAGAAGGCCTAGATCGCATATGTGGTCTACCCTTGGTAGGTCTACAAGGTCATGTCACAGGTGATTTTTATGTCATTCCTATATCTTCTTTATGTCCCAGATTAGTTGTGTTTCCTTTCCTTCAAAGCTATTAATCAAATTTCTTCAAGAAGATACATGAAAATTCTACATACTAATTGGGCTACATGTGATGCTGTCATATATATATATATATATATATATATATACACACACACACACACATTCAGGTTTAACATACCTATTTCCTCAAACATTTCTCATTTTTTAATGGTGAAACATTCAGAATATTGCCATACAATACACTATTTTATCTTTTGTCACTCAGCCATACAATAGCACAGCAGAAATCTTTGCTCCTAACTGAAACTTAGTACCCACTAGTCAACCCCTCCCATCTCTCCATTTTCCTTACTCTCCACAGACTTGGGAACCGCTGCTCTAATTTCAGCTTCTGTGACATGAACTATTCCAGATGCCATGAGTGACATCATGTGGTGTTTGTTTTTCATGCCTGGTTTATTGCACTTAACACAGTGATCTCCAGTTCCACCCAGGTTGTTGTTGCAAATGCTGGGGTTTCATTCTTTTTGTGAATGAACAGTATTCCATCCTGTACGCGTACCACACTTTCCTAACCCATTCCCCAGCTGATGGCCATTCGGGTTCATTCCATTCCTTGTCTCTTGTGACTAGTGCTGCAGTGAATACGGGAAAGCAGATGTTTCTTCAACAGTGACTGTATTTCTCCTGGATGAAAATCACATAGTACAACTGCTGGATCACATGGCAGTTCTATTTTTCATACACTGAAGGACCTCTGTATTGATTTTCCATAATGGGAGTACTAATTCACATTCCCACTGACAGTGGTAAGGACTCCCATTTCTTCCCATCCTTCTCACATCTGTTATTATTTGCCCTTTTGATAATACCCAGTTGAATGGTGATATTATTAAGCTTCTCTCACAGTGGTGTCTTTCCTACTACTGTGTGCTTAATAGCCTTGCTTTTCTTCATCAAGACTATTCCTGGTGATCTTGTCAAGAGCGAACACTTTACATTCACAGTAGATCTGAGGAAGTAGTACCCGGTTAACTCTTCACTGAGGGATGGGGGCTTGTAAATTACCTCACATCTCTACTTGGAATGACTGACAGGATAACAAGGATTTGTGCCAAAGCCCTGGAAGTTTGGAATCTTGCACAGGACAAGGTTCATACAAGGTTCACTGTATTCTTTCCAAAGTGATTATGCAGAAAAATGAAAGAATTATTACAACTGTAGGAGGTAGGTATTAATAAAATAGATAAAAATGTTAAAAAGATGGCATCTTAAAATATTCTTTCAAAACATTTTTATTATGCTAATAATGGTGGAGTGCATGAAGGTAATTTCAATACATGGATTAAATTTAACCAATAAGGTTCAACAAGATTAGAAGAAAATAAATTAAATTTTTGAGTCATTATTCATCATAAAACCAAATTGTTTTATACTGTTTATTTTCAACTTCAAACTTCTAAACCCAAATTACACTTCAAAAAACCTTACTTAAATAGTTTGAATTATTCTTTAATATATACTATTAAGATCCTAGTAAGAGAAAATACTAATAAAATATATCGATTTATTTAAACAGTTTAAAAACTGTCCTTTCAAATTTTAGGTTTCCTAGATCTGCCATCTAATGCATCTTAATGGTTTTAAATGCACTTTTCCAAATTATATGCCCAAATACCAAGTTTTATCTGATGTTCAAGTTGATGACTGACTTGGTTCTTTATTAAGTCCTGCAAAAACAGTGTTTGTCTATGTAGATCTATATGTGTTAATAAGAAATGCATATTTTACAGATAATTTTATAGATGTGAAAATGGGGAAGAATATCTGAAGATTCCCTTTTGAGCCAATTTCAACATCTTCCCAAGTCTCTCATTAGTTGGCAAAATTATTCACACATTTATTTTATATTTGTATGAGTTGTGAGTTTACCTTCTAGTAAAAATCCTTTCACACAAAAAACACACACTTGTATATACTTCATTTATAAAAATTTGGAATTAAAAAAAGCACAGTAATTATAAAGATGAAGAGAGAAAGCTAATTACTTGATCAAAAATAATTGGTTAATTAACACCAGTGCTTAGTATGACATCCTTTACATCTCGTTTTAATAGAAGGAAGCAGATTTCAGAAGTTTTAGCAAAATATAATGGAAATTTATAATGAATTCTATGATGAAGCTATTTTAGTGGAAATTTTCTACAGAGATATTTGCAAGCCATTAGAATTTATTCCAAATTTTTAAAGTATCAAAAATATTGCAACTTATGGAATTTATCGTGAACTCTAAATTTCAGGAATCTTCTGAATGTATCCTTGTGAGTTTAAGTCCTATTTGTACAGCCATTGCTTTATGTGAAAGACACTTCTCAAAAATAAAATAAAATAAATTTAATAAACTCTGAGTGAAGTGAAATTGAAAATATTGGCTGAGTGGTCTTTTGAACATTAGTATATTAAATGAGGGTAAATGTTGACAATTCTCAAGTTTACTGAAGGGCTGAAAAATGGAAATACAGTGTTATTATTAATAAATGAAATAGATTTAAAATATGTCCTTTAGGGCTGGGGATATAGCTCAGTGGCATAAGCGCCTGCCTGGCAAGTGCAAGGTCATGAGTTCAGTTCCTGGTACTGGAAAAAGATAAAAAAAAAAAAAAAAAAACCAAAAAAAACCTGATACTGGAAAAAAAAAAAAATGTCCTTTAGAAAAGGTTGGTGTTCAAAAGAAAAACTCATTACCTTTTTATTTATGTGCTTTTATTTATGTGCTATCATATTTATTTTAATTTTTATTGTAACAAAAATATTTAAGTCATTATTGTCACTTGTTCAGGCTCATGAATATTACTGAAAATGATTTTGTCATACAGTGGAGGACAGTGTTAGGAAATAATCATCTCTGTCCCACACAGACCCTGGATAGGGCCCCAGCACCTACTGTAGAAACTGTACCCTGCCTAACAACCCTAAATTCCTTGGGAAAGTTCTCTGATATCAGGTATCAACCCCCTGCTGATGAGACAGTTCAACGGAAAGGCGTGCAGAAAACCTTACCCTCAGCACATATGTTTTCCATTTCCTAATCTCAAGTCAATGGAAATGTTAATAATGAGAAATCACCTGTTCCTCTTGCTGGACTTCCTTGTACGTGACCAATCAGATGTTTCTAGCTGAAAATATCTTGGTATTTATCTTGCTCAAAGTTTGCTGAGCTTTTGACTGCAGATTAATGTTTTTCTCCAAATTGGGAGTGTCTTTGGCCATTACCTTTATGTGTGTCTGTATGTGTTTTGCTACTTTCTCTTCTCCCCTGATATTCTTCTGCTCATGTTGTTATGCTGAACGTTGGATAACATTTGTTTCAGGTTCTGTTCCTTTTTTTCATTCATTTTTCTCTCTATTTTTCATGATGTTCTTGCCTTGCAGCCAGCTAACCATGAACTACCCCCTCTGATGCCTTAAGCTAAAATAAACCTTTCCTCATTACATTGCAGGTGTCAAGTGTTTTTCTTTTTTTTTTCTTGAAAACTCATTGATGCAGACTGTTACCCTGCTCCATGTGTTTTTGAAGTCCTTGCATATACCTTTATTTTACAGTGCAGTTATCACACTGCATAGTGATTGTTTGTAATTAGTGTCCTTTTTGTAATTAATACAAGTTTTAAATGCAGGTATCAATACTTCTTTATTCACTTAATCATCCAGTTTGGTACTTCTTTAGCATATAATTATGAAAGGAATGAAAATGTAAGTACATAAAAAATCAATAAGCTCTTTTACTTCCCTAACTTTGTGCATTTATGTACAACTGAAGAAGTTCAACAGGTTTAGATATGTGAAACACTGCCTCAGGAAACTCTGCCAATAATCCAGTTAACGTTAAACTAGCAAAACACTAAGGACTAACTATTATTAAAAGAGTAAATTTTACCTGTTCAAATTGCAGAATGTCACAGCAGGAAACTCAATCTTTTCCACATACTGCACCTCTATGGCTGTGGTGGTGGGCCACGTGAAGTAGTTGACCAGGCGACTGTAGATCTGCCACACCAGGACTGAGACTGAGCCCAGCACCACGGCTAACCAGATTGCCCTTCGGATTTTGCTCCGGTTCCGAACAATATTGTGAACCCCATGAAAGGAAGTGGAGATGGCAAAGTCATGGTCAAACTTCCTTCCGTCAGTGGGAGATGGCAATGGCTTCCTCAGAAGATAAAGCTTTACCTTTTCAAAGACTCCTTAAGATTTGGCCAAAATATAAAGAGAAATCCATGAGTTGTGAAACCTCAATGCTATTTGTAAAAATCACAACTCATATATGATTAACTGGCTATCTTTTGTATGTGTCACTCATTAAGGCTCAAAACTCACTTTGCGTTGGATGACTTATTCAGGAATCGAGAACTCTAGGAGCTGGCTGTGTAGACCTATTGAAAACACGCTAACACACTTCCAAGAGTATCTATTGTTAAAGCAAAGGTATTAGTGGCATCATATTAATATATTGTTACTCCCAGCTTCAACTCACTTTGAGTAGGTTGCTTACAACAATTCAAATCTTTAAAACATCGCTGATTTTTACATTGCTCTTTCTCTCAGAGAAATCACAAAGTCCTTTTGATGTCATGAATGGAATCAGCCTTATTCTTCTGAAAGTTTTAAGTGTGATTAAAAACAACCAGTTCTCCAATTTATCTTTGTCCTGGGCTGTTCTCATTTATGGTGAGAGCAACTTCCATACTTCATAGACTTGGTAAACAACTGTTCTATTTCTTTGCAGGTGATTCAGTCCGAATGTCTAATGTTAAATTTGTATTATTAATCTATTTGCTACCTTTTTAAAAAGTAAATTCATATGTTCAATATTGCCAATAATCAATCAGTGTTTATTAATATTAGTTGGATGGTAACCCTGAGGATTGCACTAAAATATGTTGAAGATATAGCATATTCAGAATTTTCTTTTGCATTAATTTGTTTTCATTTGTCATTAGAAGATGTGAAGAATCCTTCTACACAGGGAAGAGTGAATTTTGGTCAGAGGATGAGAAGCCTTTGGAACGGAGGATACCTGTATAACCTCAGCCAAGTTTCTTAAACTCAGACCTATTTTGTCAATGGCAACCATGGTATCTGCTTGATGATTTTGCTGTATTAAATAAAATCATAGCCAGAGAGGGCTTAGCACATTGCCTACACCATAGTAAGTATTCAACAGCATTAGCTATTTCTTTTGTTCTACTAATCTAGTGGTGTTCTAGTACATACTTAAAAATTCAGCAATTTTTGAAACTTTAAAATTCTCATTTAAAAAATTCCTTTTGAATGGTCAAATAAACACTCAGATAAAGTTAATTAACTTATATTCTTTGGTTCAAGAATATTATTTTTGTCAGTTATACAGCATTAATTGTTCCCCAAATCTTCCACACTGGACTTAGCAGTTATTAAATCATTAACACATTGTTAAACTCTAATTAACTAGCTACGGCTTTTAGTCAATTATGGAAAATGTAATGATATACAACAGGTACTTAACATTTTCTAAGTATGTCAAATTTATTTGCAGTGTGCATTTTTGAATTATACTGTAATTATTTTAAAGACACTTTACACTGAACAGAAAATTTTGTATTAATATCATCAACTTGAAGTTGGACTGAAGATATAATGATGGCTCTCATATCGTGTTCTTTTTGGTATCAAATTAGGTAACATATATGAGAAATCTGGAAAAGTACCAAGGCAAAGTGAGAAGCATGAACATTTGTTATTATTTATTAGCAAAATAAATCCGACTATGATCTTTTGTGGATTATTCAGATGTCGCCTACAGACACATACGAATAATTTATTCTCATGAAAAGGCATGTTGGTCTCTGGGCAGGTTGTGCACTTCCCATTAAAAGTAGCAAAACTACCAGCAAGAAGAGTAATAACCAGGAACTGGCCTAGGAAGTATGTTTGGGGGCAGATGCCACCCTGAAACATGTAAGTTTCAAGTTTGCTTCAAACACCAGCCCATTTAATAAAAATCTCCTTGGTATTCACGTTCACCTCACTGAAGCACGCTTACATATGTGCTAGACATGGCTCTTCTAGTGTGAGGTGAAGAAGGACGGGGTAACGGGTCGCCGGGAAGAGGACTGGTTCAGTAGGCGATCGCCACCCGCAGAGCAAGCGCAGCTACCTTTCCTGACTGACGCACTGTGTGCAATATACTGATGGCCAGTGGCCCCGGCACTGAATGCTGATGAAAACACGAAAACTGGGGGGACATCAAGCAAGTTTTGTTATATTTTAAAAGACCTGCAGGCACCTAGTAAACAGAAATCAAAGTAAGAACAGCAAAGTAAGCAATTGTATTTTAACACACAGTAATATTTGTAAACTATTTTTGAGTTGCTCATACAAGTTCTTCACCTAAGTAACTAAAATTGCATTGTTGGTCTTTTAAATACATATCACATATTATGTCCAAATAACATTGAAAATCAAATTTCCCATATGAGTAATTTTTAAAAAAATCCCCACTTTGCTCGTTTCCAGCATGGAAAGAAGAATGGAAATTGTAACCCCTGGGAGGATCCTTCTCTTCCCTACCTTTCTCAGTGTGTGATTTCGGTTTCTCAAACTGCTCCATTCTGATTTCCCCAAGCAGGACTCCTCAGGGGACATTCAGTTGCATCAGTAACAATATTCATTTTGCAGCCTTTATATAAAATACAGCAGTTGAGGTTGTAAAATGTGGGAGCAATTTAAATATTTGTGTTGCTATGTTTTGCCTCATAAAGCACATAATCTGCAAACCAAAAATGGTGACAGAATCAGCTATGGCTATCGCAGAATAAAAAACCAAAAGTATCACTAAGAAACCACTTTCTGAAGAAAGGAATAATCGTGCCAAATCCCTGACCAGGCTGGTAGACACGCACAGGACTCACCTGGGGACTGTGCCTGCTGCCTCTGTCTGTGTTTCTCTGTGTAAAACTTGGAATCAAACTGCAGACAGGTGAATTTTTCTGTGGACAAGGTGTTCTTATTTGTCTTGAAGTTTCTTTCTTAGCTGTTGGCAATAAATAAAAACCAGTGAAAATGACCAAATAAAGCACTAAAAAGACTTCTTAAGAAGAAACAATTACTAAAGCCACATGAATTTAAATAAAAATAAAAGCAAACACTTTCTTTCTGGCTAACCCTTTTGAGAAGCGAGAATTTATATTAAGTAATGAACTGGAGAATGGGAATTGTTGTGTGTAGGTGCCACCTATTGACAAATTTTAGAAATTTCACATATTTCTACCTGGGGCCTGTTAGGTCTATGCTAGTATTTCATAAGCTTGTAACCATTAGCTGCAGGGTTACATTTATTTTATATGTTTGGAAACTGTCAGTACCATTCGTGAAACTACTCTTGCATGTATGTTTCAAGCGCAGGAGGTGAAGAGTGTTGGGCGGCCTCCCCAAAGGCTGAAGCAAAGTTTCCAGGAATGGGGTCAGTCTCATGGTATGTGAATTTCTGAGTGAAAGATCTATTCTTTGTGGTTAAATTACAATTTTGATGTCTTACAAATTTCTTTGTCGCTGGAACAAAATACTCAACACCTGTAACTTAAGGAGAAGAGGTTTATTCTGACTTAAAGTTACAGTCCACTGCTGACCAGATCTAGGGCAGAATGACGGCAGAGGGAAATGGCAGAGGAAAAGCTGTTCGCTTCCTGATGGCAGAAAGTGAGAGGGCAGAGAGGCCCTGGGCCACACTTTGCGGCCACACTTTGCGGCCACACTCTCAGTGACCCACTCTTCCTACCAGATCCTCTCGCCTAACAGCCAGTCAGCTATAACACCCCAGTCATCCACAGCTCGGAAAAGGCTCAGTTATGAGCACATTAGGCTGTGAGGGACATCTCCGTAGGAACGGTAACATTCACCCGGTCCCTAAGACTCCTACACAATCTCTGTATGTGAAATGCATTTAGTCCACCCCTGAAAGTTGCCAAAGTATTCACAGTTCCTTGAGTTCCTGAAACAGCCAAGTTCTGA
Organism: Chinchilla lanigera; assembly: GCF_000276665.1. Taxonomy (NCBI): domain Eukaryota; kingdom Metazoa; phylum Chordata; class Mammalia; order Rodentia; family Chinchillidae; genus Chinchilla; species Chinchilla lanigera. The sequence goes on along the minus strand of NW_004955471.1, from coordinate 11,260,812 downwards.
GTCTCTTCAGAGACTTAAAACAAATTCTTAGGTGTGAACCCCTTTCGAGGTGCACATTTCTCTCTTTGGGATGGGGGTGTTTACCCTGCTCCATTATATGTCATCAATATTTACCTTTCTTTTTGATTTTTGCAGGGGCTGCAAAAGGCTTGGGGAACCCCTCCCCTATATCATTGCCAGTGGCTTCTCTCTTGGGCTGGCTTTGCTCACTCCTTGCAGTTCTCCTCAGATGCTCCATTTCCCTATGTCAACCTCCTGGGGTTTTCACTCCTGGCTTTACTCTTACAGCTTTGCCCACTGCCCTCTCGGGGGGCACACTGCCTGGCCTCCCAGGCCTTCTGAAATATAAGTGAAATATGAGTGGTCTTGCCAGCTTAAGCCGTACCTAAGTCCCCTTGAATTATGGCTGCAGCAGCCTCTGAATCCCTGGATGGCTGAGTAATGAGAACCAAATCCCTGGGGAACCAAATCCCTGTGTAACCAAGTCCCTAGATACCCTTTCTTGAGCAGGGTGGCCTGGTGCTCTCTTCTCAAAGGAAAGTCTTTCACTGTTTTATACTGCAGCCTTCAAAGGGCGGGGTCTTGCTGATTCCTCACTTGCCCTCAAGGCATCATTCTTACCGTCCTTATGCAAAGTACTTGGCTTCTGTTTGATGCTAATCATTCAGCAGTCAAGCTCTGCTCTCTCAAAACTTCACAGAATCTTTCTGTGAAAACTGAAAGCTTTTAAAATCATTTACCTGGGCCTTGTGCTCTTGATTCTTAATGCAGAGCTCGTTAAATGACCCGCAGCGGTATTTATGCTACAACACCAAGATTGGAATGCCTGGAAATTTCCTCCACCAGATTATTTCCCTTAATCTGAGTCTCTTGTGAACCTCAGGATTTAAGCAAAACCTAGAAATTTTTTATGCCAGAAGATAACACTCATTATCTGTTTTTTTTCCGGTACCGGGGATTGAACTCACGACCTTGCGCTTGCTGGGCAGGCGCTGTGCCACTGAGCTAAATCCCCAGCCCCAACGCTCATTATCTGGAGTCCAGTTGCCAGTGGAGCCCTTGTTCCCAGCTGAAAACTCTCGAGCCTGGTTTGCCATCTGCCCTTCCAGCTGCACTCTGGTCTTCTGAGTTCAGATTAGAATCTCGCGTCAAGATCGGTTTACAGCATCCTATGGCTTCTCAAGCCAACACCTCCAGGCCTTTCCAAACTGCTCCTGCAAACAAGTTCCAAAGATTTCTGAGTCATGTGACCACATCCTCACAGAAGGAGTCCCCTTGTCAATAACCAAAATCTGTCTCAGTTCCTTTCATCATTGCTGGGACAAAGCACCCTCCTCCCACACCTTGAAAGAGGACTTACTTTGGCTCATGTTCCAGAAGTGTCAGTCGGTGTGCTGCCTCAGGTGGGTGGTCTTGAGAGGAGAGTGGTCCCCCGTGATGCTCTGCCATCTCTCGGGTATTCTCACCTCACTCCAGCAGAGAATGGGGAAGCAGGGCAAGACTGGCTTGGAGCCCAGGCCGCCAGCAGAGAAGGGGGAAGTGGGAAATGAAAGTGACGTAAAATAAAAGTTTATTTATAATTTTGTGAATGTGGGGAGAAACCGCTGGGTAGAAGAATATGCCATAAGGCAGAGAGAATTCAGGTGAGCTTCTCCTGTGTCTTTTGGAAGGGTACTCACACTTATAGGGCTGAGTGGGTCTCTAAAAATAATGCTTTCCCTGGTTGGTGTAATCTAGGCCTTCGTTTCCAGGGTGAGCAGAACGTCAGGTCCCTAGGGGCACCCAGTAAATGCACACCTAGGTTTCACAAAAGGCAGCTTCCTCAGGCACACCCTGCGCAGCAAGCATGTGGCCATTTCTATCATCCCCGGCCACCCAGCTCGTGCCCTACATCATCCCTGCCTACACGTGCATGGTAAGTAGCAGTGTGGAAGGTCTGCCAGCAGAGGACAGCTGTTCAAATTCCATCTTAGGCACATTGCACCATTGAGACAGAATATTCAGCACCCCCACTTAGAGGAGAAGAGGTTTACTTTGACTCGCAGTTCAGTCTGCAGTCGGCAGGCTCCGGGGTGGGACAGCGCAGCAGAGGGCCTAGGTGCGGGAACCTGCTCACATCCTCGTGGTTGAGTGCCAGAGAACAACAGAGCAGCGGGGTGGGATGGAAGATGAGCTCTCTAGGCCAGGCCCTGGGGACTCAGGGCTTCTGACCAAGTGTACCTGCTAACAGCAAGTCAGCTCCAAGCCTCCACCATTAGGTTTGGGTATTAATAAGATAAAAAGTGGTGCTGATGTAGTTCTGTTCTATTGTGTTGGTTTTTGTTTTTGTTACCGTATTTTTTCTAGAACATTAAAAGAGACATTAGCCAACACAGCATATCTATTTAAAGAAAAAAAAAAAATCGAGATTTTGAAATAAGACCCTGCAGTGCAGAAAGGGAACTTAAGATATTTACATCTAATGTGTTACTATGTTACTGCCATCCGAAGTTTACCCACTTAATGGACAGGAAGCTTAGAAAGAAGGAGAAAATGAAATAGCCACAAAGGAGGGCATTTTGCCTGTTTTGTTGGCACATCTGTCCAACCTCATGGATAAAACCATATCAGATGGGAAGTGATCATGAAATACTACTGAATGACTAAAAAGTTATTTCAGCCCTGTCTTGTTTTCATACAAGACACTATTATAATAAAAAGAAGTAAATTACTTACTTCAAACTTTATTTTTAAACTGGGCATGGTGGCACAAGCCTGCAATCCCAGTACTCATGAGGCTGAGGCGGGAAGACCTCTGTGAATTTGAGGCCAGCCTGGGCTACATGGCAAGACCCTATCTCAAAAAAAAACCAAAAAAGCACATTGTTTTAAAATGCAAATTTAACGTTATAAAGGTTGGCTTATGGTTGGAGCTGCAAATCTGGATTAGCAGAGAGCAGGTTCTGAGGTGACTCTTAAAAGCAGGCAGTGGGCACAGGTACCAAAGAAAGGACTGCACGCTCTGAGGATCAGCTGAAAGACTGGGCAGGACCGGGAAGACTGGAGCTATGCGCCACCACCCGAGTGGGTTTCTGAACCATGAAGTGATGAAATGCAGGTGTAGGAGCCCGCTGTTGTAGCTAAAAGGACAACACCATGAAGATGTGCATTTCCGACACTGCTGAGAAATAGGATCCAAAGGAGATGAAAGGTCTTCCAGGGAGCCTTGACATCAAGACCCCATTTGCCTTCCCTGGTTCCCTTGGTCTCAGCTCAGGGAGAAGCTTGATGCAGCTTCTCCAAAGCCCACTCACCAAAAAAGAAAAAAGTACCTCGGTCCCTGAGCTTTTGTCAATGAAAATGACGTCTGGGGAAGAGAAGTCTGTCAAAGGCTGGGGACAGAGTCTGCTACACACTGTTGCTGTCCTTCTTGTCGCCTCAGAGAAGCCCGACAGTGCACTGTCCGTCGGGGAGCTCGGTGGTTTTTACTCTGCCCTGGGAATCTCCTTCCCCCATACAAAAAGGGTTGTGTGTGACTTTAAATTACATTGGGGCTGGTGAGCAATCATACTTCTGTGATTTTTCTCCACACCCTGTGATTCTTTCCTCTTTTACAGGTGGATAATTTTGCGTGCCTTTATCCTAAAAGATTATGTAATACCCATACATTCTTTATCTCAATTCATCAGTTTTGAATACGTTCAACACTTGCTTTCTCTTTCCTCCCTACGTGCATCACCTCATCTCTGAGGGAGAAAGACACCATCCCGAATGCATGTGATATTCAGGACAACCTTGTCCAGCAAACTCCATCGTTACCTAACACACAGCCCGTAACCAAATTCTCTGAGCTCTTCTCCAAACTCATTGCATGGTATTTAATTCCAGTAATTCAGGATTCAATTAATGGGTACCAACGGCTTTCAGCTGCCATAAGGGTTTAGTCTTCTTAACCCAAAGAGACCTGTATGCGTTAGTTTTCTTGTGCTGGCTCCACATTTCACTGCTGTTTTCCAAGAATCCAGGTGGCCTTGCAGTTGAGAGTTACCCAGTTTCTTCCTCACGGTGAGGTTCAGGTCAGATGCGTGTGACAGGAGACGTAGGGGTGAAGCTGTGTCCTCACTGTGTGTCACAGCGAGAACATGGGGCCTCGGTTCCCCTTGCATGTGGGGACCGTACCTCTGATCTTGTTTGAGGAGCTGTCTGTCAGATTTCTCCATCATGAATGGACCTCTTCCCTTTGGCAATTAATAAATAGTTACGGAGGCAATTATTTGAGGTAAGAGTATTGTATTCCCAAACATTTTTTGTTTTTGGTCTTTCTGAGACAGGATCTCACTATGTAGTTCAGGCTGGTCTTGAACTCACTTTGTAGCCCAGGCTGGCCTCAGACTCACTATGATCCTCCTGCCTCGGCCTCTGCAGTGCTAGAATTATAGGGATGTGCTACCATGTCCAGCTTTCCAGACATTTTCTTAATTTTAAAAAAGTTTAATAATGTTCTCAGAAATAAATACCATAAATAAATGTAAACACATTCTAAAAACATAGATGTAAAAAAATTTATTCAAACCAGTTCTCTTTGTTGAGCATACTATTTATAATATAGCCAGTCCTTTAGGATTTTAAATCATACTCTTTCTTTCCCTTTTCTTTCTTTCTTTCTTTCTTTCTTTCTTTCTTTCTTTCTTTCTTTCTTTCTTTCTTTCTTCTTTCTTCTTTCTTTCTTTCTTTCTTTCTTTCTTTCTTTCTTTCTTTCTTTCTTTCTTTCTTTCTTTCTTTCTTTCTTTCTTTCTTTCTTTCTTTCCTTCTTTCTTTCTTTCTTTCTTTCTTTCTCTCTTTCTCTTTTTTCTTTTTTTAAAACATTTTATAGTACATGTTTGCAGTACCTAATGGTCATATTCATTATAGTGAATTGGTACATGCACATAACGCATTTCAATTCTTTTTTTTTTCTTTCCCTCTGCCCCTCTTTTATTTTTTCAGGATCAGATTCATTTATTTATAAGATTTTATAAGGTTAATTATCATATATACAGATAAAAAACCAGACTAGGAGGCCAGAGAGCAGATAAAACATGTAAGGCAATTGTCCTAAGTCAAGGTATACTGTTTCCAATCTTCCATGCAATGATTTTAGCATAAATCAATGAATCTTCTCTGAATAAATAACTATGTTGCTCACAAAGTGATTTTGAGTTTTGTCATTCTTTTGTAAAGAAGAGGTTTTCCTGATTTAAAAGAAGTGTTTAAGAAATGTCTACTCAATTCATTTGCCCACTTTTTTCTCAGCCTGTTGTTTCAGGGAGGGTTATTTTTTTCTTCACATATTCTAAATATTGACTCCCTATCAGAAGAGCTGCTAGAAAAACTTCCTGCCATTAAGTAGGTTATTTCTTTGCTCTGTTGCTTCCTTTGTCATGCAGATTTTTAACTTGATGTAGTTTTATTGATTAATTGTCCATGTTATTTTTGTGCCTTTGGAGTGCAATTTAGGAAGCATTTGCCTGCGTGGAGGGCTACAAATGTTTCCCTTGTAGTTTCCTGCAGCAGCTTCAGTGTTCCTGGTTTTATATCTAGATCTTTCTTCCATTTTGATTTGATTTTCTTACAGGGTGACAGATAAGGATCTACTTTCAATATTCCATATGTGGATATACAGTTTTCCCAACACCATTTGTTGCAAAGGCTACCTTTCTCTAGTATATGTTTTGGGATTTTTGTCAAAGATCATGAATACTTTTTTTAAAGGAGAGATGACAGGAAACCCGGAGACAGACTTCTACTGACTTGGGAGCCTGGCACCGGACCCTTGAGACGAGGGTGTTAAGGGGTTGAAAGTGATTCAGACTCTATCTGTTTTCATGCGAAACCACTTTGAAGATATCAATAGGTAATACAACAAGCATTGTTAATTTCCTACCACTTTGTTTGTAACTCTGTATTGTCTGTACTATTCTTTTGCTATTTTGTAAAAAGTTGTCTCTCTGTTAATGTTTTCCTCCTTTTATTTTTAAAATAAAAAAGACAGATTATTAGCAGCAAAAAAAAAAGAAAGAAAGAAAGAAAGAAAGTGATTCAGAGGTGCTGAATGGACGCACCGACTTTCCAGGTGAACAGCACTGTCCTATAATACAGTGAATAGACGCTAATAAGAACAGTTTTCAAGCGCATTTATGGACCCCTGGATCACTTTGCAACCTTATCTATTATAACCTATTCTGGTGGTTATTACTGAAGATATTCTTTAGGTGGGTGCATTTCCTGGAAGGACTGATTAAAGGAAGGTCACTGTGCTCACCACTCTCTCATGTCTCACAATTAACTATTAAAAGCCAGCAGGTAAAATATCCTGAAGATGAGAAACATTGATATTTTCAGAATTTCTATTCCTTGCATGTGATGAGGTGTAGGGAAAGAAACAAGAGTGCACAATCATTTAACTCTGGGTTATTTGAGTGGTTACGGAGAGAAAGACAAGGCAACTTGTAGCCATAACAACTTCTGGATGTTCTTTGTAGATGACTCCACAACTATATGTGTAAAATAACACTTTTCTGTTATCTCCGCTAAAAACTAAATTTCTGAACTCCTTGGTAGAAGGAAAGTGATTTTCACCCCTTCTATCTCTTCATTTCATTTTTGTTGCATGACTACATTTCGTGAGATGTTTTCCTTGTTATCCAGACAGAATTATTCTGCTTTTCATTTATATACACAGACTGAACAGAATACTCACCCCTAGATCCTTAAGTATAGGAAACTACTTTGCTTTGTAACATACACAAGAGTAATACACAAAGGAAATATTACATCACTTACAAACATTTATTGCAAATGTCATGGACTTATTCTAAGTATTTGTTCTCAGCTTCCTGCAAATGAGCCCCTTTTGGGAATCTGTGATGAGATCCTCCTTACAGTTCTCTGCCAGGCGCTGCTATTGGTTCAGTCTGTGGGAGGCTTCTGTTTGTCACTTAGCTACAGCCAAGCCTCGAGGGAGGCAGCACCTGGTTAAACACCTCCGCGGAGTATGGTGTGGAGCAATGAGAGCGCCGCTGCCATTGGTCCAGGAAGGTGGGCGGGACTCCCCTAATGTTTAACCTGCGGGACCAGGATGCGGCCAAGTGATGTGTCCACCCAGTACATAATGCTGCCTGTCAAGGTTACCTAGAGAGGGTTTCTCCAAATATTCTCCCTGGAATTTTATGCTCCTGTCTGTTTTCTGAAGCTCAATCTTTTATTTCTGTGCAACAGAACATTTGAGAGAAATTCACCTGCTTTCCAGCTTCGGACAAAAACTATTGATTTGTTACCCTTTTAATACCTTTGGAGACCATTCCAATGGATGGCTATAAATGGTGTGTTCAGTGCCCCATTTGAGAAACAAAGCAGATTGAATCAAGACAAAATAACTCAAAGATGGCAAAAGAAAATTGTAGAACATTACAAAGCCACAAACCATGGATAATTAATATACAATAAATGAGTTTAAAATTTCCCCACATGGGTGGATTTTATGCACCATAGTGGAATAAGTATTCACCAGTGAAATAAGTAATTCCTAAAATTCAGCCTTTCCACATCTCAGAATGTGACCTTATTTGGAAAAAAGATCCTTGTAGATGTAATTATGTACGGCTTCTGTAATGAAATCTTTGTGGCCTTACAGTGTGTTCTAATTCCAACGACTGGTGTCCTTAAAAGGAGAGAGAGAAAGAGGAGGAGAGATGCACACGGAGGTGTACGGCAGAGAAGGTCATGTGAAGTGGAGGTAGATGTTGGGATTGATGTGGCCTGTGTTTGTGTTAAACACGGAAGGAGCCACCAGAAACTGGAAGTCACAAGGGGGGAAGACACCTTCTTAGGGTCTTTGGAAGGAACATGGCCCTGGTGACACCTTCCTGTTGGATTCCTGGACACCTTGAATTTGGAATTTTGGGCACTAATGTTGCTGCAATTTATGACAACATCCCTAGGAAAGTAATATACACCCTATTTAAAAAGATAGTTAGGGGCTGGGGATTTAGCTCAGTGGCAAAGCGCCTGCCTGGCAAGCGCAAGGTCGTGAGTTCGGGTCCTGGTACTGGAGAAAAACCAAAAAAAAAAAAGATAGTTAAATTTTTTACTCAAGAGTCATAAGAAGTTTGAACTTTCAGAACTGCAAACTTCTTTACAATATAACCTAGTTCTGCTGTGACTTAAATACCCACTGAGGCCATATGTTAAGTTCCCGTGCAGCTGTCTAGCAGAACAAATGCAGCAGTCAGGTGAATGAATGGACCCAGGCAGATGCCAAAATTTTAAATGCAGGTAATTGCAATGTGACTGCAAGAAATAGTGCAGGAACATAAATGTCACAGGAAGGCCAGAATCCTGTCAGGGTTTTCAGTGAATCAAAAACAACAGGAAATATTTTTGCTCTGTATTTGGGCTGAGCGTCCATTCTTAGGAATAATCACCATCGTTTCCAAGCGTGGGATATGCACCGGCTCTGGGTGCTGGGTCCAGGAGTGTGGGAGGCATTGGTCTCACATACCCCTGTTGCCGGAGCTTCTATCTTAGCAGATGACAGGAAATGTAATGCCTTAAGAAGTTACCTACTGTGTTAAAAGATGAGGTATACTGTAGGAAAAGGAGTGGAACGTTGTCACGGACCCCCAGATCTGGAGCTGGCAGAGGTGGTGCCGGTAATACCAGTAGGTGCAAAGGTACTTGAGAAAGTGAAACTGGCGTGGTGGTGGAATCACTTCTGGAGAGAATAACATTGCAGACAAACTGCACAGCTAAGCAAGGCCCTCATGGGAGCAATGGGATGTTTTGGAAGAGCAATGAAGCTGAGGCAGGGAGGGAAAGGTGGGACCAGAAAGGTCTTGGGAGGCCAGGTATTACTGGGCGGCTTGTAGACCATGTTAAAGATTCATCCATGAAAACAATGGAGAATTTTTGCAAGTTAGTGTGAAGGTGTGGCATGGCTAGTTCGCATCTCCTCTTGGTTACAGTATGCAGAGGAGAAAAAGTGCCAGTCTAGATACAAGGGTGGCTGGATTAAGAGGAAGGCTGCAAGAAATCTGTGGATACAATTTTAAAGGTAGAGCGGAGCCAGGGATATAGCTCAGTGGCACAAGCGCCTGCCTGGAAGCGCAAGGTCCTGAGTTCAATTCCCAGTACCTAAAAAAAAAAAAAAAAAAAAGGTAGAGCCAAGAGGATTTCTCATTAGGTTGGATGAAGGTTGTGAGAAGCTGTGGTAGACAAAGGGTTAAAATTCTCAGCACCCACCGTTCTCTGATAGAACATTGCTGCCCTAAGGAGGACTAAGACCATAGAACACACAAGAACATACAAAGCCTACCTGTTCCTCCACAGAGTGAAAGTGATGCCTTTCTCACAAAGGTGAAAACGTAGATACCCCACATTTATGCAAATGTAAGCCCTAAACCTTACATATTTGCAACTTTGATATACAAGTTTAGTTACAGGACAAATGCTCCTGATAGATTAGCAAAGAGCAGGATCCACTGGGAAACACCTTTCTAAGACAGATACATTTGCCATCTCACCCTTTCCCATGCCTGCATTTCCTTATAAAACCCTGGATCTCTCCTCTTTACTGTGTGTGTCCTTTCCTGGAAATCTGCCCTGCTGATGGTATACTCCATAATCTAAATAAACTCTGGTTTTTCCTGCAATCCTTGTGTGATGGTAAATTCATTTTGCTGTCTGTATCACCTGCCCTCCCTACCCTGGCTGGTGGGCAGGAATGAGCCGAGAGTCTGGGATTTGTGACTTGAGCAGTCAGAAAGCTAGAATTTCAATCAGATGAGAAGGAGAATATTTCGTGGGATGTGTGACCATCAGTCCTAATGGTCAACTTGGTTGGCTGGTGAGCTGCCTAGGACCTTAGTGAAGCACAGGTCTGCGTGTGCCTGGGAGGGACCTGAGGCTTTTCCCTGTTCTCAGCATTTAACCTTAGGTTCTCAAACACGGCTCATAACATACTCATTATGATCAATATGCTGAGTAAATGACGTTTTTGACACATCTAAATAGCTTCACAATAAACGTAATTTCAATTAACACTTAAGGTTGCATATGTTTTGGTATATTATTTTATTTTATTTTGGAACTGGGTGTTGAACTCAGGCCCTTGAGCTTGCCAGGTAGGCACTTGTGCCATTGAGCTGTATCCCAGGCCTCAGCATACTATTCTAATGGGAGCTGCTAAGGGCGAAACCCAGAGGTTTTGTATGATAAGCAAACACTCTACCATTGGGTCCACCTCCAAGCTCTAGTTTAGCATGTGTTTTAAGTTATTCTCCATTGTTGGATAGGTGATGGAATTTTCTAAAACCTATGGTGTATTTTAAATACCTAGGTACTATAAAATGGGTAATAGTACATATAAAATACTGTTTAACTTGTTATTGTATCTCAGATAGAAATCTTTTTGTGTTCTATCAATATTTTATCCTGTTAACATTAGATGCATTTCTCACCAGTTGATGAGATTAGATGCAGCTCTCACCAGTTGAGCTTTGAACTATGGTCAAATCTTGAAGCATGTTTGGAGCTACAGAAGCTTATTTTTCACAAATAACCTGACTTCCTGAAGACAGTAGAAAGCTTCTCATATGGGTCACATTCTAGTTATTATGAACTGCTTCATGCAATGAAATGAAATTAAAACCAAAGTCAAATAAAAAAAAATTATGATAACAATTCATTTCTTCATTGCATGGGGAAACGAAAGGTATTCCTGGATGCAGAGCAGTGGAGAACATGGGATGGAGTGGCTGAGGTGAAGGACAATGAGTAGAGGTGTGTGAGTGTAGTCTAGTATTGTCCAGAGCGGAAAATTACAGGGCAGTCTGCGTGCGGGGCAGAGCACGGACTTCAGAGGAGTGGTTAGCATTGGATCCCGTCAGTTTCCAGTACATACAGCCTTGGAAAAGTCGGCTGCCAAAGAGCTAAATGCACCAACCGAGCTGACTGCGCTGCTGAAAGATCATATGTGGCTATCCTGGCGCAGTGGTTTTCTCCACTTTATTCAGTCTTCTGACATCATCGGGACGGGTCATTTCATGAGCACTGGCTGGTGGTGTGGGAGAGGTCAGCAGGAGCTGGGACTCATGAGAAGTGACAATGCACAGAGGAAGGTCATTGCCACTGCACCTTTACTGAGAACAGACTTAGCAAAACTGAAGACTTACTGGCACTCCTGGGTACAAAGACTTAGGCACAAGTATGTGACAGGTGCTAAGAGCTTCCTAACTTTGAAATAAAGTTCAGTGATTTTCTTCGTGCGCTACCATGTTTATTCCTCCCCAGGCTTGCAAATATTATTAGTATGCCAGTGGTCTTCTCCATAGTAAGCGTTTGAATACTTCTCTAGCTCTGACTGAGCAAAAGGAGATGGAAACAGGAGGTTTAGTTTTGTTGATAAGTGTCTGCTCTGTTCATATTTACCTGACCTGCGCAGACTTCACAAGATTTAAAGAGAAGCGACACTCACCGCTTATCCAGGGAAATACGGCTTCCTGTACAAGTCAGGCACGGCACCCAGTGATGATGATCCAGTGTGAGAAGTGCAAGGATTGGAATAGGAACGAAGTCTGGCAATTCACCGAGGAGAGAGAAATTGCTCTTCTTTAGGCATCTTGGAAAGCATCCCCGTGGACAGCTGTTTGAAATGCGTTTGAAAGAATGAATAGGAGTTCAGGAGCTGGAGCCACAGGGAGGCCACTCTAAGCACAGAGACTCTAGAAGATTCCAGGACTTTGTCTTTATGATCTGATCGGTCATGAGCTGCTTTTGTGGGAACTGATGGAAAATGAAATTGGAAATTCAGTGGCTTGTGCTAAGAGTAGGAAGTCTTGGGTTCTCTGTTAATAACTGTGGGGATTACACTGCTACTGCTCTTATCTAAAGAGATAAATTTATCATAAGACCATCACTCTTCCTTTTCAAAGAATCGACTTCTGTACTTGAGCATTTTGCAAATTTTCCTAACTTAGCTGTTGGCTTTAATCATGTTTTGAATGTTTAATATCTAGTATGAACTTAATAATCAAAATGAATATTATAAAATTACTGATGGCTGACCATTCTGACCTATGAAGCATCAGTTTTATCTGGTTCAAACTGTGTATCATGGCGACAAGCCCTAAACTCTTTCATCATATTGTTTTATGTAGTTTGTGGGTGATAAAGGTGCTCCTTAGTACTTTTAAAAAATTATATAATGCATTATGATTGCAAGTAAAAAAGCTTTGTAGAACCCAAAGTACCTTTATCCAATTCATGCTATACAATTTAAGAATTTCTCATTTACAAATAGTAATTTTTTAAATTCTATAAAATAAGTACAAGTTACATTTCAAAGCTCAATGGAATTTTTAATAAGGTTCATTTTCAATGAATAAAAAGGTAAAATGAAGTTTAGTCATATGTATCTCTTTACAAATACCACCTTTCCAGCCCAGGGTGAGAAGGGCCTGGTTCCTTGCTTCTCAGTGGTAGAGTCACTGTTTGAGGCATGTCAGATCCCCTGCCTATGAGATTGCTTAGATTCATCTGATCTACACACAGTTTTCAAGAATTATTTCTTCATTCTTCCTTGCAGTTCAGTAATGACATGGCCTTGAATTGGTCCACGATCGGCAGTGCGAATATTTCCTCTCCAGAAGTCAGTGTCTTAATATTTTCTCTCCTGCTTTTCCTTGAGCCTGCCACTGTGGCCATTCCACAATCATTAGTGGCTGCTACAGTTTGTGTCTCCTGAGTAAGAAACATGTGGACAATTTGTGTGGGAGTGGTTGTGATATTTTAGCAGTTCTAAGGTTTGAGGCATGGATGAAAGAAAATTTAACACACATCAGGCAAGGAGGCACACGCCTGTGATCCCAGCACTGGAGAGCCTGGGGCAGGAAGATTTCTGTGCATTTGAGGCCAGCCTGGGCTACACAATGAGACCCAGACTTAAAAAAAAGAAAAAAATGTATAATATAAATATGTTTACTTATAAATATATAAATATCAAATAAATACAATAGATTACATGAGGTGTTTTATAGAAACAAATACTATGAAAGAGTAACCTTTGTAAATTTCTATTCACTTTCTAAATTTATCTCAACACCAATTTCTACTAATTCTTCCGCTTGCCCTGTTCTCACAGACTGACTTCTTCTCCGCAGCTCGGCCTTAGAAATCACAAGCGAAGAACTAGAGACGATGGTTCGATTTTCATCTTCTAAACTTATTTTTCACGTTCGTCCTTTCAGAGTCTCTCACTACATGCCCGAACGAAAAGTTACTGTCTCCTAGCTTTGCAGTATTTTTACTTTTGAAATAGATCAGATGGTTCCTAGGAACCATCGTAACCCCGAGCTCCTTAAGAGCTGCTCTTCCGACCATGTTCATCCTCGAGCCTCCAGCACATCCGTCCTGGAATCCCGGTGAGCACAGAGCTAGCTCTGTGCTTCTGGAGATGCCAGGAGTTTAGATGACCCAAGATTATCCCTACAGCCGTATGCCTGAGGTTCACCATTTGCTTCGCCTCTTTGAGTTAAATGATATTTTCAGGAGGTTTGTGGAGAATAACCCTCATGGGAGCTGGGAGGAATAGCTTTCCGGTCGAGCACTTTGCCTAGCATGTCTAGCATGGTTTTTATTCCAACCCCCCCAGTAAAATGATGTATGAAATGTATTAGGAACAAAACATACTGTTGGTTATAGAAGTTTAATGTATGATCATGAAGAAAATTTTCCTAATCTGAAGTAAACAGCAGATTGATGAAATGGGCTCCAAGAGAAAAAAAATTAAATTTTGGCAAGATAACGACCCGAGTATAACTGGCCATCCATTGGATAATGCTTTCTGTTGCACCAGTGAGTGAAGATGTATGGTTTGAGGGCTGCCACTGCAGGCACGGTCCTGAGCAGAGAGAACAAGTGCTCTTACACCGGCTCACGCATTTTCTGACAGATCGCACTTCAGTCTTTGAGATCGCTCTTCTGCGGCAAAGCAAACTTCTGATTTGAAGGTACTGCTTAGGAGACCCAAGTGTAATGTTGCTTTTTTTTTTTTTTTTCAATGCTGCTTTTAAAGAAGGAAAACTCTTTTGCTTCTAAAATGTTCATTTGTTTCTAATTTATGGAGAAAAATATTTTTTCTTTTACTAGCCTGTTGACCAAGAAGTGAAGAGTATTTCTCAGCCTAAAGGAGTTAGAGTAGAATAAATTACTTACTACTTTTCTTCACAACCACGTATCAAGATGAAAAATCAAAAGGAGAAAGGGAGGCTATTAAGTTTCTTTGCTTTCAAACACTGGGCCAGGATGAGAGGAGATGGAGCAGGTGCTATCACTGCTTCCCACCCAAGGCCCTGTCCCCACTAAGCAATTACTGGGTCATCTGTTACAGCCCAAAGGAAATATCATAGGTGCAGACACAGTTCTGATGATTTCATGGTTCTCATACTAGGCATTTTAAGTTGTTCATCTTACATTGTTTAACATTATAATGTAAATAAAATGAGGATTTTACTGTGGATCAGGATTCAAAATGACAATCAACTTAAATAACTACATTTCTTTTGGGGGAGAGGTTTATAGGCCTAGAAGTTAAATTGGTTTTCCTCATTCACAGAGTCAGTGGTGAATATTTCACAGAGTCAGTGGTGAATATTTCACAGAGTCAGTGGTGAGGTCCAATGGTTTGGGTACAGTCCATGAAGACCTCATGGCAGATGGTGGGACACGAACCATGCATCTTTACAAAGGTCTCAGTGAGTGGGGGTGGCCAGGGAGAGGGTGTGGAGCCTCTCCCCTGGATCAGTAGCCGTGAGAGCAATTTTGGAAATTGAACCAGCTAATAACATATCTAGAAAAGATACTTTATCACTGACCTTGTCTATAATTGTGAGCACAGGTTTCAAATGTTCAAACTGTTTGAATTGTGATGCAATGTGGATGACTCCCTGCTACGCTGTCATGTTATTGATGAGTGCAGGAGGTGCTAAACTACATAACGTCGTCCACAAAATCCCAGTGCAGTCTGTGGTGTGCTTACCTGCTGCTATGTGCTGGAGGAGATGAAGGGAGGGAGAATGCTCACAGGGGGTAGAAGTGGCTGAACACATGCCACCCTCAGTCAAATGTGAATTCCTTCCCCAGGGATATTCAAGTTCAGTGTTCAAATTAAGACTTGGAAGGATGTTTAAATCTGAGACAGCACATATTCTTGTATAAGCTCATCATCTTTATGTATAACGTGATAGCAAAATGTCAAATGTTTGAATAATTAAATGAGTTTTACCTTGGCTTCTATTGACTGTTTTTTATTACTTTGTATACGGAAGCAGAATTTGGCCAGTCAGATGACTCAGTTTGGCAGAACACTCATTCTCCTAGCACACAAACTGTGCCTAACACAAATCTACGCTAAAGTGCACACAGGGTCAGTCCTGTCCCAATTGAAAGGAGAACCCAGTTGAGAGCACAAGGAGAGTGCTGATTGGCTGGGGAGTAGCCCTCAGGGCCCATAAAGGCAGCTGTGGAACACTCAGAAAGGTCAGTACCTCCCATCTAGTGTGACGCTTCTGTGCTTCTCAGACAGTGCTCTGTCACCATGAGTGGATGTCCATTTCTAGGAAACAACTTCGGGTGAGTGTGTACTTTTGTTGTCGTGAGTGAAGTCAGGCTCTTAAAGTGCCAAATATGAACCATCTTCTGTCTGATTGTAAGGAGTGCTGAAAACTTTCCATTTTATTCTGTCCAGTAACAACCCGAACAGAACTGGTCATAGACTTTTAATCATTCATATTCTTAGTTAACTGCATTTCTAGCAAGATCTATTTTTTTCTCTTCATTTAAAATTGTAGATATGCTTTTAAAAATCTATCTGTAGAAGACAGTGAAGACCAATCACAAACTGGTGTGAATAAAGCCAGCAAAGGAGGACTTGTCTATGGGAATTACCTGCATGTGAGTGACAGAGTCCTAACTAAACTCCTCTTTCTCTCTCTCTTTCTCTCTTTCTCTCTCCCCCTACCTCTCTGTAGTCAATGGTTTTCTGGACCTAAAGATACTTATCTATAAAACTTTTGTTTTTCTACTTTCATAAAAATAATCTAGAAAATTATAGGTGAAAATTGACATCCCTGGTAGAAGTATTAGCAAAGCAGATGAAATCAGGGGAAAGGGGAAGAAAAATCAATTAAAATGTGTTCTGTACATGGACCAGCTCCCCATGATGAGTGTAATCATTATGTACTGCAAGCTCATATTGATAAAAATAAAAATTAACCAAAAGCAGGGAATCTAGAGTTGGGGCAGAAGAGTGTAGATAAAAGGCAGGCATTACACAACTTGAATAAATAAAACATGGTCAATAAACCCGACCTTAGATAACTGCAAATGCATCTTAGAAAATGCTCTCTTTTAAAACTCTTACCATAAAGCTGAAATGATAAAGACACATTCAAAATTTTCTTGAAACCATTAGTTTTTAGGTAAAAGAATCATCAGTAAATGGACTGTGTGGAGATTATTTGGGGCTATGTTTGTTTTTAAGCATGCTTGTCTTATTTTTCTTTTTAAAGAAAAAAGTGGTTATGGTACCCATGAATGTGTTTCTGAGGATAAACTGGCAAAGAATGTGAAGATCTTATTAGAACAGGCTTTGAAGGGGAATAAAATGGCTTAGGAGGACAGAAACACAGACAGCTTAGGCAAGTTGTCAGGTTTTCATCATTCTCATTTCATAAAATCATAAGGAAGTAACATCAGAGTGTCACAGGACTTGTTGTGACAAAATCCTCCCAAACAAATTTTTTTCTGAGACTAAAAGGTCGTGACTTTAACTCACTCTTTATGATGAGACTCATTCATTGTTTAAAATAAAATAGAAAGGTTTTGGGAAGTTTGGAACTTTTTCCAGAATTTCCTGTATTAAAGCGGACTAAAATATTCAGTTTTGCAATTTTGAAACCAGTCTATTTTTCACTTAAAGTTGGAGAAAATTTTGAATGCACAAGAACTTGAAAGCGAAATAAAAGGAAATAAAATCCACGATGAACATCTTTTCATCATAACTCATCAAGGTAAGTTGCAAAAGGTTGGACAATCGCTGCTCCACAGGCACCTGCCATCAAAATGTGGTCAGCTGTCATCTCTTATCTATCAGCTGGTGAAAGACCCGGGATCCCTTTTGTTAGGAATGCCTGAGAATACTTTGCCAGAGAAGCTCTCTTAGGAAACCTTTTGGGCTTTATACTAGCCATCCTTATGCTCCTTTGCTCCTAATTGTGTCAGGTAACACTCTGGCTTTGTTCTTGACTCCATCTCTTAGAATTGCACAAAGCATTTGCAAGTGTAGATGCTACTATTTTTCAACCTGGAATGTTAAAAAACTATTCTCATGAAATAAATCATTCAAGCTTATTGACATTTATGTAATTTTTTAAAAAGTTTAGCACTGGGCAAAACATATTTTCCAAAATGTGTTTATTTTGACCAAATTTTCTATTTCTAGGCAGTGTTTTTAGCTTAAGAGACCATGGCTTGTCATATTACCATAGGTCTTAAGTTATTAAAACATCAGCTTCCATGTGTGGGTGATTAGTTCTGTAACCATTGTGCAAACAAGTCAACCCAAGTTAAGGAATGTTAACTTCCACTGCGGTGGACATGTTCAGGCAGACTGCTTCCAATTGTACTTCTCCCTTCCACCCAGCTAGGTCATTCTCTTTTCATGTCAGCTTTTTCGTCTCATGGCCTCCTGGGACAGTGGAAAACAAACTCTCATGAAGGGCTTTGCTTCTATCTTTCTATATAAATGCTTTCCTGGTATTTGGGTTGAACAAATAGGCCTGGACTCAAATGCGTCTTCTCAAAGGAGATGTACTGAACAAGACTAAATCAGCTGTAGTCAGAATTGGTAATGAGATTGAAATGAAACTTTGTCTTTTTCATAGTACCACAGACATCTGGCCATTTCCTCCTTAGATGCTAGGTTTTTCTCAAATTAAAAAATAAAACACTACCTTTCCAGTAACTTAGCTTTACAATTTCAGTCTTAAAACCTACCATCTTTTCTTCAGGTCCCTGATGGTTTTTTGGTTCACAGTTGAAGCTAAATATCACTGTTTCTCCCCACCCCACCTTGCCTACGAGAAGGACTAAGCTGCTTGACATCTTCCAAAAGATCTGAATGATAGTCTGTTGACAGAACCAGTGTAATAATGGTGAACCTAAAGCACATAGCTAATACGCTTGGCATACTCTAGCAATGGCGGCTACTCTAACTTTAACACTAATATCTATTTGTAGCATAAATGGGTCTACATTTCATTTACTAGTTTTAAAATTCTATTTTTATTTATTTTCAAATATGAGAAACATGCCTTTCACATATTGTGGTCAAAGCTCCTATAACTTTCTCACTGACAAGCATTTTCTCATTACAGCTTATGAACTCTGGTTTAAGCAAATTCTCTGGGAATTAGATTCTGTTCGAGAGATCTTTCAGAACGGTCATGTAAGTTACCATGCAGTGGAATTGTTTTATTGTGTTTTTGGAAGCTCTAGAAAATATTAAATGTGAAAAATATAAAACCAAATATTGAAATGACTAATGACTTGCAAAGAAAAAACATTTTCTTAGATTTTTTTTTTTTTTTTTTTTTTGTGTGTGTGTGTGTGTGTGTGTGTGTGTGTGTTTGTTTTGAGAAAGTCTCTTTTGAGTTCAGGCTGAACTTGAACTCTGTGTGGCCTAGGCTGGCCTTCAGCTCACAGATGAGACTGCTTAATTCTCCAGAGAGCTGGGATACAGGTGTGAACCCCCACACCTCGCTTAAAAACCGGAACAAAACAAACAAATAAAACCCAAACACTTTCTGAGTAGATAGTTTCAAGACATTTTCTCAGGGCCATTGACTTGAAGTTTTTTTTCAAATTCTATTTTGTGTGGTAGTCAATATGTTTTTTGAAAAAAGTATGCTATAAGCAAGGGTAGATTATCATGCTACCTGAGCCTTGAATGAATGGGTAACAGAGTTGTATTTCTAACGAATATGACTTTTGCAAAGAGAGGAGCAACAATAAAATGAAAAAGGAGGAGGGAGAGGAGGAAGAAAAAGGGAAGACAAGAGGAAGAGGGAAGTTGGGAGGAAAAGGACAAAGAAAGACAGGAGGGCGGAGTGGCCCCTGTGCTGTGCCTGGTCGCACTCAGCTCCTCTGTCCCCTGCAGAGACGCTTCTGTCCAATACCTTTGAGTCCCTGCTGCAAATAGGCTGGCCCAGAGTGACAGGGCCCTGGTCCCTTTTTACCTAACCCTAACCTTAACCCTAACGCCTGAGGACAGATGCCCCCCTGTGACCATCAGAGAAGAGCAGATTTTGCTTGTTCTTTACTTAGAACTCTACACGATGCCTTGAATTTTCTTTTTTGAAGCAAATTAAGCTAAATTAAAATTCAAAGAGAAATCTGTGTTGACAGCAGTGGAAATGTGTTCTGGGATTTTCTTCCACCTTGCTCCCATATCGTTTCTGTTTGTAAAGAAAGAAAAAGAATTCTGAGTCTGTTGACGTTTCTTGCACACAACTCAGAATTGTTACTAGCGCAATGCACGCTCCTGGCGCTTTCGGTTCCAGGCTCCTGCTTCAGTTTCCTTTCACCTAAGACGAACAGGAAAGCACTGGCCTTTAGTCGGCGCTGCCTGTGCCTGGGCTGTCTGACCGGTCTGCCTCGTCCTAACTCAGGTCCGGGACGAGCGGAACATGCTCAAGGTGGCCACTCGCATGCAGCGGGTGGTGGTGATCCTCAAACTCCTGGTGCAGCAGTTTTCTGTCCTGGAGACCATGACGCCCCTGGACTTCAACGACTTCAGGTACACAGCTGTGGCATCAGTGCGGGACCTCACCGCCTGCTGTTGACAGGGATACTCCACCAACACTCAGTTTAAAGACGGAGCCCCACCCTAGCCCTAGGATTGAGTGTGGGGCCCCCAGGGTGAGCTACATCACAGCCCTTTCTTATTTTTTATTCTTGAGACAAAATCTCACCAAGTCACTAAATTGCTGAGGCTGGGCTCAAATTTGTGATCCTCTTGTTTCAAAGTGCAGCACCATGCCCTGCTGCCTTTGGGTCTTTTAATCACAAAACATTTGAGAAGTTATCAAAAATATTTCATTGTTTTTACATAGAAAATAATATGACCAAATAATTTTAATTCATCGTTTACTATTTTTGTCCAAAAAGGAGGATTTTAAACAACAAAATGGCTAAACTAGCTGTAAAATAAGTAGTTCACTTAAAAAGTAACACAAAGGGAACAGAGCGCTACGTAAAGAAGTGTGCCAACCAAAAGTGCCAGTATAAATGATGGCTTGAGTGATAAATTTTAGCTTTAAATTACCAAGCAATCCAAGCCTTGTATGTGTGTCTGTATGCAAGCTCCGGGGCTCACACACACACACACACACACACACACACACACCTTTTAAAAAGCATACTATGTTCTTGACAAAATTACAGGGCAAATTTTTAAAAGAAACTTTCATTGAGTGTATGATATGGTGTCATAGGCAATGTCCCAACGTATTTGACAGCCGAAAGAAATACAGTTGTGTTTTTGTGGTGGATCTTACAAACAAATAATGTTTCAGCAGCAGCTAGATGAAAGACATTTACTTGAATCTAAGAGTGCGGATGATCTGTTGGGTGGGAATCCTGGTTTTTTGGGATTGCCTTTTTCATACAAGGCAGTGTCTCAGTTACTTTACTTGCATTATCTCATTGATACTCAAATAATTTCAGATTTGAAATGAAGGACAGCATGCAAGAATGCCTTTGCAGCAGGGATGAAATAGTTGTAAACGATGTTTGATCAGTGGGAAGCTCTGTGTCAGCTGTCTTTATCTTAGGAGAAAGTCTAGCCCCTACACACTTGCACATGTACACCAGAACACACCACACATACATATGTATGTAGATTTTGTTTAATATACATTCATGGAAATTTAAATAAGCTATATCATACATATTATATACTGAAATACATATTATACGTACAAAATATATGTGAAATGTCACTACTGTATAAACTACCCAGTTTGAAATTGATTGACAGAAATGATGTGGTTTGAGCAGCTCATGTCCTCTTTTAACAAAGTTCAAGCCTCAGGTTCAACTTTAGGTGGTTGTACACGTCGGTTCTTGGTAATGGACCAACTTCCCTTCACAAGAAAATAAATCCTTGCTGCTCAGCCAAACAGAAGCATAAATTCAAGTCATTTGTAGGGAAAGGGAGGTATTTGGAGACCATAAGGGTGAGTGAGATAAGTCAGACCTAGAAGGTTAAATACAGCATAGCTGCTCTTATCTGAGAAACCCAAAGTATAAATAGTTTATAGAGCACAGTAAAAGAAAGAGGATAGTAAACAGAGAGCTAGACTTCGTACAGATGGAAAGGGGTCTGGGGATGTGGTGAGACAGGAGGGAGGAGAAGGAAAGGGAAGCTGAGAAGGACCAGGCAGAACGTGCGTCTGCACCAGCGCCCCAGGAAGAGCACATTCAATATGTATTCTAAGCGCGTACTCATGAAACGTTAGAATAAGGAAGAAACCACGGCAGTGATACACAATGTCGACCTATCTCTTACTTCCCGTCTTCCCTTCCTGTATTCATTCTCAAAGAGAATACTTAGTTCCAGCATCAGGCTTCCAGAGTTTACAGTTCCGACTATTAGAAAACAAGATAGGTGTTCTTCAGAACATGCGCGTGCCATACTACAGAAGACATTATCGAGACAACTTTAGCGGAGAAGAGAATGAGCTGCTCCTCAAGTCCGAGCAAGAAAAGAGCCTTCTGCAACTAGTGGAGGTGCGTGCTCCTATATCGCCTCTGAGGGTGAATTCAGTACATGCTGTTCATCTAGCTTCTGCTAGCACAGAATTTCAAGTCATATCGAAATTGGGTTATGTAGAAAGGATGGAAAAAATTACAAACTACTAACTTGTAAATTCTTATTTAAAAAGTATTTTTGGTAATTAAAAATATTATATAATCCATTGTAGGTTAATATTTAATAATCAAATATCATTAAAACAATTCCTTTAAAACATCTGTACTAAGCAATATTTAATTAGCTGACTTGTAGCCTAGTATGGTTAATTTCTTCAAAATAGTCTCTATTTTTAAGAAATGGCACAATTTAACTTTCATTTCAATATACATTTTATTTCTTTAAATATAACGAATTAAAATTTTTCACTTGGGTGATTTTTTTGTTAAATTAAATTAATAAGAATTTTTTCCTTCATATCTAAATCCCTTAGTGGTCTATATATAGTCTTCAGAGATTGTTAATTTGAACCCTTATAAGTAAGTTATTAAATAAGATTTATATTGTCTTGGTTTACTTTAGAAAGTCTTTCCTTTGCAAATTAAACTTTTAATAAATTATACAATGCTCATTAATCTCCTGGGTGTTTTAAATGTGGATTTATGTTATCATATTCTGCACATGCTCCTATAATAACTTATGAACATGGAAAGAGGAAAAAGTCACAAAGCTAATTGCAAAACTAAATATAGGCTAAAGGAGAACCCATGGGTGTACATAAATTTAGTTTTAGTTTTAGATTACAAGGTCTTATAGAATCTTAAAATAATTGTGAGTAGTTAATTTTAAAGTTGTTCACTGAACAGTGCTCCTGAGATTAAAAAGAGATCGTATTTTATACAAACCTACTTTCATCTGCTCCTAAGACAAAATATTTTGAGAACAAACCATAAGACATCATTAAAACGAGGTTGAAAAATGTTTGTAGATTTCTAAAAGAAAATTGGGACTTCTGTTATCAGAAGTTTATTTAAGAAATAAGAAATGAACATTATTAATGATGATTACTTTAAAGATTGGAAAAATTAGACATGTGACTTGCTATTTCATAAATGAGAAAACGGAAGGCGGGGAAAAATACTTTCAAATAAACGACATATGTTTTTCAATATTATGAAGATTTTTGGTTTCAAGTTAATGAATGTTAGGTACAGTATATTTTATATGTTTAAAATTTATCACATATTCATCTAAAAAGAATATTTACTTCAGGCATGGCTGGAAAGGACACCTGGCTTAGAGCCACATGGATTTAACTTCTGGGGAAAGTTTGAAAGAAACGTCATCCAAGGACTGGAAGAAGAATTCATAAAGATTCAGGTATTTATGATGTCATGAGTTAATATAAACATACTAAAGAAGAAGTACTAAGGATTTTATTTCAATGTTGTGTGCTATTCTTTTTTCTCATATTCTTTTTTTCATAAATACATCTTCTTTGACTATACTAAATGATTGTTTTCTTCATGTGCAATAAAAATCATTATTAAATTCCTTGTGTTGCAGAGATTTCTGTTTGTTGCAAATAATGGAACTTAATTGAATTTTTCATATCTCTTGAAAAATTCCATATTATGACCAATTCTAAGTATAACTAAGAAACTAAAGAACTGCCAACTAAATATATTTAACCATATTATTTTCCTTTTGCTCTTGTATATCTGCTGGGTCCCATCCCCAGATTAGGTCAATTCACTGTTGCTTAAGAAATACTATTGGTTCTCACTTTCCTCAAATCACGTGTCCTTCATTCTCTATGTGTAAATTTCTCAGATAAGTTGTTCAAATTCTCTATCCTAAGAGGCTGGGTCAGGTAGCATGGCAAGCGCTGATTTCAGTCACCTTGGCTGGAATGGAATTCCATTTCTGCTGTGGAACTTTGTGATAACCAGTAACTTCTTCTTGCTTCCCCTTTCCCATTAGTAAAACAGATGAGAAGGAATGTCTGCCTTGAAGGGTTATTGTGAGCATTAAAGTAGATTGAGGTTTGTAAAGCTAAGCTTAGAGCAATAGTTAGGATGATTCCTATCTCTCCTCTCATCCTCAGCCCTCTTCAATAAGCCTCCCTGCCTCCTCATTCACAAGTGATGACACGTGTAAATCCAATGCCCATGTTTAATCTTAACTTTATTTGGCTTCTCAGCAGTACTCAATCTAGAGGCTACTGATTATTACCCAAGCACTCTTTCCCTTGAATGTTGGTATGCATCGAAATGTCGCATATAATTCTCTAGCTCTCATTTCTCGATTTCCTTTAATTGCTTGTAATTTTCTCTCAGATCAATAAATTAAGAGTTTGAAAGACATTCCCTTAGCACTTTCTGTTCTAGAGTTAAGGAAGTTTTTCTCCTATAAGCCTTCTGGTTGGTCAGATCTTTCACCATTGAGTACCCTTGTCCTCAGTTTTACCAATTTCTTTGATCTATCACCACATCCAACTAGTATCATCTTTCAGATACTCTCCTGTCCTGTATCTCCCTTTCACCTCTCACTGTCTCTCACAAGCAAATCATCTGCTTTTCACCTGCTCTTAAGTAACAAGTCTTGATCCTATCCTACATGCCTCCCAATATGGCTCTATTCTGAGTCATTCACCATGGCTCTTGGAGTCACCTTTTCAAAATACAAGTCTGATTGTACCTCCCTTAAAATCTTCTGATATCACTTTATTGTTTGCAACAGAAGGATAAAATCCTTATATGGCCTCTCCCGTCTGCTATAGTCCAACACCTTGTCTCTGCTGATCTCCTCACTACACACCATACTTCCTTACGGGACTCGCACTTCTGGGCGGTGTGGCTCACACTGCAGTTCCATGTGCTGGTGATTATTTGATGGTGCTTTCTTTGCATTGGGTAGTGAGAGGCACAGATTTTGCTCAAAATTTTAAAACCTTCACCTTCCCATGATGCATATTGTATAAATGAATAATTAATTGGCAATAATAAGCAGGCAAGCTCTTCCCATTCTATGTGTTTGTCCTGAGGATTTGAAAATAATTGGGCTAATTAATTTGCCCCACTTCCATTGATTTGTAAGAAAGGCAAATGTGCTAGGCAGAAAAGTCAGATCTTTAAACCGGGGAAGAGCTGTCAAGGAAATGAAAACATAAAACATAGTTCAGAAATTGTATTTATGGGGTGTAGTATTAAATATAGAATTTCAATACTGTTAATAGTTTTCCTGAGAATTCTTTTCCTGGGAAGAATCCATTTAAACCTGTGTTAAATAATTGCTGTATAATATTAGATCATTCTTGATAATTTGTCCTTATCTCTAATTATAACATCTTAGTCCATTTCTCAAGATATTTCAAAGAGACTATTTGCACATGCCAAACTATTTAAATTTGAAGGATAGAACTGCTGTGTGTTTGTGCATTTGTGTGTGTGTGTGTGTGTGTGTGTGTGTGAGTGTGTGTGTGTGTGTAAGATTCCAGTTCATTAGAAGTAATATCCAAGTTGTAATATTGGTTGATAAAATAAATATTCCAAGTATGCCCTTTCTGCGACCTGACAGGCTATTTAAACAAAGTGTCTAAAACCGGGATATGTCCTCTTTTTGTGACTCTAATGCCATGGTTTTTCTCTGAAGTCTAAAGAAGAGTCTGAAGAAAAAGAGGAAGCGATGGCTGAATTTCAGAAACACAAAGAGGTGCTGCTGTCCTTATTTGATGAGAAACGTCACGAACATCTCCTTAGTAAAGGTAGATATTTTTACCCTAAGGGTTATTTCCTTAGAATAAATGAATGTGAGATCAAAATATAATTTGATAAGACTATCAGATGTTAGTTGGGGCATAGAATGAGAGTTGCTGTCCTACTTATGCAAACAAGAATTGGGAAAATGTTATCTCCTATATTAGTAGGTTTCTACATTCACTGTATTTCAAAAACACTAGCAAAAAACTTCATAGTGTATACTCAACACCAGTTGTTCCAAGGTAGGTCTAATATGTTTTGTGAGTACCTCACAGTTTAACAGGGACAGAAGTGAAAACAGCTCATCGTAACTGTACAAGTGCCTGCTGTAAGTGAGGCTGAAAAAGCAAGGAAGGAAGGACATACTCTGAGTCAGGGAGACTTGGCAGAGGAAATGTTTCCCACATAGACCAGGAAAAGGATCTGGCCAGACTTTTGGCCTAATTTTTGACACAATCTTGAGCTATTATTTCTTGAAACTAGTTGACCATTATGATCAGTAACTTCATAACTCAACTACTGTTTTTCTTTATCTGAATCTATCCTGTACATTTTGATTTGGAATTTTTATTGTGAAGAACCTTAAAGTCTTTTTCAAAAAAAGCCATTCAAGGAAAAGTGTCAATAACATGTTAATTTTTATAACATAGTTAAGAAAAGCAGCAATATTTGAAATTAGTGTTAAACTGTTTAAACTTAAAAGGTTATAGCCTGTTTCCTGAAAGACTAAAAGAATGACAAGTCTTGTTTTTTGCAGTGAGGGAAAAAGCCTTTAATTACAATGCACACCTGTGATTTTATACAACTCTTGTGCTCCTTAAAACCAAGGAAGCAAATTTTAAGTGAGTTAAAACTACTTTCCAATGTAGTTTAGGAAGCATCTTTTTCAACTTTTTGAAAAGTAAATCATGGTACTATTTGTTTGTTTGTTTCTTTCTTTCTTTCGGTACCAGGAATTGAACTCACTACCTTGAGCTTGCCAGGCAGGCGCTTCGCCGCTGAGCTAAATCCCCAGCCCCCATGGTACTATTTTAGTTGGAAACTGACATTTATCAGGGAAGTTACACATTTTTGATGTTGAAAGATTTTGAGAGTCTAAAGTACACATATTTCCTGTAATCCAATGTTCAAATAATGTTTTGAATGAAAGTTCCAAAGTTCACAAAAAGAAATAAAAAGTTTAAGCTAAAACTGCAATTGTTTTCCAAAAAACATGAAATCTTTAATTAGGTAAAGCAATAATGCTAAGTGACTATTGCTGCCCCAGATTACTTCATCTGTTGCAACTTGCTTTGTGCCTCGCAGGTGAGAGGCGACTGTCATACAGAGCGCTGCAGGGAGCACTGATGATATATTTTTACCGGTAAGAACAGCCGGACTAGGAGATGTGGAACAGTGAAGCCTGGCTGTAGATAGCTCCAAGATGGCTATGCATGGCGATAGTACCAAATAGGAAGCTTAAAATTTGGAATCCTAGTTTAATATGGTAACTGAGTTTTTCAATTAAATTTAGAAAACAGTTATTTTTTATTTTTAAGTGACAAAAATATAACTTCATCTCTGAAGCAGGTTCTAGATACACTAGCAAATTATTCAAATATCTATCTTTTCTAAGCTGTAGAAGGCATTGTGGTTCATTAAATGTCCAAGAACACAAAAGATTATTTTTTTCAGAAACTCAATCATGAAATGTGTTGTCAGTAAACAATGTTTGGGGATTATTTCTGATTTGTAAACTGAAAAAGAACGTCTCACAAACTTGTGTTCTACTTACAATTGCCTTTACTGTCTGAAACATTGGAGGTGCCCGTTAAATATGCTCATCCTCCTACTTCATGGATGTGAAGTCCGTCTTAGAAGTTCACGACTTGTGAATACACGGGGGAGCACACTATCCCAAAGGTTTCAGACACCAGTGTTTATGTTTATTTCCTTGTATTTCTTTAATTAAATTTGTTTCTTAGAGTGTCAACATGAATACAATCCTTGGCTCTTTTCTTAAACTCAAAGTAAATGAATATCATTCAAAGTAAGGTGTCCTAGGAAAAGAATGTACTGAGAAAGATGAAGGATTCTATGAAGAAAGGAAAACAAATGTATTAGAGAAAATGAGAAGTAGTCTTTGTTTGTGTGCTTTAAGATGTTTATCTTGAAGCTTCAAACTTGTATAGTGGGGAAATGCCTGGTGGTGTATATGTCTCTCTTCTGTTAAGAATCTATCTTAAGTGTGACTAGTTATTTTATGTGCTTTATATGTAGTTTTCTAAACTGCAAACAGACATTGCAAAATATGCTTCCCATTTTTGAGATGAAGAAATAGAACAACCCTAAAGATTCTAGGGTTCCTAAGTGGCAAAGCTGATGTCTTTCACCAGGACTCTTCTTGACACTCTAGATTTGCTTGAATGCACGGCTTCTTCTTACAATTTTCTTCTTTTTCAGGGAGGAGCCTCGATTCCAGGTCCCCTTTCAGTTGCTGACTTTCCTTATGGACATAGACATGCTCATATCCAAATGGAGATGTAAGTTTTCCTCCCACCCCTGAAGTCCTCGCCTTCCTATTCTTTTGCTTTACTCCAATATTTTTGCTGGCTCAAGAAAATGTTTTAATTTATTTTTAAGATCAGAAGGAAAAATCAACTTTAGATCAGAGAAATCATTTTAGTACAGTCCACCACTAATATATCTATCATTGTGTCACTGCAATTTTAAAATATATATTTAACTATTTCATTTTTAATGGAGGAAGGGTTCTATAAAGGCAAAACTGTCAAGGACAGAGGAAGGTCGCAGGCTGGCGGGCTGAGCACCCGACCCAGGAGCTGCAGGACGCTGAGTCCTGAGGGGCGCTAGGCAACCTCAGTCTCCTCAGGGTGCGCGCACCTTCCATATGGCCAAGTGATAAGTCGCCAGCGCTTTCTCGGAGGCAATAATCATTACCAACCCCTTGTTTTCAGAACACTGTGGGACTAATGGCACAAAAATACCGTGGAATAAATGCATGTGTTTGCCTAGATAACCACGTGTGCTTGGTGCACCGGATGCTGGGCAGCAAGGCGGGCACTGGCGGCTCCTCTGGGTACCACTACCTGCGCTCGACCGTGAGGTGAGGCCTGGAGACCTCCTGTCACCCTGGGGAAGCCAGCATGCGTTGTCTAGGCGAAGCCCCTCGGCCTTTCTGCTGGCCGAACAGCACACAGCTGCTTTGTAGTGCGGTGCTGAGATGTGGCGCCTTGGGGGTAACCGGGTAAAACCCTGGATTCTGGAACTTGACCTTCAGGATCCTAGAAGGAAGAGGGCCTGGTATAGGTGGCTGCTCCCTGATGAGAGGCTAAAGGCACTAAGAGCCTTCGTGCCCTGGGGAAGAGTCTTCCCATTCATCCAGCTCAGGTTTCCAAGAGACTAATTGCTTCATCATTAAAATCATTAACTCCCCTCAGACCTTTTTGAATGATACGCTTCTCTTTGTTATTACTAGAGATTAAATCTAGGACCTTCACTTGAGGTTAAATACCCAGCTCTTTTTGTGTTTTGAGGCAAAGTCTTGCTAAGTCACTCAGGCTATGTTAGAATTTGTAACTCTGCTGCTTCAGCCTCCCAGAATCCCGGAACTGCAGACATGCACCACCACACTCAGCTCTGTTTCTTGTTTTTTGACGTGATTCTATTTTACATCATTAAAAAACTTCCAGCTACTCCAGAAAGTGCACTTTTCACACTCTTTACAAGGGAAGAGGCCAGTATTTACTGAGGGCATGAAACATACTTAAACAGTAGTTAGGACACTTTGCATTTTCTTCTGTTTATTGCTCACAACATCATAGGTAAAATCGAGAAACCCTGTGAAATCAAGAAACCCCCAAGGCTCTTTGGAAAAGAGGAATAAACTCAATAAGTCTGGTGTTCAAGTGTAGCCCTCCCAGCTCTTTATAGTATATTGCTTTCATCCCTAGTCTTACTGCCAGATTGGTTGGTTCATAAAATGCACAGGTTCAAATTTTTATCATTTTTGTGCTGGTCTAGCATGAGGCGCTGGGTTTCATTTCCAGCGATGAGAGAGAGAGAGAGAGAGAGAGAGAGAGAGAGGGAGAATGTATCAGTTGAGTGGTGGGAATAATTAACCTAAACAGCATCTTTGATGTCTCGTTTGATCTTCACTAAGTTCCAGCCAGATGAAAGGGTTGTAGCATATATTTATAGAACTAGAAATCATTTCTGTTTACTTATGAAAGTTTCAATCCCATGTCTACCAGCATTGGTTTATAGATGGCAAAGCCATGATGTCAACCTAGATTTGCTTGACTGCTAAGGCAAAAGCTTGTCCTCTATAAAACTGCAGCAGTTAAAATAGCTCTCTGACAAACAAACACAAGATATATATTTCATGATAAAATCACACATAGACATTTGAAGGGACCAAAGATGGCTCTTAATGTACTGAAGCCTTCAGTGGTTAGTTGGAAGCTACTTTGCATTTGTGCAATATTTTCCAAAGAACTATCACAAACTCTGTACACTTTACATTTATAACTTTGCGTACAACCCTTTAATGGTAGGAAATTATCATACTCTGTCTTTAGGAACATAGCACGACAGGGATTCTAGGTTTTAATTGGTATCACACTGTTCTAGATCAGCCAAAGTCATTATGTTGTGTTATGATCTTGAACTTTGGATATGGACTAAATGTGAACAATCTTAAGGGTACAGAACTAGCTACACATACTATATCCACTGTGCGCAACAGGCAATATGTAATTTTGAATATTAGTCATTTATGATAAGACACCCAAGATAAGAATGGGGAAAAAGTTTTAAATATTTCATATCAGCAAATCTAATGATCTGCTTATATGTTTTTCCAGTGACAGATACAAAGTATTTGTGGATTTTTTCAACCTTTCAACATATCTGGTTCCCCGACACTGGATACCAAAGATGAATCCAATCATTCATAAATTCGTCTACACTGCAGAATACTGTGACAGTTCTTACTTCAGTAGCGATGATTCAGACTGAATTCATATAAAAATACTGTGAAGAATATTAATTTCCCAGTCTATTTTTTATTTTCTGGATTTTTCTAAATACATGTAGAGAAAATGTAGTATATTTGTTAATGTAATATATTTGTAATATACAGCTCAACACCATGGTCTTCTGACTTGATTCTGGAAATAACTGTCTTACGTTTGTGATGATATAAGCATTAAGATGAAAAACAATTTAGTTCAATGGTAATGTCGCACTTAGTGTACTTTGCTATTAAAAGCTCAGTTTCCACTGGTACTTACCGTAATGTATCTACTAAATGTAACCATTGTATTGCTGCATTCTTACAGGCTTTTAAACCAGTAAAATGTGTCATTCTGTGCAGAACTTTTTGGAACAAACTGGGTAAAATAATAAATTTAGTTGTTTTTGAAATGTTGTACTGGTTAAAACTCCTGATGATTAATGGGAGAAATCTACCTGAGCCTGTTGGGAGGGGTTTATTGGGTGATTATCCCTTTAGTTCCCAGAATTCAAGGAGCCTGCCAAGAGGGTGAAGAACTCCGATGACTCAGAACCTGGCTCATTTCTTGGACTGTGCCAGTCCTGGAACACTCAGAGGATCCTCTGTCTCATCTCTTCTCTGTGGCTATCAGCTGTGTTCTTTTCTCTTGTAGACCACATCCTCTGTCAGGCGTGGTGAGAATCTCCCAGCAAAGGTGATTCTGTCCCTACCTCCATTCCCTGTACTTGGGGAGATACAGTCAACTCTAGTGCATGACAGAACTGAGATATAGGCAAGTAGTAGTTCCTTTAAGCAGTATTGGCCTTTCCAAAAGAGAAAGAGAAAAAGGTCATACATAATGATTCTGTTTAATTTTAATAAAAGTACTACAGTAAGAGTTTAGATCACATATGATTTTTAGGTTTCTTTTAGCTTGGCTGGATTATGATCAGTTAAATTTTTCTTTTTTTTTTTGGTTTTTTTGGTTTTTCTCCGGTACCGGGAACCGAACTCACGACCTTGCGCTTGCCAGGCAGGCACTTTTGCCGCTGAGCTAAATCCCCAGCCCCGATCAGTTAAATTTTTCTTATGGTAGGGAAGACATAACATTACCAAAGCAATCTAACTTGTACATCAGCATTGACCTGGATTGATTAGCAAGTGGTAAATTCTTGACAGTGTCATGGGAAAAATCCAGGCCCAGAAGGAAAATGCTCTGCACTGAAGCAATTTTGGAAGGCAAATTTGATGTAACCTACGGGGCTGATGGGAATTAGTTTCAAATCATCAGCCCAGAACCGGGTGTGAGTTCAGTTTAAATGTGGTTTGCAAGTGGGAAGTACAAAGCTGACAGCAGGTTATTACATGATTGGTTACATGGAATACTAGAATGACGTCACATATTGTCAGGCAGAATTACACAGGAGCATTCTGGAGGTAGGGGGTCTGAGAAGAGTAGGTAGGGTTGAGTTGGAATCAATGCATCTTCTTTTAACTAAAGGAAACACACTCAGTTTGACCTATCACATTGGGAAAGGATAACAGCTGGGTCCAGACGGTAAAGGCTTTAGTTGCATTTAGCAAGCTAGCTATGTAACAAGCTGCAGGACCCTGTGGTCACAGGCCTCTATTTGATTTCTCACTTTGCTATAATATGCCTACAAGTCTGATATTCTATAAGTGTGCCCTAACAACAGCAAGGAGCTGTTCCTTGGTCTCAGTTACAGATTTTTTTTTGGGGGGGGCGATCACATCCATTAGTGGTCTGTGCATATAATGCTGGCTGCACCTACAGGTTCAATATCTGTAGGTTCAACTCCCCATTTGTTTATGTGTAGCATTCCGTTGTCATTATTCCATAAGCACATCAGCATAACGACTGTTTACATAACTTTTACATTGTGTTTGATATTTTAATGGAAAAATGATCTAAATATAGGAGATGGTGTGCATGGGTTGTATGTAAGCGTGGTGCCATCTTGTATAAGGCACTGGGGCACCTGCAGGTTTTCATTTTTGGAGTGGGGGGGCGGTCTCAGAACCAGTACCCCTGGGTGCTGAGGAACAGTTGGAGATGCCTGGTCAGCTTCACGCTCGTGCATTCCTGGGGGTGCTTGCTTGCACGCATGTGCACACTGTCCGTGGTGGTTTCGCTGAGCTACAGAGACCAGCACATTGCTGGCTAAATGAGTAGGCTTGAAATCAGCCACTTTGAAGTGAATTCTGTTTCCATTTTTCCCATTGTTCACTCCATACTGTGGAAAGGTCACCTGTGTTAGCTCTGTTTTTCCATCCAGCTGGTGATAAAAGTACCTACAAGTTTTCTTCTCACAAAGTAATGAAGATTGTTAATAAATATTCTCCCTCCAAAATACCTTGGAATCTTGGAATAAATGCGATTTGTCAAGATGTATTATTCTTTCTACAGATGGCGTGATTTGATTTAGCTCTTGTGTATCTTTTTGGTGTGAGTAATGTACATAACTGGAAGAGTTTTGTTCAAAAGATAAGTCATAACTCTTATTGTAAATATCAAAATAACTTATAATAATGACAGTTGCCATGCTTAACCCCACTGGGACTTGCTTCTGGTGAGTGTTGATCACCATTTCGATTTATAATTCTTTTCTTTTCTTTGTTTTTTTGTTTTCTTTTTTTTGGTACTAGGGATATAACTCAGGACATTGTGCATGCTAGACAAACTAAACAAGTGTTCTACCACTGAGCTACAGCTCTAACCCTTTAAATTATAGTTATTAAATGAATTACTCAATCACAGTAAAATTGGCTGAAGAATATTTTAATTTATTATTCAGCAATTGAAATCCTTGTGAAACCACAGTTAAGCACCTGTTGCTGACTTTCCCGATGGGCAGGGACTATGGCATGAGGTGCTCACTGCTTCCCCTTTGGACAGTGGCTGGCACTGCCCGTGGCTGTGCAGGGAGGGGCGGGGGAGACCTTTCTCCATGAAAGCTCCTGGAAGACTTGTGTTCTCACACATGGGCACTGGGGAGCTCAGTCGTTTAAAATTGAGGAATAATAGGATCACGCTTTTTAGAATTGTAAATCCTGGGGAAATATAGTAGGTGAATCATAACATCCAGTAGAATCACCCAGATTTTAGTCTGGGGACTATACTTTGAGAACATATGTGGCCCATGCAATTTACTTAGTAGTGAAAGCTGACAGATTTGAAACAGTCAATGGTGACAAATGCTAACAAAAGACAAAGTCAAGCCCATAGGAAGGAGGAGAGCCACGAACATACGCGGGCCCACAAGAACTGTCACACGAGATGGCTAGAACTGCAACACAAACAAAGGTTTGCTGTAACTTTACGCAAAGCCCACTTACGTGAGGGCATCTGCCCAGCACCGCCTACCCAAACTTGGACTGACAGCACTGTTGCTATGCATCCTTGGAGGTGGGGAGAGTCATTTCAAAACAATTCTCTGTTACTTTTCCTTAAAATCTGTTGTGTTCCTTTCAAGTTATGACCACATGTCTTGCCATGGAAATGCTCATCCCTGCATACAGGCTTGTCCTTGGGGAAGCTTGTGGACGGGAAGCTTTGGGGCAGTGCAGATGAGACAGCCTGAAGGCCACGCCTCCCAGGAAGGACAGGAAGTGGCCAGGGGAGATAGGCAGCCATGTGAGGGTCTCTCAAGGTGTTCTTGACCTGAGTAAAGACTTCTTTAATTTTATTGATTGATTATAGATTGATGCTGTTGACCAAAATAGGGATAATCAGTGGTTTTGCTGTTGGTGTTGTCGCCGTGAAGCGAGGAGTGGAGGGCCGCTAAGCGAATGTTTGCGGTCGCTGAGGTGAAGTGCGTGTGGGAAACCACGAACTGGGTACACGGAGGTGGAGACCACACCGCTTGTGACGCAAAGCTGCGAGCACTGTGGCGACAAAACGTGAGCACTGCACTTCAGAACAACGTCTTTGTTGGGGCAAGCTGTTCCATTATCAATGTCACCAAGGTCCAGACGTCTGAGAAGTATTAGCCATGTTGTAATTCATGAGAATTCTTTAGTATTTGAAGAAGAATATTAGAGAAGCAATTTTTCATATAGAAAAGGTCAGTGACCTGACACATACTAGAACAAACAGAATTTAATTCCTCTCCGGTATAGCTGGATATTAAAATATCTATCAACTAAAATGCCAATATTTGTCTTCCTGGAACATCTGTAACCCTGAGTCCACACATGTTATGTTGAGAATGCTTCTGGTTGGTGTAAGAAAAAGAGTTTGATTTTCATTTTGCTTTTCTAATAAAAGGATAAATCAGGCCAAAAATGAGAGGAAAAATGGAATTTCTAGAATTTATTTCCAGTGTTGCTACTGCCTGTAAGGTTTTATTTTTGTTAACCTCTTCTACATTAGAAAACAATCATTAATTGGAAGGGGTGTCACATGCTATCATCCCAGCACCCTGGAAGGCTGAGGCAAGAGGATTGTAAGTAGAGCCCAACCTGGGCAACTTAACAAGTTAGTGGGGTCCTGTCTCAAAATGAAAAGAAAAATAAAAGATGTCTTAGTTCAGTGCAAAGGTCCTGTATCCAACCCCTACAGCTGCAAAAGCAAGCAACCAAAGAGGAAAAAAAAAAAAAACCTCATGTATTTTAGGGAAGACATATTTACATGTAGAGTATGTGATATGATTTCATATTAACTTTGCTATGACAGTTGTCCTTATATTTGACTAGATTAGCTTTTTTATTCTGAGTTTCTTTTTTAATATGAAATATACTTTTATTTTGCTTTCTGAGAAAAATAGTGGATTTGATTACAACGTCAAGGAATTGTTTACAGTTGACGAAACCGTACCTATGTGGTAAAATACTTCAAATAACTGAGTGCTGAGGTTCTTAAAACACCACAGTGGCTCCCACCCCGGCCGCAGGGCATGAGCTCCACATAGCGTCCTTTCCGGGCTCGCTCAGGAGCCAATCACCGCTCAGAAGGGAAGTTCGTCAGGGCGCATCGGTGTCAGCACATCCGAGTCACTCACTCAATGGGACACAGGCAGGAGGACAGCAGGCACTGTGAACCCGGGGCCACCCACAGGGAAGCAGAAGGGAGGCTCGGAGAAGGAGCTGTGACAGGGCCAGGCGATCTAAGTACAAAACGGAAGTCAGAGAGCCCGGGGTGCTCTCGATTTGACTGATGTACCAGGCCGAGGGAAAGAAATTTGAGAGAACCACGGTAGGAAGACGGGTGTGATCCTGGTGTTGCTAACGGGAGCCCAGTAAGTGAGGAGGAAATAAAAATGGAAAGTGAGGACAAGAGCAATTCGTTAGCCAGGGAAACCAGACCAGCAGGCACCTTTGGAAATGATAACAGTACAGAGTTGGAGACCGTGAGTCAATGCGGGAAAATGCTTTGTTCTGTAATACAGACAGAAGAATCTAAAAAATTACATCCCCTGGGTTTCTGTTGACAATGGTAATTTTCAGAAAATAGTTTGTGTGAGAGGCAGTGTTATTTGAGGTGGTCGATCACACACGGCTCCCTGCAGTCCTTTCATTGCACCTGGTTTCTCCTTCTTCCTTTGTCCGTGATCCCCTGCTGTTGAAAGGGTGAGAGCCAGGAGGCGAGGGAAGCAATTGAGAGTCCAGCTCCTGGAATGCCGCCAGGTCATTGTGAGGCTCACAGCCCGACTCTTGTGGAGAAGGAGAAGGGCAATCTAAGCCTACAGATTACATCCCATGAAGGAAAACAAACTGTAACCAGCTCTTTGATCAGACCTGAACCAAGTTCCATGTTAAAAATGAAAAGAGAAATCAGCAAACAACAGCTTGCTCACGTTGGAGAAACCTAAGGCAGCTCCTCATCCTACTTGCCCCAGAGTGGGAAACACGCAGATCTCTTTGCAGGCCCAGGGCTGCAGCTCCTCCGAGGGGTTTGGGGGTCCACCTCTCCAAGGAGGGGGAGATCTGCAACTTGGTTTAAATCCTGAGTTCCGAGAGACTTTTGTCAGCAGTTGCCAAAGCTCGAGGGTGAGTCTTGCTTAGAGTGAAATACCACTGCTACATGGCACAATTTTATTTTTCTCATTGTCTTCATGTTCCCAACACATCATACGAATACAGCGGAAACAGAGTCTGCAATACCTAAAGAAGGAAAAGAAATTACTGATTTCTGTTCATCTTTAGGTGTTTTTTAAATAGCAGGTTAAAACGTAATTTTCATGTGAGTTTAGAAGTATCTCCACCTGTCAGTGGAAACAGTTACCTCCAAAGCAGGTGTAGGAAGAGATGCTGAATATTTTTGTTTGAAGAAACCAAGCCAAAGAAAACTATTTGTTAACTAAGTAAGCAAATGCATCTAATATCAATATTGCGCTTGTTTATACCATATTTATTAAAGAGAATAAAAAACACGTATTATTTCAAACATAATTTCAAAATTCAAACTAAATTTTAAACTTAAGAAAATTTCAATAAATCACAGATGCGCTACATAACACACTACCAGACAGACCTCAGCCTAACAGCAAAAGCAATGACTAGCCAATGTGAAGAATGGATGTTAGTCTTAGAACTTTTATTGGGGCTATGGAATACTTTCTGTCTTATGCCATTGTTCAAACAAGAAATACGACCACTGGCGGACATATAAATGTCAGCCAATATTCTCAAGAAAGATTTGGATCCCTGTATAATTAGTAACCAGGCAGACACTTGGAGACTCAAACTGTCAAAGCAGGTAGAGAGAAGAAATCCTCTCAACCCGTCCTTGTTAGCTGAGGGCCAGGCAAAGATGCACAATCACAATTGAGACAATTATGAAGCAATGTCGGAATACCGTTCTTGAGACTGCCTGGTCAGAGCTTTAGAAACAGCAGAAACCCAGGCACCAACAATTTCCAGAGATAACGCCTGTCAGTAGCAGAGGCAGTGATGTATCCACAAGTTCTAAGGACAGAAACACGCTAGTGATGCTGGAAAGAAAGGCCTGATTGGACTGATAGTACACCTGCCAAGGTTGTCAGTCATGTTGGCTCTTTCAATAAAAAATTTATGAAAGGGATTCTACTTTATAGAGCAATTGGAAAGTAGTCACTAGACTGAATCAAAACTTTCCCTTGAAATTTTTGCTAGAACTTATTTCTAAATCTGGAAGGTTCTACAATTTCTAAAAAGTGGTATACTATATGTGTTCAACTGATTGCAATCAGTATTATTTCCATCTGTAATTTAATTTGGGTGTAGCTTGATTTAGAAAATATGTTGATTTTCTAAACCAAAAGTTGTAGGACGTACCTTTGAATCTAGGTTTTAGAATAAAGCTTAAAATTCGTAACTACTTTAGTTTGGTAAATGTTAATCTAAAACAGTTTGTTATTAAATTAAAAAGAATGTTTGGTATTGGGCCAAAAATTCAGTTCCATCCAGGTGGCATTTTGCTAGAATTTTTTAGGTTACAAGGAGCATATCAAGTCAGAAAAAAATCATAATACTCAAATTTTCACATTTTGATGCAAGAAAAACTGATTCTTGATAATCATTTTCCTTTCTTCCTCCTCCATTTCCCCTTTCTTTTCTCTCCTTCTCTGCCTTTTTTCCCCCTCGCCCTTCCTATCTTTCTTCTTTTTCTCCTTCTCCTCCTTCTCTCTCCCCTACCTCCTCCTCCCTCCTTTCTCTCCTTCTTTTCAGTGCTGAGGATCCAGTCCAGGACCTCACATGTGCTAGGCTGTGCTCTGTTGAGCTATATCCTGAGCAATTATTTATAATCATCAAGCAGGTATTATAATATGCAAGTTAGGAAAAATATAAAAAGTAAATTAGGAATAGTAAGGCATCTCTGGAGAAAGTCAGTCCCCTAACTTGAATGTTTATCTGGTTTTTGAAGTAGTTAATTCTGGTAAAATTATTACTTTCTCCTATGTTTTGACAACATGCATGTGTTATATATATATATATATATTTATTTATATA
>NW_004955471.1:11203240-11222081 GCF_000276665.1 Chinchilla lanigera | reverse complement strand
AGAGAGAGAGAGAGAGAGAGAGAGAGAGAGAGAGAGAAAGTGCTTCATCTTTATAGAGAAGACTTCCCAGAAATAATGCACTACTCTTTGGTATATGTGTTCATGGATCTCATTGGCCAGAACATAGGCATATGGCTAAGTGTAGCCTAAAGAAAGACAGGAAATAGTTTTATAGATGGCTGATAAAATATCTACTTAGAATAAGAAATTCTTTCAATAATGAATTATCTGTAGATATATTTATAGTCAAAGAATCTTCCTCGATAGCGTGGAGTCTGAAGAAGAAACGCATGCCTCACCGCAGGTGTTGTTTCTCATTTTCACATAGGCGTAGCCCTCCGCGCCCCACGAGCTTCCCCAGGAGTTGCGCACGATCCAGTAGGGAGTGCTTCCTGAAAGACACAAGGAGGTGCAAACCCGCGCAACTTGGGGGCACACAGCTTCTGGTCTCAAATTGGGTTTCTGCAGGTCCAATAGCTCTGAGAAGATGATGCACATAATGTCTGGCTATGTGTGTATATATATATATTATATATATATGATTTTACTTATATATATCATTATATAAATGCATGGTAAATTGACAAATGTAGTAACATAATAGCTGACCTTTACGTTATACAGATTATCTTTATCAGTATGAACAAACTAGCTAAGGACACGTGGGCTGGATTAGTGTCACACTCTAATCATGAGACACATGTTTGAATTCATTTTGCTCAATTGAGAGACTGAATAAAATGAAAGCAAACACACAAGCCTAGGAAATTTGAGGAAAGGAACATGAAGAATTATTGCACATGTAATTAATAAGCACTTATTACACATGTAAATTAATAAGCACTTCTTTTTTCCCCACAATTACTCTAAGTATTCCACATAGAGACCACATAGCCCTTCAATGCAATTTCACTGTCTGGGTCAGGGTTCCGGTCAGTGGGAGAGGGCTTTTCTGCCACGTATGAAGCCCATGTTCCGTTCTTGGCACAGGAAACAAAAGGCACCCTGGAGACACGCGGATAGGCAGAATGCAGCAAGGTGCTGGACGCGCACTGGAATATCGCTGACAAGTTGGTGCCTGGACACAGCAGACCAAATTCCAGCACCCTAGAGTTGACCATGATTGGACAGTGCTCAGCCTGGAAGCAGAGGCTGTGGCTGGTCAGCACCCACCTGTTTGATCGAAGCCAGTGACGAGCACCGCGTGGTTGGCTTTCCCGCTGGAGCAGTGGTGCTGGATGACGCCCCCCAGGTAATCCTGCCAGCTCACCGCGTCCACTATCACCACCAAGGGGCCGGACAGCAGAAGGGCTTGCGCCATCGCATCCTCTTGGTCACTGCAAAAGAGGAAATCCTTGGGGAAGGAATTCAGCTGGCATGGCAAAAACAAAAATTATCTTTTAAATCTGTGTATGATTAGAAGTAGGTTTGGTTTCAGTTAGAAAAGGCCTAAATGACAGAGGCTCAAAAAATATCTAGAGGGCCAGGGAAATAGCTCAGTGGCACAGTGCCTGCCTGGCAAGCTCAAGGTCGTGAGTTCAATTCCCGGCAAAAAAAAGAAGTCTAGGAATCTGGGAATTTTGTATTTGAAAACTGTACGTGGATCCAAGATACCAGAAATCTAGACTGAGTCCTTTTCTTTTTCTTTTCTTTTCTTTCTCAAGATCTCCTAGGCCAAAAAGGCTGCAGGGGTCTGAGACATTTAACACCTACTTCTGACAGCAGGGAAAGGAAAGGGGAAGACTTCCCAGGAGTAATACACCCCTGTTCTGTGTATGTGTGCGTGGATCTCATTGGCCAGAATGTAGGCTTATGGCTATGTTTGCTATAAAGGAAGATAGGAAAGGGTTTTATAGTTGGATGGCAAAGTACTTAACATATAAAGAATTCTTTAATAGTGAAAGTATACAGACTAGATATTTAGAATTACTTTCTCATCTATGCCACACCCTGTTAGAATCAAGAGACGGACAAATTTACGTTAGTGAATACAGAAACTATAGGGGAGAGTTACCCAAAAGTAGTGAATACAGTTACACAAAAGAGGGAACACCTTAAAAAGCAAAGGAGAAACGTGAAGGGGTCAGCAGCACTGCAGGTGTTAGGTGACCAAAACTACAAAAACACAATGATTGCTTTTACAATTAGTATGGAATCTACTGGCAAAAATCTTCTGTTGCACAACACTTGGCCTTTATCGATCTTGAAAGTATGTGATTAAACCATTATTTACATTTTTCAAAGGTCAACTTCATGGGTGAAGGACACTGAAAACAAGTTACTGATAGCTCAGGCCATTAAGAGAGCATTTGGGAGTTTATTGCTTCAGCAAGCTATGGTGGATTAGAGGCCTGAAAGAGTAAATAATCATGCCCAGCTGGAGAGGAGTTTCCAGCAAGGAGAGATTTTATCCACGGATGAGGAAAATCCAGATTGCACAACAGTGGCGTTTATTAGAACAGGAACTCTGCATTCATTTTACATACAATCATGTAACCTATGAACTTGAAGTTTGCTTCTGAGAGGCCTATGAGCAGAAACTTGTCAGTTTTGCTCTACTTCTTGGCATTCGTTATACCAAAACATGCAAATTTATAAAACTTTTCAAAAGCATAATGATAGAATGTGAGCTTTGATTTTCCTCAAATCTGGGTCCAGTTGCCAGCTGTACACTATATTCTTCCCTCTAACCACGCAGAATCAGCATCGACATAAAATTACATAGTTTTGCTGGAAGCTCTGTAACATGTGTGTGATGGGTTATAGTCTATCCTTGCAATAAACTTTTTATTTATGTCATTTAAAAGTGATTCTGTTCAGCAAAGCTTTGAGTGTATAATGTGGAACTCATTCTTCAAGTTCTTTTAATATTTTTTATTAAAATGTGAAATATATGATAAACTCCGTATTAACCAGCAGAGTTCTCCTCACTTAATTCAGAGAACAAAAAGTGCAAACACATCACATTAATGACCCGGTTACAGGGATGCCATGACAGAAGCACGAGGGCTGAGAGGGGAAATATTAATATTAATCTGCACAGCTGAGATCTGCCAAAGACACAAACACCTGTCACCACAAAATGCAAAACTGTCATTATGTGCTTGTAAAAGAATCAAATTGAACATGAGGAAAAGAAAAGAATAAACAAGAGAGAGCAGGAGATGTAAAAAGAGTTAAGATGAGTCAGGTGTGTAAATATTATATATTGTGAACACATACAAAAACAACCGAAGGGGATTGAGGGATGGAGCGGGACGAAGGGAAGCAAAAGGGAACGAGACAAGGAACCCAGTCATGTTCTGCGCATGTGCCAATTCCCCGCAAGGAAGGTGAACGTCATGAGCTGCAAACATGCGCTAATGGAAAAGAAGAAATGCTTTAAAAAAGAGTATGATGAAGCCTTCAATCAGATTTTCATTCTGAATAGTCACCACATCATAAATTAAGAATATCAACAGAAGATACTTACCTGAAGTCATATGCAACATAATCTCGGATTGAAAATCCGGGCTGTGAGCTGGAAAAGTAACGACACAGGCCATTCTGTGCTTTAAATGGGTATTCCGAGTCTCTCACCAGTTTTACTCGTGTCTGAAAGAAAGTCACCCAAAGTGTTCATGTGTCAGTTGTTTTAAGAATCAGATAGAGTTTACTTCAGCATGGCAACATAGGTTCAACTTCACCACACCACCACTGAGGTGCTTGCTGTAGGCGTCCTCGACAACCAGAATGAACACATTTCTTCCTGGCTTGCTCCTATTTCTTTTAGGCCAGTTTTCCCCAAACTCCCATCCCTTGGCTGAGTTCCTGGTGGGGAACCTTCCTCCAGTGGTGTCCCTGGAGTGAGCAGGCCTTGAGACCAGCGCAGTGGTTCAGACTCAGATGAGACCGAGGCGGCGCCTTCTTCATACCCCTTCCCCTAGGCCATCCAGCCAGCACCTGTCACATATTTGACAGTTCTCTGTACAGAATCCTTCCCTTCTGGATCCCCGGCTTATTCGAATGGAGAGGACACACAGTTTATCATGGCTCATTGTGTGTACAGAGCGGCTTCTGA
Organism: Chinchilla lanigera; assembly: GCF_000276665.1. Classification (NCBI taxonomy): domain Eukaryota; kingdom Metazoa; phylum Chordata; class Mammalia; order Rodentia; family Chinchillidae; genus Chinchilla; species Chinchilla lanigera. Next base: position 11,218,021 of record NW_004955471.1, on the reverse strand, counting down.
TTCAAAATGCAGCGAGTGTACAATGGACGGTTCGGGGAATTCTGGCTTGGTGAAGTTTTATAAAACCACAACAGTACCCTCGCTGCATGCTTTCATGCAGTAGAGCGGGGATGAAAACAAATGTCAGAACACTTCAGGGCACCGGCAAAGCCCTAACAAGAAGCACAGTTCTGCCGGCAACTGACTCGGCACTGCTACTGCAGTGCTCAGTTCTCACTTCTTCATCTAGAAAAAGAGTCATGGGTAGACGACCTCTAATGTGTGCTTTCAACTTGACATTCGGAAGTTCTACGGAAATGGGTACTAACACTCTCATTTTTGTGGGACATTATGTATATGTATCTGCAAAAAAAGAATTACCCTTCAAGGAGGGTTAACAATCAAAATATCTTTCTGAAAACAGGTTTCAGGTAACTTTTGTTACTCTTTGACAGCTTGATAGTTAATTTGCCTGGAAGCAATTAATTATTAAATCTTGTGATTAATTGAGTAACGCTTTGGTCATCTAAATGTCTGAAGGCGGGAACATGTTTAATCTGAGGAGTAATTGGAATTTTGTGCGCAGAGCAACAGGAAAAGAGGAAGTCAGGAGTCCAAAGGCTGAGAGCTGGTTACCTTGTTCAGCCAGCTCAAAGCACTGAGAGGTGAACCTCCATTGCACCCGAAATTGTTATAGGAGCAGTCGATGACCTGCTGGGCACTTAGGTCTTCCAAAGGCTCCCCCCGAATGGCCCACGCAGACTCCACCGCACCCACCACACTGAACGCCCAGCATCCGCCGCACTGTGCCAAGGAGAGAAGGTGTGGTGTGGATTACCAAGCAGCGTTATGAAGTTCAACAGAATTTCCAGAGTCTGGAAATCTACAAAGTATATACACCTATCCTCTAGCTTTTCAAGTTCAACTCAAAAAGAAAACAATTCTCTTTTGAACATCAAGATCTGAGTGTTACTTAAAGATAAATTAGTAATATTGCTACTGTACATTAAATATTATAAGATATACTGGGTTATCAGAGATTATGAAAACACTTGGAATAACCAATGGTCTCTAAAGGTCTGGGCTCTCTGAGCACCTAACTTGTGGAAATGTTGCAGAAAAACCAATATCAAACCAAATGGAAGGGGCTGGGGATACAGCTCAGTGGCACAAGCGCCTACTTGGCAAGCATGAGGTCCAGCGTTTGATTCCCAGTACCAAAACAAAAAACAAAAAACAAAAAAAACAAATGGAAGACTCTACAGTGAGGAATTAGAAGGCAACTTTTATCATGCTAGTGGGCTGATGGGAACCAGCTTGAAATCATCAGCCCAGAGTCCGGTTTGAGTTTAGTTTAAATACAGTTTGCAAGCGGAAAGCACAAAGCTGATAGCAGGTTATTACAGGATTGGTGACATGGAATACAAGAATTCTGTCATATGTTGGCAGGCAGAGTTGTTTTATTTATTTATTTAGTTTTTGGTTTTTCTCTGGTACCGGGAACCAAACTCATGACCTTGCGCTTGCCAGGCAGGTGCTTTGCTGCTGAGCTAAATCCCCAGCCCCTTGGGCAGAGTTGTTTTAAACGGGTTTACTTAAAAGGAATTGTTTGTCAGTAGCCAGGAACGTTCTGAGAGGGAGGCGGTCTGAGAAGAGTAGGTAGAATTGAAAGTGTGCTTGATTGGGCCAGTGTGTTCTGGGCACAAAGTATAGAGTCTTTGAAGCAAGCCGAAACAAAGCTACACATGCACATATTTTAAGGTGAAAAACACAGAGACTACAGCTGGATGTGGTCAAGCCGACCTGGCCGGCTGTACGGAAGAGGCAGCTGGATGCAGACCGCCAGAGCCCACTGAGCCTAACTGTGTGACAGGCAGAATGAGCATAGTCACAGGCTATTAACTGATTTTTAACTTTTGCTATAAAGCGAGTATAAGTTTGCTATTTTATAAGTTTGCCCTGACGTTGCCAGCAGCTCTTTTCCTGGAGACTGTGTCCTTGAGCTCCACCCCACCCTTCAGTCCTTTCTTCTGTCACTCTCTGATTTTACAGTCCCACCTGCGAGGTCAGGTGAGTCGGGACAGTGACGAAGATGTGTGTGTGCTCGCTATTTGACAGAAATAGGTGCAGCATGAGTTGCTGCGTTATCAATGTACAGGCAGGCAAATACCGCGCATGCGTGTCCTGGGGCCTTTGACTCCTACCAGATAAAGTGATGTTGGTCATTTCTCAAATTCTTGCCCACCGTGGATGTATGTGTTCGCTTTTAGTTAACAAAGATGATCAAAAAAATAAAAGGCTGATAGAGAAAGGGAGGAGACAGGAGAATGGAATTAGGGATGTCGGATTCTGAGATATGCCTTTGGTCAAGTCACAGGAGAAACTCCTGCTAAAATATCCTTCAATATAGTCCTTTTCTAATGATTCCCTTTAACCTGATGTAGATGCTTCTTGGAGGAACTGGCTGGGTGGCTAATTCACAACCTACTGTGAATTCAGTAATAAAGCAAATGATTTGATGGTAAAATTTAATGCACAACTATAAACACTGACTGTGATCGCCAGAAAAGATCGTTCTCACTGGATAAAGACTGAGCAACTGACAGGTGTAAAACACGTTCCATCCAAGGGAAGGCTGAAGGACCCGCTGAGGTGTCCCTGTGCACAACCTGAAGCAAAGGGAGAGGACCCCGCTGTTCTTGCTGTTTGTCTCTCCCTCTGCGTACGGTGGGCTGCAGATGGGTAGGCACTACAACGAGGCACACACTCACACGCCGAGAGGCATCTGGCAGCTAGCTGGGTCCCTGTGTGGTCACAGCCACACTCATTCACATCCGGCATTGTCACTTTCTTTCTGATCTCACACGGCCCTCCCTCCATCAATCACAATAATCCACAAGCCGCAGATCTTCCCTCTCTTACTTCTGCAAGCACATACTGCATCTTTTCCAGGATAAATTATTGCTCTTCTTACTGCAGTGCTTATATATTACTTAATCATTCAAACACCTGTACAGTTGTGCTACCATGCGTATGAATTTCCCATCAGCTTTTAAGAGGTATCACTGTGATTTTAAACACTGCTATCTAAGCTGACTTCTTCCATAACTCTGTCACTGCACAGATGATGTTTTCAGCAATGTATATGTCATCTTATGCTTGAACTGATTATACTTTGAAGAACCACAGGTTGAACAGGGAATAAATGATGCCACAGGGAGTGAGGGGTGGGTGGTTTTCTGATGGAGCTCAGAGTGAAGCTGAGAACTTAGAAGATCTGGCTCTTGGGTGAATATATTTAGCCTCCCCTTACCTTTCTAGTTGATTTTCCCTTTGAGTGACTTAAGTAGTTAGTGGTCATGTTCCCCTTTTCTGGCTTGCCACCTGCTACCTGGTATCTTTGCTACAGTGACTGGGAGGCATCTCTGAGGGAGTGTACTGGCAGAAATGGCAGCTAATGAGTGGACAAACCAAGGCAGGTTCATTTTCTGAGAAAAAAGTCAGGATTTCACATCTGCCTGTCACGCCTCAAAGATCCTCCCTTTCTTGGCATTTTTGAACGATTGAGTTGTGCTTTTACCTAGAAAATAATGATGGGTTTTCTTGCAAGTTTGGTTGAACTTGACCTCAGAAGTGCTTTCCAATTCTTCACAAAAGACAGAAGGGACCTGAGACTTACCGTCTGCTGATTTCTCACTTGTGTCACGACATGCTTCTCCCTCCAGTCAAATCTTAATGGCAAAGATGTGCTGGGAATGGAAGTCCGCACTTCTGCTGAGTATCGGGGGGCCCTGGAAGGTTTGCTTCTTAAATAAATGGCTGAGTAAAAGAGGAAATGAAAAGACAGTCCACAGTGTGTTATAAGGAAGGCCCTTGGTATCCATCTATCTGGATCAATGTTTTAAGTGAAAATAGAAGCTTTCTGGTAAATCTGATGTTTGAAATTTTCCTCTGTGCTTTTCCTATAACACGAAATGCATTCAGCTGAAAGCTACAAAAGAAAATCCCTACAATAAGGTTGAAGCGGACATACAAAATGACTTGTTTGACAGAATCAGGTCAGTAATCAAAAATGAGCATAACTGATATTTCTCTCATCACAATAGCAATAGTGCTATGAAACTGCAGAGATACTGAGACCAGCTTTCCTTATAGCTGCACGAGCACGTATACAATTACAATGTTTAGTTCTTAAGTAATCATTAGTACAGCAGGACCATAAATACACTTTTCTTAAAATTAGGACATGGTATGTGCTTGATACATACTAGTCGATAAGCATTTAATAAACATCCACTATTAAATCTAATTTGCCAGATTTACGGTGAAACGATTCCTCAAAAATTAAGCAGAGAACTGTAAATGAGGAAATGTGCAAATAATAGTACTTTCAGACCATACCTTTAAACTCTTCAGGAAACAAATAAGAAAATTGATTTATTCCATAAAAAGCAGTGGAGTTTTCATGAGGAAACAAAGAATTCAAGTATTGATGTCTCTTAAGACTTTCCTAAAACAGAAACAAAGAATGATTCTATATAGACCATGTAAACTTGCCAAAGCAATCTATGTATGACTAACTTGCGGTTGTCCTTCGGGGGCAAAGTATAAAGGTTGATTTCCTGCAGGTTAGTGTAAGACATCATATCATATTTATAAACACTTCCTATTGAAAACCACTGTGTATTTATATTTTTAAAGGCTGAGCAAGAGTCCTATCCATTTGTATTCTCTTCACCATGCATGTTGAGAGTAGTACATATGCGTTGTTATAGTGTCAACAAAGTGGGAATGAATTGCAGGTAAGCTGTGGATACTAGTGGCTGATTATCTCTCACAGACAAGCACTCATGTGATTAAACAGTTATGATTATGGGAAATCATCTTCCTCATCTTTGTTCTCCCAGCACTGAGCAATGAGGCATTCAGAAAGGACTGAACGGGTCTAACTCTATGAAACCTTTATAGACAGCTGTAGCTCCTTTGGACCGAAAGCTTTCAGGAAAGGGATGCAATTCGAGAAATCTTCCAGGAAGACAGCTTAGCTTTTCTGTCTGGAGGGAAAAATGTGCCCATCATTTATCGATTTCTAAACTCTGAATTTTGTTACAATTTATTTTAGGTTTGTCTTTTCTATAAGGTTATTTAGTTTCCTAAATCATACAGGTTAATGAAAGTTCAGAATATTTTCATTTGGTAAGTTTCCAATTCCAGTTCTTTCACACATTGTTTTATATACTTATGTGTTTATTGTCTGTGTGTCTCAAAAATCAAGATGAAAAATGCGGGCAGGTTTACCAATTTTAGTCATCACTGTGTTACCACCCTGAGCACACCCACAATAGCTCCTCAAGGACTGTTTGCCATTTAACAATTAGGCCAATGACATTTCCAAGAGTCATGCCCTTCATAGCTATAAACTGTTTATTTTTAACTAAACAATTACTCGTAGATGCCATGATCTTTCCCCCCTCTTTATTGAGCATTCCTAGAAGAATTGCTTATCCATAAACTAATAAAATTTCAAATTTCAGGTTTTTCAACTCTTGGTGAAGCAGGGCTTTGAAAACAATCTGGATATATTCATATAAAAATAAAACTAAAATACAAGGCATTCTTTCTATGGCAAGTGACACACATCAATCAGACGTTGCTAACCGCTGAAGAATTCACAGTAATAATTCATCCCCTAAGTGCCGACTGACCACTGCTTCTGGAGCTTCAGGAGTCAGGGAAGGCGCTGAGAGCACAGGCCGTGAACCGTGTGCGGCAGCCCACAGGTGCACCTCACAGAACTCCATGTTTCTTGAGCCTGCTATTACGGCCACTGGCAGGACTGTCACCACCACACACAGAGAAGCCAGGGCCCCCTACCTGCCCCTTGTTAATGACAGAGGCTGGTGACTGGAGGAGACCCGGGCTGTCCTGACGGCTCAGTTTTGATGCATGATTCCCTACTGGTCTCACCCACCTTGCAAGCCTCCCTGCACTGCACAGTAGAATAGGAAGCTTTTCCCCACCTTTCATCCTCCTTCACTCAGGTTCAGGGCTACCTTGTTGTGGAACAGCCCCCAGTCCCTTGCTCACCCCTCACAGGCACCACTCCTATGATCTAAAAAGGAGGGGAGAAAAAACTCCAATGACTAATGTCAAAAATGAAAGAAGGACCACAACTACACACGCTTCAGGCGTCAGTGTTCCAGTCTATCAAGAACTTGACGTCAACAAATTTGACAACCTGAATGAAACTGACAAATTTCCTGAAAAACACAGATTGCCAAAGGTAAAAGTGAGAGTGATGGGAAACTGGAGCAGCCTTTTATCAACTAAAGGCATTAAAACTGTAATTGAAAATCGACCCACAAAGAAAACTCCAAGCCAAGATGGTTCAATGGTGAATTCTACACAAGCAAGAAAGAAATATCACCAATCTAATGGAAAATGAAAGGCAAGGGATACTTTGCAACTGAAACAAGACCAATGTTACCCTGATTCTTGATTTATAAACATTTCTAAATGAATACATTTATCAAAGTATTTAAGAGTTGGATGCTGAAATCTACAAAATATTACAAATGACATTGACAGAATTCACGATTAATGGTGATCTATGCCGTTCATAGTGTGGGAAACTTAATATTGATTGTAGAAGCGATCTTTCCCAAATTGATCTAGAGATTCAATGTCATCCTAATTGAAATTTTAATTTATTTTTTGAAGAAATCAATAATTTGACAAGGTCATTTACAATTTGATGTCAAAGGAGAAATAATGTCAAAATCGATAGTGTTACCTACAAGAAGCACCTGTTTACCTCAAAAACTACAAAGAAGAATTGGAAAATAAACAACTCTAATCAAACTGTAACTAGTTAATAATGCTACAATTCAAAGAGCTCTTTCAATGACTATAAAGAAAATGAAATACTAATTAAAATTAGTAAACACTGACTAATCTTACATTATCAAAGTTAGCAAAAACACTTGATTAATAAATATATGGTTTCTCCGTGCCAGCACAAAGTGACAGTATCTGAATTAAGAATAGCATGTTCTTGTCACTATGACTTCCATGTATTGTATATACGTCTTTCAGCAAGATGGCAATGTGGAACCACAGTACCACACACACACACACACACACACACACATACACACACACTCACACACACACAGTAGAATACCCCTTTCAGTGTCCTCAAAATTGCACAAATTCTTTGACCAAGAAAACTTAATTCTAGAATTTTACTTGATTATCACATTTTGTTGATGCTGGGGATTGAACCCAGGTCCTCCTGAATGCTAGGCAAGCATTCTCCCCCTGAGCTGCAAGCCTGGCCTACAATTTCCTTTTAGACTCATGAGTGTGGGCACTGAGACAGCTCGAGGCATGCAGTAGGTGCATTTGTGAGTTTGTATAAATGCGTGGTTGTTTAACAGCACTCTCTCAGCTCAGTTACAGAGCTAACACATGTATATCTTTCTAGATAATTTTTGTAATCTTATGAGAAAAACAAAATTTTTGTCAATGAGTTATGAAATTCCGAGTATTAAAGTTAAAATGTTTAGAAACTAAACATATTTATGCATCATCATGTTCTTGGTCAGGTCCAAAAGACCTCTCTTGATTGTACTGCCTTAGGAACATCACTTGGTCATCCAAACTTTAGTCATTCTGCTACTGAAGTAGCTACAAATGCCAATTTTTAATGAAAAATGCATACATTATGGCTTTATGTTTAATATCCATTCTCTGATTTTCACGATGACCCCAGGAACAGTTTCCTGCTTTCGGTCTTACGCATTTGAAGAGACAAACCTCCCCCCCTGCACACATACTCTCATTTGTGGCTTTCTACAGTTCTTCAGCCTACGTTTGCAGTGCAGGTATCTCAGGAGTGTGGAAATGCTGCTCTCTGCCTCCTGTTCAATCAGAGGCCACCTTCTAAAAGAAGTTCATTGTCACTCTCGAGTGCCATGCCAGCGCAAGGACTCCTGCCATCCCTAACTCTCCACCACCCATGGCCAGGATATCAGTGTTCACTTCTTGGCAAGAGTAAACTACAGTACCCAAAGCACTGGGTTTCACCCTATTCTCCATTATCCCCTCACCCTTCCTCTGACTCTATAAGACCACGAGTAGCACCAAAAGTGCTTCCCTGGAGAGTTCTGAACAAAGCACAAATCCCTTACACCTTTCAGGATGGCTTCCTCTAATCTCTAAATTTGCAACAAACTTACTATTGCTGTGCAATCTTTTGCTGGTACACGTTTGCGGTGCACTTAGGGTCGGGGACCGCCGTGTGCATCACACACTCCCATTCTTCCCTTCACCCCCAAAGACTCTTGCTGTGAAATCTCCATCTATGCACTCGACTACTTTGAACTTAAAGATTGAATAAGGGAGTATTTGGAGAACACTGCAGTGGCTGGAAGAATAGATTCTCAGTTTAAATATTTTCATGTTCTAGCTTCTATTTCGTTTAAACATAGAACATTTGGTTATAGTAAATGTCCTTCAAATATAACATTTCAGGTTCACTTGGGTTAAAGTGGACCAAATATTTCTCAGGGTGTTTGAAGTGAGGACTCATTATCTATTTAAAGCTATATGCTTAATTAAAAATCACTCCAGTATATCCAAAAATTGTTTTTCTATTTTCTATAATAGTAGAACACATATCAAGCCCACCTAACATAAGTTTCCTATTATTAAAATTTAAATTTTTAAATTTAAATTTTAAAATTTCATTTCTTGAGTGATCTATTGGCTGACTTGGATTCTGACTGTAAAAGCAGGTTTCACAGAAACCTCACACTGTAGATCTACATTAGGCTCCTGGGTCTCATGATATTACCGGTCTCTGGCATAGCATCATCATAGATGAAGGACTGATCATTTTGTTCCTAAGCCAGTAGAGGACATAATGGGGAGCAACTACAGAGTAGCTGTCCCTAAAGCCATAAACAGGAAATCTAAGTTTTAAAACCTGTGTCTGTGCTGACTGAACTGGGCCATCTCGCACGCTAAGCCCTGCGCTCTGACATTAACCCTAACCCTGAGCCCGAGATCTGAACCTTTCATTTAAGAGAGATGTAAGGCTTCAAGAAATATATAAAAAGCTTTTTCACTAGTTGTTTTCAAAATGCAATAATCTGAAAATTAGATGGATCTTATGTGAGAAAAATTAAAGTTATAAATCAAAAGTCTTTGAACATATCTGGTGGAAAAAAACTACCTTCACCCTATTTATTTAATGAAATATGTTTAATTCACTGAGTTACCATGAGATTAAAAAGATTCCTGGGGAGAGGTATCAGAGGGTTGAAGAAACTTGAAGAAATTGTTCAATGATTATAATATAGGGAAAGGAAATTTCATAGACACTGAAAGATACTGTGCACCTTAAATTCCTCTAGTCAACATTCTACCTTAAGACCCTGACTCTATAAGATGCTGTCTACATTTATAGCGACTTCTAGGAGCTGGAACTTCTCAAAGTTCTTTCTGTGTGTGTGTGTGTGTGTGTGTGTGTGTTTGTGTGTACAAGTGTGTGAAGCATGTGTGTGATCACATTCTTAAAAGAAAATTTAACCGAGAGATAACCCTAAGTACTCTTTTCTGCATTCACTTGCTGGGTTAGGGTGTGTCATTAGGGATAGGAAATTCTTTCCCGACTGAAATCAGAAAGGAAGGGAAATGTTTTCTTCAAAGAAGACACAGCAAGGATTATTTCTATACAGCAACTATGAAAGATAACTACACTGATAGGGTTGGTCTCTTTTCTCATTGCTGGGAAAAAGCAATCGACACCCACGATTTAAAGAAGGAAGCAGTTGTTTTGGCTGTTTGAGAAGTTCGGGTCCACACAGAAAAGACAGGGCAGAAGGGACCGGGCAGAGGGAAGCTGCTCACGCCACGGCACCCAGGAAGCTCAGAGTGAAGGGAGGACTCTTGAGGGGTCAACTCCCCAATGCTAACCTTAACTCTGACCCTGACCCTAACCTCCCTAACACCAACACTAACACTAATACTAACACACATTAGCCTAGTCCTGACCTTAACCCTAAACAACCTTAAACCTAACCCTGCTAGGCGATGCCCCATGACTCATTCTGCCTTCAAAATAGATCCCACTGCCTATTAGCAAGTGGGCTATGAACCCCCATAATGCAGCCACCTCCGATAGCCTGGTTTAGGACGGCATGAGGCTATAGGAGACATCTAAACACAAACCAGAGCCCTGAGCCGGTCTGCTGGGGAGATTAGGCTGAAGTCTTAAAATTCTTCAGAAACCAACATTTTTCTCACGGGTTCACACAGCCTCTTATCCCATCTCAGGCATGTTAACGCCTGCAATTTTACGCATACTTCATGGGTAACAAGAGTCTGAGAAGCTGCTTTGAGTAGGATGTGCTAAGAGGAAAATGAGAAATGGTCATTTGAAAAAAATGAAAGAGGAGGCTGGTAGTGCGGGGCTCGAGGGTCTTTGTGTCCTGAATCCACCTAGGAGACAAACACCAGTGGGATCGTTCTCACGCACGGCCACCAAACAGGAAAGAAGGAAAAAATACATACACATAAGATCGCTAAGATAACTGTGCTACTAATTTCTATTATTTCACTGAAAGAACAGTTAGTGCTTCTATTGTTTGATCAAGCTTACATGCCTATATCTGGTGATCTGAGCTACTACTCTGAAGAGAACAATACGCAATATAACAACCACTGTTAATTTCCTGTCATCTTGTTTTGAAATTGTATACCTTTTTATTGCTTTTGTAATTCTCTTTAAAAGAAAGAATAAATCACACGGACTCTACTGTCTCTGGCCCAAATTACTGAGCCTTCATTTCTCTGAAAAGAAAGTCCCCATCTGCTAAATGTACTAAATACACAGTTGAAAGGGGTGGAGAGCTTGGTCAGTCCAATGGAAGTATTTCTTCCAAGGGCTTTATGTGCTTTACCTTAGCTCTGTAGGGAGTAATTGCTAACACCGCGCCCCCTTCACAGATGAGCAGCAAGGCAAAGACAAACGCTCGGCCTAAAGCCTTGCACTGGGCGTTAGGTGGAGGGGTGGATACTCAGCCGTACGGAGTCCACAGAAGGGGTACAAACGTGCAGGGAGTTTGTGTCTACTTTATTAACCAAGAAAGCAGTGGGCATTTGACATATCTCCCCACCGGTACTAGGTTTTCTCCTATTAATGATGATTATTTTGGACCATCAATTATGCAGTAGTGTATGTAATCCCTTATGAGAATTTCATGCAATACAAGGGTTAGGTTTTATACTGAAATTACTAATACTAGGGTAAAGTTTCACACTGAAATTACTAAAGAAGCATAAGGTAGTTTGTACAATCTCTTTTAATTTATTAAGAGGCAGAGCCCCTCACTATGTTGCTCAGATGGGCCTAAAAATCTTGGGCTGAAGTGGTCTTCCTGCCTCAGCCTCCTGAATCACTAAGATTCACCAAGCTTGGATTATAAAATCATTTCTTCACGCTTGGATTATAAAATCATTTCTTTCAGCTCTGTTTGACTTTTAACAGCCCTCGTTTATAGATTCTAAAGTTTGGAATAGGATAAATCATAAACTTTATCAGTATAAAATGTTCTCCTTGGGACTGCTTTAATATTTTTTGTTATTTTGGGGGGAGGTGGGTGTTAGGGTCTCACTACACAGTGCAGATAAGCCTTGAACTTGCTTATGTAGCCCAAGCTATCCTTGAACTCATGGTAGTCCTCCTGCCTCGGCCTCCTGAGTAATGGGATTACAGGAGTGTGCCACTATGTCCGGCTGGACTGGCTTAATTTTTGGAGACTCCAGTAAGTCCAGGAATGAACAAAGAAGTAAAATATTTATATACAGTGACTGCATTGCTGGGAATGTGGCGCAAGCTGGGGAGTCATAAACCTCAGACCAGCGGCTCCCGCCAGACAATGACATTGTCCTTACGTAGTCCAGTGGGCCGCATCCTGCATGCTGGTGCCACTGCAACAGGTGAAGCACGGTACTGACCACTCAACCACAAACCACCCTCCACTCTGCAGCTCAGTCCTGCCACTGGGCAAGAGCCCTGTATTAGGATAACAAAAAGTAGTCATAGGTTTACCTCTGTAAACGACTGCTTTACACTTTCTCAGACAAGAGCATTCTGTACATAGTATGCTGAAGATGGTGAAAAAATAATACACATGTATTTAACATGGAAAACAAAATGATAAGAAATACACAGTCAGTATCTGTATGTGGGTATGTGTGGGTGTGTGTGTGTATGTGAATCAGTTGTGGGAAACTAATTTTCTAGTGGAGCATCTATAATCTTCATTTACTAGAAAACAAGTTACAGTACAGTATTTAAATGTTATTTATTTATTAGACTGTAATTTCTTACAGGTCGGCAAATGTTTATTATTCTCAGAAACTCCAGGCCAGTTGTTATGCGTAGTAAATGTTAAAATACTGGATAAGTAGTTCATCAGACAGACAAATGACTGAATAAGTCTAATGTAAGATTTTAAATTTCTATTTCCTCTTAGGGAATGTATCCTTTAAATTAGAACACTTAGAAAAGGTCTGCTGACCAGCTTATCCAACATCAAACTCACCTCTGTCTCTTTGTGTTAGGTGGAAAGTCTGTTTTAAAGCATCCTCAGATACAGCTTATTTGGAGCAGCTGACCTGTTGTTGCAGGTCTGGGTAGAATGAGCAGACGTCTACGGCTGGTCAGAGTCATCCATTGTCCCCTCTGCAGCTGTGTCACCGTGGCCTCACCCTTGTCTGACCCCTGAAGCTAAGCAGGGCTCAGCCTCATTGCTACATGGATGGGAGAATCCAGAAGCCCTAGTTATGAGTGACTGTGCTATGATCACCAATGTGCCCCCACAGACATACGTCTAGATTATCGATAATCTAGTGAAGATGTAGCTTGCGTCATTCGGGCAAGCCTTCCAGAGGCAAAGCTCCTGAAGTTGTAAAACCTGTGTGTTGTCCTGGTGCCAACATTATTCTGTGGGAAACACATTGGCCTTCACTACAGCAGGGCAGATCCACGGCCCTGAAGGATGCGCTCTCTGGGAAAATAAGGATTGTAACTAACATTCCTTCATACCTAGGCTCTGAAACCAAGAAGCGGCCTGACCCAGCAGGGCGGGCTCCGAAGCACCCAGTCTCGGTGGCAGTTCCCTTCCTGTTCTGTGCCTGCAAGGCAGGTGACTCACGACTCCACGGTCATAACGGCTCATGAGAAAATGTCATGGTGCTGCCTAGCTTTCATGGAAACTCTGTTCTCAGGAGCTTTGAGAAGCACACAGTGGGTAGCATCAGTTAGATGTCCACTGCTGTGACAAAGCACCGGAGATGAACCAGGTTCAAGGAGGAAAGGTTGACTTTGGCTCACGGTTTCGGGCAGGTTGGCCCTGTGACTCCCGGCCTTGGCAGCACAGAGCATCACCGCTGGTGTGCATGGCAACGGGGAGAGATGGGGTGGGTTGCAATGCCCCTTTCACAGGCACCTGCGACACAACTGCCTCCTGCCAGGCCCAGGTCCAACACTTCCCCATATCACGCAGGGCTAGTGAGGCACGAGGGACACCCCAGGTGCCAGCCATGACCCAGCAATGACAACAAACTCCGTGGTTCGCTAAAACCCACGGCCACGATCAACAGTGTTACTGCACGGCGCTTTCTACACCTCGGGCTCCAGGGCCACCCGGTGAACGCTGTCCACATCACCGGCTAGGCCGACGCTGTGGGTGGACCAGTTTGCAAACACTGTTGTGAGACCTACTCCCTATTGCTTAAAGAACGCGAAAGGACAGCGCTTGTCCCTGAGGATCTGCCTAATTTTCCAGATTCTAATTTACAGGCTTTCCCAAACACTGCAGTGTGCTTTGCTCCCTATTTTACCTTTAAAGTTCAATTTTTAAAAAATGTACTCATTACGCAGCGCAAAGATTTTCTCTATTTTATACCTGATTTACCTGGTTGTACACAGCGGAGTCTCGATCAACTCATACGTTAACACACTTTTTGTAAAGATGAAATTTCTACTGCTGTGCTTGAATTTTAATTCTCACAAATCTTAACCTTTCCCACGAGGCTAGAAGAAGCCATCCAGACGCTCAAGAGAAACCTGGGAGCAACGTCCTCCTGTCTCCCTGGGTCCAGCCCTGTTCCGGAGTCCAGCCGGCCCGATGGACGCAGCACCGCCGCCCGGCGTCCGGGCTTTGAAGCCTGAGCGCTCCTCGTTCTGGGCACTGGCCTCGCCGCACTAACGCCCACTGACAGGAATGGCTGGCCAAACTTTCTGTCTTCCTCACCCGGGGTTTTACAAAATATACCCAGAATTTCAAACCTTCTCCACTCACAGGTCCGTCCTCCAGTCTGCACCCCTGGGTGTCTCAGGAGAGGAGGGGAACTCTTCAGACATTCACCTCCCTCGTGGCACCTTCAGAAGTTCAGCGTGAGTCACTGTGCCCTTTCTATTTCATACACTGAAATGTATTCACATAGACTTCACGTTTTCATCATCCATAACATTTACAGAAATAAACTGTATTTAAGCAGATGGACGACCGGCTTCCCTGCGCGGCCCGTCAGGCCTCAGAGGGGGTTTTGAGAAGAGCCTGTCTCTCTCCAGGCCCAGCTCCGACCCCACTGCGGGAGAACCGAGATCCACGGCTGCCATAGGAGAGGGTGGGCACCGAGCCTCCCACCGAGCCCTGGACGGTGACAGAAGCGGCAAGAAGGGGATGGCGGGGACAGGAGGGGACAACGGGGTCAGAGGGGGGCAGG
>NW_004955471.1:11191664-11202336 GCF_000276665.1 Chinchilla lanigera | reverse complement strand
CTCGGGAGGCGAGGACCCGGCGGGACCCGGCTGGCTGCGCGCCCCTGGGCTCCTCGTCCGCTCGCTGGGAGGAAGGGCGGGACGGTGCCCGGGCCCGAGCTCCGCCGCAGCTGTTTTCCTGCTGTCCCCCGCACCTGTGCGGGCCCACCTGCTGTGAGCGAGTTCACCCCGAAGACGTGGCCGCGGGGTCCCGAGCGGACAGATGTGTAGAAGTGCGCGTTCCTCACGCACAGGGATCTGGCCTCCTCGCTGGGCAAAGGAGGGCGGAGAGGACGCGCACTTCCTGAGCTGGGGCGACACTTGACCGTGTAAGAGGCCTGGCACAGACTGAGGACTGTGTTAGCTACTGAACTGCTAAGGCCGCTCTTGTTGGCCTGCTTCATAAGCCAGCCTTCACGCTTTCTTTTCCTTGCTTTTATTTTTTTTAACCTCTTCAAATCATTTCATGTTGCTACAGGGTGACATCCAAACCTCCAAATAGGATATCAGGGATATATTATAACTCCCGACCTGCTAGATGTCTGACACGCCAAGTTTGTATTCTCTAACAATCGAAGAAGGAATTCTAGGGACAATGGCGGTTTAGAGTAGGAAATTTATTGAGGGGTGGAAAGCTCCTGTTGGAGGAACAGGAGGGGGCCCAGGTGGGTAGCCGAGGGACCCCACTCTATAGGGGAACTTTATAGAGCAAAACCCACACGGGTACAATGTTGGTTACAGCTGTGATCAGCTAATCACATTATAAGTACAGCTGCTTAGGTAAGATTGACCCAATGGGGAAGCAGGTCTGGTAGGCAGAGGGCAAGGAGAGATCAAAGAACTTCTCAGGGATGGATCTGGGGTCTTGGTTGCTCACTGAGGTGGTCGATGTCTACCTCGACCTTGCTACACCAGGTGTTATCACTTATCTTTCTCTTGGAGAGTACATAAGCCTGGTCCTTGTATCGCTATCCTGAGGGCTGGCCTCCAAGTGACGAAGCTCAGGCCACAGCTGTAGTGCTTTTTCACCTTTTGTCTTGACTCCCTGGAAAGCCTGGCCCTGTCTGACTGCCTACAATATATCTACCTCACTTAGCTGTCTATCATACTATCATATTATCCAATCCTAGGGATGGACTTCAAAAAAGAGCAAAAGGAGAATTGCACCTGAGTGCCGGGCCAGCTGGCGCATCTCACGTTCAGGGTTTTCTGCTGGCCGGGGTGGAGGACTTCACAGAGAGGACTGGGGGACTTCACGTGGCTGCTGTCACTGGTTGCAGGGGACCATGGGGAAGTGCAGTGCAGCTCTGGTTGATGTGCACAGGAAATGCAACGGTAAGTGGAAATACCAGACAACATCCAGGATTCACAGGCAGATTTATTTTACATCAATGGGCATGGATCGGGATCATTCCCAGAATATCAGGCTCTGACCTCTGGTGGCCTAGGGCTTATATGAGATAAAGAGGCAGGAAGTACAGAGGCAGAATGGCTTGTCAGTTGGGGATTGGTTTACACAATGTGCATCATAGTGACCAGCTGTGCATCACAGTGACCAGCCGTTTCTAAGAGACAGGAGCAACTGGAACTGGGACAGGAACTGTTACCTGGGCAACTAAGAAACTGAGGTGTACTGGCTAGGTGGGGCATTTTCTGTTACAGAAATACACACTGTCAGTGGGGAGTGTGCTCTGATTCTAACTTGCTTTGCTCTTCTTCTTTTTATTGTTTTTTTTCTTTTCTTCCCCTACCCCACCTTGTTTCTGTCCAGAAGCAGGTCCTTTATGAGCACTGTAGCTCCACCGCCCTGCAGAATGTGAAAATTCTACTTTTGTAACAAGCTCTTAGGTCACGAGCTGCCAGTGCTGGCACAGCCCACTCAGCGCAGCAAGCAGTAGCCCAGGTCCCTCAGTTCTCTCCACACAAAGGAAAGTGGAAGCAGGGTGGGTGTCACACTGGATGCTGAGTGTCCCCAGGGCTCCTAGATGGGGGACTGTGGCTCCCGGGGTGGTGACTGGGAGGAGGCGGCCCCTCTGGAAGGTGGGGAGACTGTGGGACCTGGGCAGTCACTCTCTGCTTCCCCCGGCAGGACGTTAGTGGTTTGCTCTGCCGCACACACTGTGCCCTTCTTGCGGAAGGTCCACAGGAATGAGTTGCCTGGTGCTGGACTGGAACCTAGAGCACCCTCATCCAAAACAAACCATTTTCCTTAGTGAATTGATTGTCTCAGGTATTGTCTTCTGGAAACAAATACATCTGGGGCAACTATCTCACAAAATTCTGTTTGCAGTTCTCAGTTTATATCCCTGCACCTGCATGGTAGCCGAGAAGCAGCATTGTCTCCCCCGGGACCCCGGCGTGGCCAAACAGTGTCCGCGGCCAGTGTGTGAGGGGAAACAGCAAGCCTTTGCTTGGGAAGGAGTAGAGAGTTTAAGAGGGCGGTAAAGACCATCCGCCGGCACTGGCCCCTTTCACACCTGCTCCTGTGCGGGTCACACAGCCCCGACACTGGTCCTACCCATTTGTGAGCTATCTCTTTATCTACCTTGGGTAAGGCTTCTACATGCATTGCCAATTGATGCATTGCTTTAGATCTTAGAACCGACATGTGATGTATCTCTTTAGCTTTTCCTACACACAGTGAGCAACAGGATTCCCTGACTGAAGAACAGGTAATAA
Source organism: Chinchilla lanigera (assembly GCF_000276665.1). Classification (NCBI taxonomy): domain Eukaryota; kingdom Metazoa; phylum Chordata; class Mammalia; order Rodentia; family Chinchillidae; genus Chinchilla; species Chinchilla lanigera. The sequence continues at coordinate 11,199,678 of NW_004955471.1, read as the reverse complement.
ACAGTGTGCACATCTGTTCCGGGTAGTAAGAGCAAAGGCATGGCAGTCTTCATTTGCAGCCATGATAAGATAGGACATGAACAAAATGATAAATATTTAATTCACAGACCAATCTGCACATTGACCCTTGCAGTTCTCTTGCACCTCATCTTTCTTACAACTCTCTCAAGCCCATAAAGTCTCTCTGTATTGACAGTCCTCTGAGTTAGGAAATTCAAGTACTAGGAAATTCATTCTTTCCCTGGGACAACTGATGCCATAAAGTAAATTTCTTTTGAAATAAACTTACCTAAGTTCACAGGTATAAATGTTTACTGAGCACCTACTAAGTGCCAGGCATTGCTCTGGGTGACCAGCACACATCAGTACCTGAGGGGCTAAAGAAAGATCCTTGTCCTTACAGAGCCCGCATTCCAGTAAGAACCAATATGTAGTAGAATTAGTGCAGATTTTAAGGGGCAGTAAAACAGAATAAGGAGAGTTAGGGGAAGGGGTGTTGCAATTTTAAGGAAATCCTTCCTAATGAGGAGATTTTAGAGTGAATACTTACGGAGGAGGAGAAAGCCAGGCGTGGTGGAACACACATGTAATCCTAGGTGGGGACTGAGGAGGCTGAGGCAGAGGGATCTCAAGTTCCAGGCTACCCTGGGCAACTTAGCAACGTAAGAAAATCTAGTCTCAAAATTAAAAGATAAAAAAAGCCTGGGGATGTAGTGCGAAGGCCCTGGGCTCGGTCTCCAGTATCTGAAAGAAGAAGGGGAAGGAGTGTGAGCCATTTGGATGTTCAGATGTCCGGAGGAAGAAGAGCTGAGCTGGGGAACAGTCAGAGCAAAGGCATGAAGGGGAAGTGTGTTTGGTGCCTTCCAGAGACAGAGAAGGAGCGGTGTGGGCAGTGTGATGGAGAGCGAAGGGTCACGGGGGATGAGAATCACGCAGACCATGCACGTCTTAGCAGGTCCTTCAGGAGGGAGATTAAAGTCATCTATTAAACAGTAAACAGAACAACTTGTAAGTGGGTTGAAAGGCTTCAACCTGGAAAAGTAGAAGTGACAAATATCTGTAAACTTTCAGAGTACACATTATAGATACCATATAGGAGGATGGAAATTTCCATTCATTGCAAAACAGCTCATGGTAGACCTTTCAAGCTTGTATTAGTCATCCATTGTTGTATAAAAACATAAGATCAGAGTTTAGCAGGTTTCAAACACTGATTGTTTAAGTCCCAGCTTCTATGGTAGAGGGTCTGGGAAAAGCTCAGTGGGTGGTTCCAGCTCAGGTCTCTTCAGCTTATAACCGCAGGATCTAGGTCTTAGGTCTGGGAGCTGTGGTGCTGTGTCCCCTCTAGCTCCTCACCATCACTTGGAATGGACCTCACAGAACCCTGTACCTCCTCAAGGTGCACATTATTCCTGTGCTGTCAGTGAGCACCGAAATTGCATGAGCTACTATAAGCACATAACCGGTTACAGGTTGTCAAATACTTTGAAGCATAAACTGAGAAAGATGCAAAGGTTAATCTGGGGGAACTACGTGAACAGGTGCAAATTTTATAGGAGATTAGTTCTACAGTGTATGCTTTGGGGATTTGAGGAACTTTGCACCCCTGCAACACCCTGGAGACTGCAGGGTTTCAGAGGACAGGTGTGCTGATAAGGAACCTTGTCTGTTATCTCCAGTCCTTGCCAGGATCCCTCAAAGCAGGGATTCTCGTTGTCCTTTGCACAAGAGGAAACTGACACATCTACTGGAGCACCTAAGGAATTTATTCAAGCTCCAAAGCAGGAAGGGGCTGAGGTGAGATGTTGACTGAGTAGTCAGTCCTCGGAGCCCAGGCTGCCTCAGGTGCTGCAAGGCCTAAAGTGCTGTTTCTGACTACAATTTTATTTTTGTTGGCTTTTCTTTAGTCACACTTTGTAGTGCAGTAGGAGCTCTCTGTGTTTTGCGATAGCAGCGGGAGAAGCGTGCCGTTCAGTAATGCAAGTGTGGTTGAACTGTGTGGGGTTTTCTTGCTTTTTAATTTTTCTCCCTATTTTATGGGAAAGGATATTATTCTTTTTTTTTTTTTTGTTTTGTTTTTTTTTTCTCCGGTACCGGGAACCGAACTCACGACCTTGCACTTGCCAGGCAGGCGCTTTGCCGCTGAGCTAAATCCCCAGCCCCTAGAAAGGATATTATTCTTCCAGGCATCTAATTGCCTAGAGTTTGGGTTAAAAGATTTGATTATCTTTAATGTTGGATTCCGCTCCCCAAATTTTACTAATGTCCTTTTGTTGTTTCTGCCGAGCGTATTTTTAGTTGGGTTCCCACAGTCACTGCAAGTATCCTCAGCTCCTCCAGTCACTGACAGTCCAGGAAGATGATTCAAATGAGAAAATACGTTCCTGGAGTTACATATTCTACATATTAGATATTCTACAACGTCTACATTTATAAATTACTTAAATTTCTACGTAAGACATCGTCAAACTGTTTCTGGTCAAAAGAGAAGAAATGCCGTCCAACCCACCAGCTGTGATGTGTGGGATTTGTCAAGGTTAGAAGAGAATTTTGGGTGTCTCAGTCACAGGCAGTTGAGGAAAGCACTGCCAAAACTACAGGAAGACAAAGGAGGAGGTGGGCACTGCAGCAGCGAGACAAGAGTCCTGATGAAAAGCCGCACTGGTCGGTCACCTCTTCTCTGAGTGCCTAATACAAAGCCCCCAGAAGCACCTGAAACCAAGAAGGTTTCTATGGAAACCTCAGCACATTCCTACTCTGCTGACATTTAAATAAATGCGAGCAGACAAATGCTTTAGTTGTGCTGCTTACATAGAGCGCTAATGGGTTTATCTTTGAGTCATTATTAACAGCAAAACAGTGCCAGGTCTCGCCTCATGCATTCAAACTATCCCGCAGTCCTAAGTGGTTCTGAAAAATCCAGGACCAGTAGTCAAGAACAATATACATGTTTGCTTTTTTTATATATATATATGTTTGCCTTTTTGAGACAGGGTCTTGCTATGCAGCTCAGGCTGGCCTTGAGCTCAGGCTCTTCTCAAACCTGCACCAATCCTCCTGCCTCAGCCTCCCAATTGCTGGGATTACTGGAGTGCACCACCACGCCTGATTTAAGAACAATGTTATTTGCAGGACTACACTTTATCATGGAGCCTGAAACTTTCTTCCTCATTTATGCAATAATTTTAAGTAGTAAGCAATTAGCATTTCCTTGGTCTAAGAAATACTTTTATTTAAATCTGCATGTGGCCTGAGGACTAATGCTACATTCAGCTTTCAGAGCTGTCCATTCTCTGCAGGGTAGGGGGAGGTGGCCTGCTTTCTGACTTCTGTTGCCTGTACAAATATCACATGATCCCAAAGCGGAGAATGTAAGAAGCAGGAAGACTCACAGGCAATGGATAAACAGAAGAAATTACTGCAGGAGGAATTTGTGTGAGAATGACCCACAATGTCTGTAGACCTGCAGCTTTTTTATTTACTTGTTTATTTTGGTTTTTTGAGACAGGGTCTTGATAGGTAGTTCAGGATGGCCTTGAACTCACTACATTGCCCAAGTGGGTCTCAAACTCACCACAGTCCTCCTGTCTCAGCCTCTCAAGTGCTAGAATTCCAGGGGTGCGCCACCATGCCTAGCTTTTGTACCTTATTTTTAACAATAATGGGAAATCCAATAGCTCTGGCAGATGTCACAAATGCAGGTAGCAGCAGAATGGCTTTGCTCATGTGTGAGGCAGGGGGTTGCTGTACGGTCCGGGCTTGGCTTATCTCACTCTGTAGCTCCAGCTCTCCTCAAACTCCTGATCCTCCTACTCAGCCTTTGGAGCGCTGGGATTACAGGTGTGTATGTCCAGGCCCAGCCTGCAGAATGATGTAGTTTCACTGCTTTCAGGGACCCCGTGGTGTAAATCGGCTCTCATTTGATCACCATTTTCAGTGTCACATCTGTACAGCACAAGAGGCAATGCTTGGGCTAAGACAAGGTACTGCCACTGGCAAAATGCAGTAGATGCATCACCTTCTTAGATGGGACAAACATGGGTTTTTATTTGCTACTGAGTTTGCGACCTTAGAGAAGTTGTCATTTTCAGACTTAATCACATTCTGTATAAGTGAGAAATAGTCATTTCCAGCTCTGATGTTTTTATGTGGTTAGAGATAATGAGTGAAGAGTTCTTGCACCATCAGAATTGACTCAAAAACGGGTGCTGTTACTGTTTAGTCACAGCTTTTCTTTTGTGGCAAGGCACAGAGCTGACGTTAAATTTTACTGTGCTCATTTTAGGTCCAGGTAACAATGATTTCCTATTTGAAGAGTCAAAGGCTTCCTTTTCCTTTTTACTTCTTAATGAGTTTCTTTGCTAATGTCAACAAAGCTAGCTACCAGGGAAATCAGATAATTTTCTAAGGATCTTAATGTATCCAGGTTTTATAAACACTGTAATTCCAACCCAGACATAATTTGCATTGCCAAGGTAGAATGTTTCACGTCCACATTTTAGGAGAGGAGAGACTTGCTTGAGCTCACAGTTTTCCAGGGTTCAGTCCATGGTTGGCTGGCTCCAAGGAAAACACAAGTTGTACTGTGCTCCTGTACCCACTGCCCAGGGAGACTGTGAACTGCACGTACTGCAAACATGCACTGCTAATAAACAAATAATAAAAGAAGGGTCTGGGTGAGTAAAGCTGCTCAGTGCATGGCAGCAGAAAGGCGAACAGTGGATGATCCTGAGGGAGGAGAAGGGGGCCAGATATCGTTCCAAGGTGCTGTCATGTGACACACTCAGACACACCAAGCAGTGTGCTTCCCTCGTTTCCTCAGACTCTCTCAAGCCAGGCTGGCTGACAACTGAAATCATCTACTTCAGATATTCTCACTGACCCAGAAGACACAGTTGTTGCCTCTGATTACATTTCTACAGTGACAGGTATTTGGAGTGTAAGATTTTGGGGTTTGGAATACAAAAGCGAAGCATGATAGCACAGGAAGACAACTTATGCTGCGGCATTTTGAGAGAGACAATGTGGAGTAGCAACATGACCCCCACTTTTTTCCCTCACTTTCATTTTCCAAGGTTGTCTACCACCTCTTGGAGTGGAGAAACTCTTACTTTCAAAACCAGAATTAACCTTATTATTTGTGTGAATTAAAACACACTGAGTGATGACTTGTTTTGTGAAGTCATCCCACATAGCCACAGAAGTTTACAAACTTCTCAATTACAAAGTTTCAAACAGAGGCATGGGGGTCTAGTCCAGACACAGTGCTTGCTTAGCATGTCCGAGGCCCTCAGTTCATTCCCCAGCTCTGCCCCCTCCAAACACACAAAGTCCAGTAGATATCGTCACGCTCACCAGGGGTAGAGCCCGAGCTGCTGACAAAATTTACTCACTAGTGGCATAAGACATTTTATCTCTTATCAATTCACATCAAGATTGATAATGAATACTAGTTATGGCAACATTGCACAACTAACGAAATGATACATCATTCAAATGTGTTTAGTCTCTTAAGTCCCATTTTCAATTGAGTTGTGTTAAAATAGTTTTTGTATATCATATCTCGTCACATTTTCAAGCATTTTATGCCAATTTCCTTATAACCTCTCCTAGAAACAATGTTAGAGAATAAGACCTGGCAGGTATGAAATGGTTGCTTGTGTGTGTGGCAGAAGTTGTCTGGCTATGTAGTTCCAGCTATCCTCAAAGTCGTGATCCTCCTGCTCGGCCCGCGGTGATATACTAGTGAGGTTTGCTAATGGGCATACAGTAGGGCGGACACAGTAGTGCAGATATAGTTCTTTCGTCACTGAGTCACACAACTTGAATTTGAAGCTGGCTGTATCTCTTAATTATCCTGACATCTTGGCACATTCACCAACGGCACTTTAATTTCCTCATCTGAAAAAAAGATAGATAAAAAAGAACCAAGTGCGGTGAAACATGTAAACGTTTTATAATGTCTAGCACATAGATAATGCTCACCAATTTTAAGTTTTATTAGTGTTAGTATGATTGCCATAGGGGAAAAATTGAATATCTATGAACTGGTAAATTCTTGAAACTTTTTGTGGGTAGGTGTTTCAAATTGATTTGATTTGAGTTTTGGCTAGGTGTGACTTTTAACTTGAAGCGCAGGTTTTCCCTTAACTCCTTCAAACAAAGCCAAATTTGTATTTAAAGGTTAAAGCAATCATTTGTGGGGCTATGCCACGTCTGACCACATGAGGGCAGCGTGGTACCTTTTATGGCAAGGTACATGGGAGGTTCTAGCATTAAAGTCAGATAAAAAGCCTGGATACAAAAATCAAACCAGGAGACTCTGTAATGATCCTTTTATCCGTTCTTCCACTTTTCAATCGAAGAAGTTGAGGCCCAAGGAGGACGGATAGCAAATCCAGTGACACGACTGATGTCTTTTGAGGGTAGAATGAAGACCCATTCGGCAGTAAGCGCCGCTCTCCAAGCCCCTGGGTGTGTCAGAGACTCTGTTCTGCGCTAATCTTTTGCGCGATGATAGAGCGGAGGAAACGGTGTTTCTGATAATGAATTCGCCGTGGGAATGTCCTCTATGGAAGGAACGGAAAAAGAAATGGATAGAATCTCATTTCTGGAAGGACTTGACGGTACTTCAGGAGGAAGAGTGCTCCGTGACTCCTCAAGGTTCGCGTTGATATTTTGCTCAGGGCCCTGTCTTTGTGACTGGCCTGATAACTGCAGCACTTTCTCCAAGAAACAGCAGCGAGCCGGGCAAGGAAGCGGATATTCTCTTTTGCCTAGGAATTTTTCTTTCTTTTTTGATCTGTTTTTCTGAGCACCCTGACCCGTTACATAGCACACAGTGACACACAGACAACCCGCGTCGTGGAAGCTAATGGCACCACAGTAGTGCTTGGGAAGGGAGCATTAAATGCACAACTGTGTACTTCCTCCTACCCATCCTTTTTGGAAACTGCTCAAAAACACATTGCTCAGATAGCTGCTATCTGCACAACGCCACTTGCCCACTTTCCTCCACCTTGTTAGTGTCTTTCAAACCTTTATAGTTCCTTCCTTTTCCATGCTCTTTGCTCATCCAGGTCACTCGCAGTTCTTTCTCCACCTCCATGCTCCTTGCTCATCCGGGTCACTTGCGCTTCCTTCTTCACCGCCATGCTCCTTGCTCATCCGGGCCACCCGCAGTTCCTTCTCTACCGCCATGCTCCTTGCTCATCCGGGTCACGCCACTGGCCGTGGAAAATGTGCGCTGGGCCACCCGCAGTTCCTTCTCTACCGCCATGCTCCTTGCTCATCCGGGTCACGCCACTGGCCGTGGAAAATGTGCGCTGTGCTGGGCTGTTCATGTGTCCACTTGGTTGGGACAGGAGGTGCATAGATAATTGGTCCGACATTATTCAAGGTGTTTCTATGGGGTTGATTTGGAGCGAGCTATTCAAATTGGTAGTCTGAGAGAAGACAATCCCGCCCGCCCCTAATGTGGATGGGATTTATCCAGTCACTTGAAGGCCCGAGTATAACAAATGCCTGACCCTTGGGGTTGAGAGAATTCTCCCTGCCTGCTTGGCTTACTGCTTGGCTTCTTGGAGCACTGGAGATTTCCTGCCTTCAGATTAAATGGACACTTTGGCTTTTCCTTGGTCTTCAGCCTGAGGCCTCCACAGTACCCATCAACTATACTGGCATCTAGTTTCAGATTTGGCCTGAAGCTAAATGTCTGGCTCTCCTGGCCTTCATCTCGCTGACCCACCTGCAGGTCTTGGAACTTGGTAGCCTCCCTAATTGTACAGTTAAATTCCTTCTAATGAATCTCTTTCTAGTTGGCCACTTTGTTGATAATACCTATCCCTTCTGGAGCGAGGTCAAATTTCAGTGTTGTTTTAGTTTGCATCTCTTAAATGACCAGTGATGTTGAACATTTTTTCATGTATGTATTTGCCATTTGTATTTTTTCATCTGAGAAATGTATATTTATCTCAGATGCTCATTTTTGGATTTGGTCTTTAAATGGGGGGGG
>NW_004955471.1:11113240-11191444 GCF_000276665.1 Chinchilla lanigera | reverse complement strand
AAAAGTTTTTTAATAATATGAGATCTCATTTGTTGATTCATTGTGTAATTTCCTGGGTGATCAGTGTTTTGTTCCTGAAATTTTTTCCTACACCACTGTCTTCAGGAGTTTTACCTATTCTATCTCCCAATATATTTGCTTTAATATATAGGCCTTTGATCCATTTCAATTTTAGTTTAGTGCATAGTGAGAGATATGGATCTAATTTTAATCTTCAGAATTTGGAAAGCCAGTTTTTCCAGCACCATTTATTGAAAAGGCTTTTTCCCACTGAGAATATTTAGCCCTCTTATCAAAGATAAGGTGGCTGAGTATGTTTAGACATATGTTTATTTTATTTTATTTTTTGGTTTTTCTCCAGTACCGGGAACCGAACTCACGACGTTGTGCTTGCCAGGCAGGCGCTTTTGCTGCTGAGCTAAATCCCCAGCCCCTAGACATATATTTATTTCTGCATCTTTTAATTTGTTCCATTGATCCGTGGGTCTGTTTACTTTTGGAAATGCTATGCTGTTTTTATCACAGTAGCTTTGTGGTATAATTTTAGGTCAGTGATTTTGATGCCCCCTGCCTTGCCTTTGTTGCCCAGAATTGCTTCTGCTATTTTAGGTCACTTCTAGTTCCATAGGAATTTTAGGTCACTTCTAGTTCCATAGGAATTTTAGGAATTCTAGTTCCATAGGAATTTTAGGAATTCTAGTTCCATAGGAATTTTAGAAACGTTTTCTCTAGTGCTGTGAGTTATGCTATTGTTATTTTAGTTAGAATATCATTAAATCTGTATAGTAGTTTTGGAAGTATGGCCATTTTTACTGTATTCATTCTTCCTACCCCAGAACAAGAGATATCTTTTCATTTTCTGACATCTTCAATATTCTCTTTCAGAATATTGTAGTTTTCAGTATTCGTTGATTTATTCTTAGGCATTTCATTTTTCTTGATGCTATTATGAAGGGTGTGTTTTCTCTAATTTCTCCCTCCATGAGTTTGTTATTCATGTACAGGGGTGCTACTGATTTTTGTGTGTTGACTCTGCATCCAGCTACACTGCTGAATTTGGTGATTAAACGTGAAAGTCTTCTGGTGGAGTTTTTGGGGTGTTCAATGTAGAGTACCATGTCAACTGAAAATAAAAATGATTTGACTTCTTTCCTTCTTATCCTTAGTCCTTTTATTTCTTTCCCTTGTCAGACTAATATTTCCAGAAGTATATTGAATAAGGGTGGTGATAGTGGACATCCTTGTCTTGTTCCTAATTTTAGAGTGAAGATTTTCAGTTTTTGACCATTTAGTTGAGAAATGCTGGAGAGGCTGTGGGGAGAAATGAACACTTTTCCTAGGCTGATGTGAATGTAGACTGGTGCAATCACTGTGGAAATCAGTGTGGAGATTCCTCAACAAACTAAAAGCAGAAGTTTGAGCTACTCCCCTTCTAGGTATCTTTTCAAAAGAATTAAAGGATCTTAGCACAATGATGTATTCATATTCATGTTTATAGTAGCACAATCTATAATTGCTAAACCTTGGAATCAGCTCAATTGCCCATCAAGGGATGAATGGATACAGCTCATGTGTTCTTTTTTCTACAATGGAGTGTTATTCTGCTATAAATAAGGATAAACTTGAGACATTTCTAGGTAAATGGATTGCACATTGAGACCATACTGTCAAGTGAAATAAATTGGACACACATGTTTAAATGTTGCATTGTTTCTCTGGTGTGCAAAAGTGAAAGTGTAAATAAGGATATATATATTATATATAATATATGATATTGTAAAACGTGAAGAAAATATGCAGATGGGAAAGTGAACTTGAGAAGGGAGGAAAGAGGGAAGGGAAAAGAAAAAAGGGAATAGGATGAAATAAATGGAAACAAAGCTTTATCAACAAGGAGGGGAAGAGGGGTTGAAGGGAGCAGAGGGGATGGAGGAAGAAGAATCAAGATACATCACGCACAGGTACAGATTCCCAGTGATGAATGTGATCCCACGCACATCCAAAATGTGCCAACCAAAAAGAAAGACTCAGGGAGGGAGAGGGAAGGAAGGAGAAGGGAGTGAAAAAGAAGTAAGATGAACTGTGTACACATACCAACTCCACAAAGGTATGCACTCATTGTATACTGCAAACATGTGCTAACAAAAATGAAAAACAGACACCACAAACAATAAATAAATACATCTCTTCCTGTGTGTAGACATCTCATTGCCTCTTTCTCTGGAGAATCCTAACATAGACATTTATCTTCACTATATTTTCAGTTGAAACCAGAATCTAAACTGTATAATAATTTATAGATTATGATTATATATTAATTCAACAAATAACCTATTATTTATGGAGTCTAGATCCAGCACTCTACACTGACCTTGAATCCTTAGTGATACTTCTTATGCCTGGCATTTAGGAAACATTAAAAAAAATACATGTCCAATAAGTGAATACAAAAATTCTATCAGTTTTCTTGTGAAAAAAGTTTGATTTCTATCACAGCACCAGTATTTTCCTCACCTCTGAGTGTGTGAATATCAAGGTTCTCAGCTTCCTGCAAAGAAAGTGCTTCTCATTTTGTTGCTAGGATACCACTTGGTCCTGCCACAAAGCTGTGCATATTATAATTTTCAGCCAAAGGACAAAAGATTAACCTAAAGAGGTTTAAGAGAGATGTTAGTTTTTAGTCAGTATGTGAAATCATGAAGTGTTTGTTTGATTTAATCTACTGCAATGTATGATAATTGGAGATTATGGACTCCCACATTTTACAGGTTATACAGACGAGACCCACGGAGAGGTTTATCTGGTAAGTTCCTGGTCAAGGAAGAGGGTGAAAGATGAGTAAGAACCTAGTCCTGGCAGTTTCTTGAGAGACACATTGTGAGGAGCACCCTACCTCCTGGAAGTCACCATGGTCTATGTCCAAGGACCCTCCTTGAGCAGGCCCTGCCCACCCATGAGCCCCAAGGGACTAAGCTCGCTGCTGTCGGGTGTCAGCACCCCATCCCTTTATCCCCAGGTGTCTGGAACCCCCCGCCCCAACAGGAGGGTCTCTTTTTCACCACAGACCTCTGGAAATGCCCTCTCCACCTCTCACATGGCCGGTGGCTCTTCCTCGTCCTCTCCCTTGAGGTCTCAATCCCAGCGTTTTTAAATTTTTTGTCACGATACAAAGACTCATTTCTTTTCCACTGACTCACTTTTTTTCTTTATAAAATTTTGCTTCCAAAATGTGTTTTCTTTTTGCTTAGTTTTGCTGTTTTGCCTGTGTGTGTGAAAGGTAAAATCAGGAAATCTATGACCACAAAGGCCTGTTTATACTGTTGGTGCTTCTGTTTTACAGAGTTCCTAGTGCCTATTACAAAGGAGATGATCAGTACATGTTCTCTGAAATAGCAGAGTATGATTCAGTAGTAGGAAAATCTAGTTCATGATAATAGGAACATCATACTCTGAAAATATGGGCCAGGACTAAATAGACACTAAAACTAGTGTCTTCTAAACTGAAAATTGCCATTGTTTACATTTGTTGTTAAATTTATTTGGAATTTTTAAATTTAAAATTGGAAGTGTTGCATGTGTATAGTATTAGGGCCAGTTTTGAATGAAAGTTATGTGTTTCTTAAATAGAAAAAAATAATTTGGGGATTTTCTCTAATATTTAATATCAGTCAAGTGAAATAATATCAGTATAATAATAATAACTACTATCTGGTGATTTGCCATTGTATGAATGAGGTGTCCAAAATAAGGATAAGTTTTATCTAAAAAGAAACTATAAAACTTAATGACAGAGATCAGCAATATAAACTATCTTAAATACAAACTATCTCAATCTACTGTATTTCCTGATTCCTCTGATATGTAGAAAGCCCAACAGCTTACATTTACTTTATGTTTTAAATAAAAATTTATATACACAATATAACATATAATCTAATATTCTTTAAGTATATTGACTCTTTAGGCTACCTTCATAACATACTCCCACTGATTTATAAATGTCATCTTATGAGAATATCTGTCATTCTCTTGAAGAAGAAGTTGGCCATTTTAACGATAGAGAGTTCAGCCTAGAGAGCGATGCTGGTCAGGTGGTCACTGCCACACAGCCATGGTGCGAGCCCAGCCGAGGGTGCCTGTGCCCCGTTCAGAAAATAACAGGTTTGGTAGGAATGAATAAGTGAGGCAGAAGGTGGAACCAAACCGAGGTATCGTCCTGGCTGCCTTGATGTCCCCGACTGATTCAAAACATTTTTTTTTTCATGGTCATTTTGACTTTAGGCCAGAGCTAGAGGTTCCACGGTGCCAGGCCTGGGAACAAGGTGAGGACATGCTGTGGTACTTTTACAAGTCTGTCTTCCCGCTGGACAACACTCAGCATGCAGTGTTGATCACAATGTGCAGAGACATTCACAAAACAGCACTTCCATACCTGCTCCAGAAAGTGGCAAGAGTGATGGGGGAAGCATTGGCAGCAAGGGGAAGTGTTTTCGGGGGGCTTATGGCAATGTGTCTTTTGCTGGAACACCTTAAAAAAAAATGAAACATTCACTGTGTTTTTCGATGACTCCTTCTGTGGGTGAAACCATTGGTTCCTCCAAAGTAAGAAGGCTGTAGTTATTCCTCTGCACTACAACGGGATGATCTTGTATTATTTTGCACTCACTTCATGTTTATTAAACTGTATCTCTTCCAAACATGGGAAGAATTGCAGCTGCAAGTGACAGCTATCCCTGCCATGTTGCCCCTGATATTAAAATGCTAGCATTGCTGTTAGTGTGGGTCCATGCTGCTCTTCAAATTTTTCTCTGTAGTTTCCAAGGCCAAGGGAGCCAGAGGCCACTGTTTTCATGCAAGTTATCCGCTGCCCATCCTAAGAAAGTCTGCAAATGTGTGTATTCAGTAATTGTTGCCCCATTGCCTTTATTCTGCACATCATGCACTACAGACCTGGCGCATGATGTTAGAAAGAACTGCAGCTTAGTTTCAGCTAATAATCATTCTTGGGGAAGAAGTGCAAGTTGCTATTTTGTGCAAGCTTTGTTGTAAGGGAAGCACGAAGAAAACTAATGTTCACCGAGAGCTCAACGACTACTCGTTGCCTGGAGTCTACGTTTACCATCTTGCTAGTTTTTACGATTAGTTATGTAGCACTCTTTGTACTCAGCTACTGAAGCGAAAAGAAATGACTGGCATGAGGGCAGTGGCATAAAATTTAGGTAAATACAAGGTCTGAGCCAGAACTTCTTCAGTTCACACTCTGCTGCCACCAGGTGGGGGCGGGGGTGGTGTGTGCCAGAGGTAATCTCGACTAAAAATTTTTCACTTCTAATCTAGCATGAAATTTATCCTTTAGTTATGGGGTTCCTTAACTGGATTTGTCAAGTATATATGATGATTCTTGTCGGTTAAAGCAATAACTCCTTATTTAAGGAAGAATACATAGAAGGTGCTGTCTTGCCTGTTGTGAGTTCCCTCTGTTTGGGTGGTGAACTCTGGTGCTACGGAGATACCTGCAGACAGATGTTAGTGCGTCATCACAACCGCTGCCTGATCTAGCAGTCTGCTGGAAAGGAGGGTTCTGCTCACATTCCTTGGCCCATCGCCACCTGCATTTGACGTCTCTCCTAGACTTCTTCAGTCTGCACGACTGGTTTCCTCTTTGTGTGACCCAGGTTTGGATTCTGAGGTCATGTTCATTTCCATTTTGCAGAGCGAATGGAGGGAGGGAGGGAGGAGGAGGGTGTGGCAGAGAAGATGGCCTTTAACTTTGATGTTTTTTTTTATCCTGGAGATTTTGCAAGAGCCACTCCAAAGGCAGGCATTGACTGAATGGTTTATTCATATTTTTGTGTCTTAAGAGCTCCAAGATTCTAAAAACAAAGATTAAATTTTCTAATATTGTATCTACTCTTTTAGCGTCCTTAAATTTGGTAATTACTCAGTTTTGAAAATTGATCTTTAACTCTGTGCTCGGTATTTGATTAAATCTCACTAGGACATTCATGCTTGCCTATGTTTAAATTATTAGTTTTATCATTAAAGTTTGAACCTGCTTGCCTTAAATGTGCCTTGTACATGCTGTACTTTAGTATTTTCCTCTTTGGAGTCAATCGGGGACATTCCTTTTAAACTATAGATAGTCAGTGGTTTTCTATCTTAAGTCTTTCTATGCTTTTAGACTTAACTTTATATCCACTTGTGCCTTTTTTCTAATGGCATATCTGAAACAATTTAAATGACTTTGGATTCATTCCCACTGGCAAATAGGTGGTTCTAGAGCATGGATAAAACATCAGTGTTTCATCCATACACAGACAGATACCTCCAAGTTGAAAAGAGAAAAAGAAATAGAACACAAGAAATGATCTATACAGATCCTATTAATAATGTATTAGAATGGAGAGGTTTAGTTCCCATACTTTACTTGAGATTAATAAAAAAGGGGGAAATGAAAAGTAATAAGTCCATGCAATTCTTGGAATTTTTAAGGCCCACATTTTGAAGATAGTTTTCTAACATTCCTTGGAGGACTCACATCTTGATCTCTGCTTTTGGGATTGGGCCAGTGGCAGCTAATTGGAGACCTAAGGAGTGGACTTATTGGGCAGATAACCAACCCAATCTTCTCTGTTTTTGTTAAGTTTTCACTTTGTGTCTTATAATAACAATCAGTACCCTTACTTCTGTTTTCAACTCTATATTTATAAAGTAAAAGAACAAATGCTTTCTAAATGCCAATGGACAAGAAAGCATTCAAATTATTCCAGACCGCCTTATGGACAAAGATGGTGGTGCTCTGAATGAAGGTGTCAGCTGGAATGCCACCAAAAATGAGGCAACTCGAAACAGTTAACTACTTCACATTGTAGGAATGTCTGAATTTGAAAAATAGAAGGGGATTCAAGGTTACCGATAAATAATGTATACAAGTATAGTCCATATAAAAGTTGAATTTAAGAACACTGCAGTCTAAGTTTTGGATTTCCACTTCACCACAGTAAGTCCAGGCTTTGATATATGGCCAAAAGAAAAAAAATGTTACAAAGACGTTATTTAGATTTCCTTGGCTGCCCCTGCTGCCACAGTTAAGGGCCCCTTGCCGGGCTGTTTCTGACCTATATCTGCAGAAGGTGGGCTTGGACATTTGGAGATGCTGGTACCATTGGTTCTTTCCAGAATGGAACAGTGATTGGGGGTTGCTTGGTTAATGTGGAGAGCTGATTGGGTGAAGGTTGCTTAGAAGCACCTACTCAAAATTCCCAGCACCCCTTAAGTGGCCCTGTGAGTGGGGTGATTGCCTTATCCCTAGCACCTGTTTACTCTTTTGAGGTGAAAGGACAGATGTAATCTCCTGGATTCATTTCTACAATGAAATATATCAACTTCTCTTTGGTATTCCTATGAGCCTTCCCTCACAAGCAATAGATCCATCCTACTGAGTGGTTATTTGAAAAGCTCAGTGGGTAAAAGCTCTTTGAACTGTATTTTTCTTTTTAGTTGAATGAGACCATCTGAAAGTCTATCTCCCATTTTATTTCACTGACACTAACTCAGTTTGACAGTCTGTACCCAGAGAACTATATATCACAATGTGAACTAGAGTTGGCTAGACATTTAAATGCTTTTCCAGCCCTGACCTTACAACACAATTTTTAGCTTCTATTTTGTTTGTAGACTGCTGTTCAAGGTAAGTTCCAGAGGAAAGTGACTGCTTTTGTCCTACATGGAATTCAATTCTATTTATTAGACAGACAACCTATTTTTTTCTCATTTGCTACATTGCAAAACAGTTTAGGAGCCCAAGAAAGTAATTGTGCATTCCTTTTCTTTTAATATTCATTCATTTTAAAATTTGTATCAGACAAGATGCCTACCACAGAGATCAAAATCAGATACCTGATACATCAACATAAAGTATATACAAAAACGTGAAGAGTATATTCCTGGTTTCTCCTGTGTCCCTAATTACTTCCTGGATTTCTAGGGCTTCCTTCCTGAACAAAGGACTATGAGCTAATAAAATCATCTTGGTCGCTCCATTTTTAGTGGCAAGTATTTGAGGGTTTTTTGAGTGAACCGGTTGGCTTTGTTTTAACACCAGCATTCGGTTGAAGCAATTGTTTGTAAACAGTGCCCTTCACTTCGCTGTTTAAAGCACTTCTTTATATCTTAATGGGCAAGACACAGCTTGAGGATGTGTGGTCCCTGCTGTTGATGAATTTCCCTTCTCCTGAAGAACAGTTATACATCCATCGCAGCGCTTTACAGAAGTACCGCGCCAGCAAGAGGTGAGAACATGTATTGGAGGACCCGAGGAAGAGGAGATTGTCACGGGACTATGAGCCTAAGAAAATGTGTCACACGGAAAGATAGTTAAGAATTTGATATCTGGAAATGAGGCGGAGAGAGGAAGTAGGCAAGATACCACAAACATTCCGATGGTATGACTTCTCTCTTAGAATCAGATTCAAACTATTTCCTTGAACATACAAAGCCCACATCAATGATTTTCCCCTTTGCCTGTCAGAGCCTAATGCCTGAAGTTGAGTTCCTAATACCTGAACTTCACCCCAGACACTGCGATGTCTTCCCTCCCAGGGAATCCTGCAATAGCAGCAGACCTGCCACTTAGCGATCAGAGTCATCTGGCCGCCGCCGACCTGATTTCTGCTCACATTCCCTCTGTTCACTGAGCCCTGCTCGCTGCCCAGGCACTGTGCTTCCTCAAAAGCGTGATTTCTCCCGAGGGGTAACTTGCTGGTCCCTGTGCCTAGGCTATGATCTGTGAGCTGGAAACAGCTGTTGACATTACTGAACAGTCACAGGACCAAGGACTTCATGTAGCACATGACTTGTGAGATGTCAGCCCCTTTGACGCTCCCGGTGAACCTACACGCTGTCCTCCTTCTACAGTGGAGGAGCCTGAGGCACCAGCCAGGGAGGCTGGATGGGAAGTGATGGGTGTGCACAGAGCAGATCTGGGATGCAAACGGAGGTCTTCCTTCCTCAGAGTCCAGATGCTCTTCACTGCACAGCTACCTTCCTTCTTCAGCTTCAGATTGTCCAAGCCTGCATCCGCAAGGCATCTTAGAGAAGCTATGAGTGACTGTCCCATTAAAGCCTCTCCCATTCACTCTTATTTCTATCTATTGCTCTCTTCTGCTGTAGTCATAATGCAATGTTCCTTTATGTATTTACAGATACCTGAAAGTCTTCCTCTAATTCAAGGCAAGTTCCATATAGGTTGACACTATCTACTTATTCACCACTGTGTCTTTGTCATCATAAAAAGTCACATAAAAGATTTTTGACAAATTTGAGTTAAAGAAAAACAGATTTCTCATGTGAGAATTGCTCAACTGTGAATGAGATTGCTTCAGACATTGTTCTTTTCTCACGTCTATCTGCCCTAGTAACTTCATGATTTGAAATGTCACAGGAAGCTCCAAGACTAAGGAGCGTTTACTTCTCTAGATTCAGGGCACCATTGAGCATCCCTGGTCTGAGGCTTCATGGTAGAGCTCCTCTGTGCCTCATTTTCTTTCCTTCTAAAATGAGCAGTAATAATGCTGATCCCATAGACTATTTGCAGGAAAAATGACTTAGTGTATTATCTAAATTTGAGCCAGGCATGGTGGTGCATGCCTATAATCCCAGCACTCAGGGGCTGAGGCAGGAGGATCATTGTGAGTTTGAGGCCAACCTGGGCTACAAAGTGAGCTCAAGGCCAGCCTGAACTGCACAGCCAGACCCTGTTTCAAAAAGACAAAAAAAATTTTTCCTTCTTTTGTGAAAATGAAAATAACACGGGCTTCCCCCATAAGTCTGTTTCCAGGGTCACAGGAATGAAAGCATATCTGAGGCACTTACATGAAGGGGCAGAAAGATAGTGTTAAGTAAGTGTCAGTTAGAAGCAAAAGTAGAAGGGAGGAAGGCAGAGCCAGGACCACCTCCTGGCAGCTCAGACTGAGGCCCAGATTGTGCTGAACTGGGAGCCATCTCAGTTTTAAAATTCTTTCATATGGTTTTATTTTTATTTTATTTTTTTTGGTTTTTCTCCGGTACCAGAAACCGAACTTACGACCTTGCTCTTGCCAGGCAGGGGCTTTGCCGCTGAGCTAAATCCCCAGCCCTTTCATATGGTTTTAAAAAGATATTGTCCTAATTCAAGCCACTCAAGCCAGAATTTTCTGTATCCTCCAGCGAAAGTCACCTTAACCGACACATTGCAGGTAATTGTAATCATGGTGCTGATGCTATCATAAGTGAGACACAGCTTCCTCCTGTTTGACGATTTTGTCTGTTTAGGGCTAGGGAAGAACTTCTCATTCACACTGAACATTTAGCCTTCACAGGAGAGGATGTGAATATTTTGATGTTCTCAACTTCAGAGGCCAACACATCCAACATCAACAACAGGATACGGCTCTGCAGGCTGGTAACTGTCATGTGATCCTGCAGGATCTTAAAAATCTTCATCTCAGACTAAAGCAACAGGAAATGCTTAGGTATTTTGTTTTCTTCCTACTCTAGCTTCCATGATTAACATTCTGAAGTCCAGAATGCCCAATGTTTAATTACCTACCAAGTACTGAGTCTCATTCAAGCAAAAACATTGTGATGGATGGGTCCAGCTGTGACTGCTGTGCAGCCTGAGTTTTCTGACGACTTTTAAACATTGGCTCTGCAGCTGTCATCTGGAACTTTAGAATGCACCAGCATTAAAACGCTATTTTACAGGCCCGTCTGTGTCCGCCGGAGAGAGGGCATTCTTCAGGGGCACTTCAGAATACAACTTGTTACATATTCAAGGGATGCTGTAATCAGTCATAAGTTTGTGTTTCTTGTAAATTCCTGGCTTAGTTTGAGCAGTTTGGAAAGGGCTTGTCTCAGGAGACGTTTTTCTCTTGGGAAGTACTGCTCCCTAAAGTCCCATTTTGCTGCTGCCCGCTCTATGCTGCTGATGAGGGCTAGGACTTTGGAAGGGGATTCTGTTTTGTCCATTACCACAGCATGTGAAAAGTGCTGGGAAGACATTGGGGGAAGGGTCTGTTCAGAATTTTGCTCACCAGGTCTGTCATGGTCAGTGGGAGAGACAGAAGATCTTTGCACAGAAAGTTCTGTTTGCGTGTGGGAAGTAATGGCATCGAAATAGCAGGCTGCAGCTTTGATGCCGAGTCACCTCTGTGTTCCTTCACTGTACACGGGAAGGTCGAGTCATTTCCTTCCCAGATGTCCCGGTACAGGGTAGGATGGTTATTTCTACAGCAACTGAAGTGACAAGAAGGATCTGGAGTTTACAGATAGTCAAGTAATGAATGATAACTGTCTTATTATTATTTGTGCTGCTGACGCAAGCGTGATAACTTTTCTATCTGACTTGATTTGAAATGATGCTTACACCCCTTCTTTTTCTTGTGCATGACATGCCTGTCCTAAGTCTGTAGAAATAAAAGCAACTTAAACATAAATACAGAGTCTTGATGCTGAACCCTGAGCAAATGGATCACGTTTTTGTTTCCAAGGTCACTTTTTCCAGGCTCAAGCCAAAGTAGAGAACCGTGATCTTTTAATGGGAAGGGTCTGTTCTGACATTATACAAGGTGAAGAAATTTCTTTCAGGCTATTTCTCTGTGGAGTCTATAAACATTAATAATGTGGTCTGCTATATAAAAGTGTAGCTTTGCTTTTTTTAAAGTTAAAGATATTTCTACTTAAACTCAAAGAAGACTAAAACTACATAACAGTTTAGCATGGAAATATTTCTTAAGTTGATCACATAGAGGAGCAGGAAATGTTTGCTTCTGTTTTTAAAAATATTGAGAAGGAGCAGAATTAGCTGTAGTTATGTAGACAGCCTAGGTGCATACTTATTATAGTGAACATTCAGACTTTTCATTTGGAGACTATTCCACATGAGGTAGAAAATTCTTTTTCAGCTGTCAGAGTTATTTATCCACATAAAATACTTTGACATTTGCTATGATTTAGCTGAACTAAATTTTCCATGTGTGGCTTCCTTATGATCACTTGTGTCTCTATCTCTTACCTAGAGCTTAGGCATTGATGATTTCAGTTCTTTTCGTTCAGAGAAAAATGTTCTTGTTTTTGTTATTTTGGCGGTCTGAAGGTCAAGATTTGATCTTGTTCTCTACTGGTTGCAAGCCCAGTGCTGTGCAGCTGAGGCTGGTCTCATGAAAAGTTCTGACCAAAGGAAAGAAGAAATGAAATGATACAACCTTCAAGTCAGAAATCAAGAGGATGTGAAGCTAAGTCTGCCTAGTGTCTCCAGCTTCAGGGCCCTGGTAACTGTTGCAAGAAGAAGTGAATGAAACAGATTTTCCAAAAAAGTGCTCTTGTTGTTTTCTCTTTGAATCTCAGGGTGTGTGATGAGAGGCTAGGAAGAGTCACATATCTCATTGAAAATCCATAAAACTTAAAAATATCCATTATTTAAAAAATGAACAACCATGCTATGCTTAAGCATTGCAATGTTAGGATTCTTCTTACTAAACTAAAGGAAAATCATAAGGAATTTTTTTTTTTAAAAAGAAGCTCTTGTCTATTTCACCCTCACAGTGGCTGTATTTATGTATGGAAATGTTTCCTTTAAAAAGTCAGGTTTTGATCCTTTGTGGCTGAATTTTTTATAATTTCTTTGTGATACTAGAATTTTATCTAAGTTTTTATGTATTTAAATGGTGAATTTCTGCTACATTTAGTTGCAGCAGTTCATAACATCATTTAAAATGTTCTGACTGCTGTGTAAGTTTCTACTTTCACTTGGTTGGGCACAGGGACCAAAAATTGAAATTATAAAGGGGTGGAGACATCTAAGTGATACAGTAATTTTGAATGGAACTTCCAAAAGAAAAGATACATGAGGATAGAGAAGAAATGAAATCAGAATAAATGATAAAGCCTTTTTCAGAGCTGATTAAAGAAGGAACTTAAATCCTGAATGGTACATAAGTGCAGCATATTATAGCATATTATAGTGTGGAAGTATAAAAGCATGGAACAGAGAAAGATAAATATAAAAACATTAAAGGAAAGGATGAGAAACTATAAATTAACTGAAAAGAATTATAAGAAGTAGCAGCAAGTTCCATATTAATAAAAACTAATATTTTTAAAAATTAACTTTGAATGTACTGAGAGAATATGATCATCACCTTGCATGGGGGGGCAACATCTAGTTTCATACAGTTGTTTGTTAAGGAAGCAAAATATCCAGTCACTTATTTTCATCATGTTGTACGTCAAGAAGTTCTTTGGGCCAGGTGGAGCAGCAAAAATGACTGTATCCTCAAAGATGTCACGAAAATGGTGAACTGCATCCTGGATTGTGCTCTTAATTTCTGACAGTTTCAATCACTTCTTCCTGAGGTTCAGGCACAGTACAATGCTTCACTTACATAAAATAATATCTTGTGGCTGAGCAAAGGAGGAGTCCTGAAGGTATCTGTAACCTGCCTGGATGCAATTAGACTATTTCTGAATGAAGAAGGGAAGGAATAGTCACAGCTCCGTGATACTGCCAGGCTTAGCATTCTTGTGTTTTTAACAGATTGTGCACTACTCTTTTGTGTACTGAACAGAAATCCACAAGGTGTAGGGAAAACTATGGAAAGGTTGTTTTGTGATATCAAAATATTTCAAAGAAAACTGCAGGTTTTTGAAAGACACCTTGCAAGTGGGCAGCTGAAATATTTGCTAAATCTAAAAATGCATTTAGAAAATTGTACAACTGCAAACATCCTACAAGTCATCAGGAAATCTACAAGGAACTTTCTAGCATCGTAGCAGCTGCACAGCATAATTTTACTGACAGATTTTTATAGCTGCATAAGATGGAGAGAGCCCTGGGTTTTCTTCCCAGATAAAGCCAAATTTGAATAATTTGGTCTTTTCTCCTTACACTGGTTAGATTTTGGAAATATGGAAATGGAGCTACTGGAATTTCAGGAAAGCTCTTTCTGGAAAAACAAATTCTATGACCTGTGTGCAGTGCTTGAGAAGACAGGGTACAAAACAATGACAAAGGACAACATAGTTGTTAGTTCTGAAAATGAGATCCTTAAAGTGTGGAATTCTCTACCAACAATCCTAAGTCAGTGAAAGCACTTGGGATTGCTTTTCTCACTTTGTTTGGATCATCTTATGCTTGGGAGCAGCTGTTTTCAGCTTTGTGTTATCAAATCTGATACAAGAAACAGACTAACAGATGACCTGAGTGCTGCATGTGTTGCTCTCAAACTATTAAAGTATAAGTTTGACAAATTATCAGCATGCACACTTCAGCAAAGATCACATTAATTGTGCAAAAGTGCACCAAATGCAAACTTTTGCCTTGAATAAAAAGCTGTTGGTATCATTGAAAGCTCTGTTATTGTGTTTTTCTCTTAAGAAAAGAAAGTTAATATATACTAATATATACTGAAACCTCAGTATTCAGTTTTAATTGTGGTGTTGGCACTTTGGGATTAATAAGTGGGTTTGGGGTTGCAGTTTGGACATTTGGTCCACAAAAGGTTCACCATTATTGGCCTATGCTGTGTTTGGCATTCCAAGGAGGACCCAGCAGAGAGATGGCCCATTCTCTCTTTCCCATGGCAAGACCCAATTGTAGTAACCCCTATATTGGCCACAATAGTCTGGAATGAGGTCTGCCTTACAGTGATTTAACATATATCATTTTCAGCCCCACCATGCATGAACTTATGACCTTCTCCACACACCAGGTACCTGTTGGAATGAGACCATAAAGTTGCCTTGGAAATGTCACGAAACAAGATAAGCCTCTTGTAAGTTCCATATTTGTTACAATTTGAATGAGCATCCCTTGAAGACACCTGTTTTAAAGGCTTGGTCCCAGCATGGAGGTGTGGAGCAGTGGTTGACCTCTTTGTGAGGTGTAACTCCCAAGAAGTCTTTGGTCATTAGGAATGTGCCTGTAAAAGGGATCATGGCAGCCTATTCCCTCTCCCATCCTCCTTGTGTCCTGGATCATGATACAAGCAGTTCACTTCAGCACACCTCCACCACAATTTGTCACCTTAACAAGAGACCCAAAGCTCTGGGGCCACCTGATCTCAGACTGCAATCTGTAGAACTATGATCTAAAATAATCTTTTACTCTTTTTAAATTAATGGTCTCAGTTATTTTGCTGTAGTCATGCAAAGCTGACTAATCCCACACTGTGAGCTATGTCATCCCTAAGACAAAAGTTGGAGTCACACATAGGTGGGAAACTGTCTGTGAAATGAACACACATGGAGGAAACCATACAGAGGGACATTTGGCAAATATATATGCCCGGAGTATTCCTGAGTCAGACTCTAGTTACCATGGGGACCTATGTTAACACATGACAGCATACAAAATTAATAACCATCTCTTTGAACATTTATTATTTCTTTACTGTAGGAACTTTGAAGCCCTTTTAGCTTTTTCAAATGATGGTCCAATAGTGTTTCATATAGTCAGCTAACTTTGTTGTAGCACATCAGGACTTCTGAAGCCTAACTGTAAATTAGTACCCAGTGGTCAAGTTCCCCCTCACCCACACCTTCCCCCAGACTCTGGTAAGAATCATTTTACATCAACTTTGATGGTATCAGCATTTTCTGATTCTACATATGAGTGAGATCATGTGATGTGTGTTTTTTGTTTCATTTAGCATAGTAACCTCCAGTTCCATACATGTTATCACAGACAGTGTGACTGCATTCTTTTAATATCTGTATAGAATTCTATTGTGTGTTTGGACAACATTTTCTTTATGGACACTTAAATTGGTTACCTTGCTTGGTAACAACAAGCAGTGCTGTAGTGAATGTAGGAATCCAAATGTCTCTGACATGCTAATTTTATTTTCTTTGCATATATTATGCTCAGTAGTAGCATTGCTGGGTCATATTACTATATGTAATATGTAAAAATGTAGTCACATTTTTAAGTTTTGAGGAATCTCCATGCTGATTTCCATGCCAGTCTAGTTCACAGTCACATCAAAAGTGTTCAAGGGTTCCTATTTCTCTGCATCCTCACCAACACATGGTACCCATAGTCTTGTTTTTTTTTTTTTTGGTTTTTTTTTTTCTGGTACCAGGAATCGAACTCACGACCTTGTGCTTGCCAGGCAGGCGCTGTGCCGCTGAGCTAAACCCCCAGCCCCCCATAGTCTTTTTGATGATAGCCTCTCTTATTGGTCTGAGGTGATAGCTCATTGACAACATGCTTGGCATTTCCCTGATGATTTATGAGCTTAAATGTCATTTCCTATACCTATGAGGCATTTATGTCTCTTCTTTTTGGAAATTTGACATAATTTTTTAGATGATTGCTGCTCTCAAGAGGATTCAGGTCAAGAATGGAGTGGGAGACCAGGAGAATTATTCTGTTTTATTTTATTTTATTTTATTTTTTTGGTTTTTGTTCCGGTACCAGGAATTGAACTCACGACCTTGCGCTTGACAGGCAGGGCTGTGCCGCTGAGCTAAATCCCCAGCCCCATGGAGAATTATTCTGAAGCCATTGCAATGAGCAGGTGGGAGAGGATGGTGGCGTGGATACTTTGAATGTGTGAACAGAGAAAGCTCTTGTAATGGCTGACTTTTAGCTAGAACAGAAGCATGAGACCAGCACGTGGAGAGCTGGGGAAAGGGGGTCTGGAGAGACAGTGGCGTAGATGGCGGTGACCAGCTAGAGTCCGAGTGGTGGAGGCTCTCATCCGGGCACAGCGAGAGCCTGTCCTTACAAAGCATCTCACAGCTTTGAGATGCACGCTGAAGCCATCTCAGATCACAACATACGGGTCTACGTGAACAGGATGACCGGGGTGGGGAGAAAGGAATGGAGAGCTTTCATCCTTTTCAGACAGACAACAACTGAGTCCAGTGAAAAGTTCACTATTAAAACATAGTTGGTGAATAAAACTCTCCTCCCCTAATTAAACAAGCATCCCACCATCTTCAAACATAGTAAATATAAAGTATGAGAAATCGACCCTGTCCCAAAGTCTCTATTCATGGATTATTTATTGCCACCTTAGGTAAGCTGATGCCAACATTCATATGTATGTTCTCTTTTGGTCATTTATTTGCACAAAGTATATAGAGGAAAGTGTCCAAATTTTTTTTAAAAAGCAAATATACTGTGCTTGCTGGATTGACCTCATTACACTGTGGTAAGCACAGTTAGTTGGTGAAGATATTAACCCTGTTGTCTTTAATATAGGATAATAGCCATGATGGTTAGTAAAAGTAACGTGAATAAAACGTGCCTTAGATGCCTCGTCTCACGCTTCACCATTACCCTGTGAGACGGGTAAGATCACTATCTCCAGTTTACAGACCAGTCTTCTAAGGCCCAGTGGTGCTCATCAAACATCAAGGGACATTTGTCTATAGAATTACTAAGCTTGGAGTCACACGAAGTTCTGTCAGTGGCCAGTTCTTTGGTGCCCCTACTCAACTGACAAGTCCATTCTCTTCCACTTAATATTAAGAGGGCTTTGCATTAGACTGCTAGATTTTTAATGAATCAATCAGACATTTCAGGACCCATTTGGCCTCCTTTCTTGGAATAAATTTCTTTTCTAGACTTGTCAAATAACTTTGTTTTATTGATATTTTTATTTGTTTCTCTTTAAAATAATAAAAAAAAACCCCTGAAATGGCCCCAAGTAAATGTATAAAGCATACTAACATAACCAGAAAGGTTTGGTAAAAGGCTAAATGGGCCTCTTTTGTAATGTGCTTTTTATTTTCATGCGGGTCACTTTCTTGTGAAAGTAAGATTCATCTCTACTGAGCAGTTGTTTAAAAGCGAGGTGCCTTCCATTTTAACAGAAAGCTCTGCGTGTTGTTTCATTACTTTCAGATTAGTTGATCAATGGCTTGCAACTCAACATTAAATTTTGTTCCTTGTGAAAACGTTCGGGCTAATAGGTTTCACATGTTGTTGCTCAATTTATCTGGCTATTAGAAGAAGTCATTAAGCAGACGAAAACAGCTTTTAGAAATAATGAGACTTTCATTTACGGTACAGGCTTTTTTCTTTAAAAAGGCATCATTAATCACATTGTTAAAACACTAATTAAAATGCTTTACTTTGATTTGCTTCATTTTCTTGAACTGTATTAAATACTAGATGGTCAGGTGGATTGCATGCAAAGATCAAAACTTCTTTGCTCATATATGTCATTAAAATTAATATCTCTGCCTTGTACGTCTTTCATCACAGGTGTCTGTATTTGTGTGTGTGAGAGAGAGACAGAGAGAGAAAGATAATTATTCCACTCAAGCACAAGGCTGAAAGAGATATATTTCTCACTAATGGAGAAAGCATCTTTTGAAATACAGAAGTTTTGGTCAAATATAAAAGCCAACTATCTAAGATTACAAAATCTGTCAGAAAGTAAATAGCTTTTAGTGGATGAAAATTTGCTTTTTTCTATTGGTGTCTTTTAGTGGGCTTAGTGTGAAAAATTGACTTCTATACATTCACTTAGGCATGGACTGTGTGCTTTGAAGGCAACTGCTATGTTCTGTTTTGTTCTCTCTGTCTCTCTCCGTCTCTGTCTCTGTCTTGTTCTCTCTCTGTAAACTAAATGTAGTAAGTTACCAATCTGCCCTTGACTCAGTCTGCAGTGTACATTACTAAGATCCTTCAGGCCTCAACTTTCCACACGTGCAAGATGCAAAGTTGGGGCTCACAACTTCATGTTTTGTATGATGTTGTTTGCACTGAGCTATAATTTTGTTCTTAGACAAAGAAAATTTCAAAGAACCTAGGTCTAAAGTGTATTTACTTTATCCTGGCTCCTACCAGCTATCAGCCACAGCAATGCAGAGAGGAGGGGGATGACAAGGCTCCCTCTGCATGGGTCTCCTATTCCAGGGAGACCCGGTGCAGGTAATAAGTGGATAAAATAGTTAATCTCCCTTGAAGAGGTAGTGTCCATTAAGAATTGTTCGATCCCTTGCTTTTGTGGAATGTAACTATTCACTTCATCCTCAAGTGCTGCTAGTATATACCCTAAATGGTTATTCAGACTTCACTGGAGCTTCCATAGTGGAGTTTGGTTCTCCATGCTCCCTGGCATGGACCTTATGCGAGAGGTGGAGCCTTGAACATGTGGGGTCTACTGGGAGGTCTTTAGGTCACTGTGGCCATGCGATGGGGATGTTAGGACCCAGCCCCCTCTTCCTTTTCTTCAGTTGTTTTGCTCTGACCAGTTAATGTGTGGTTTTCCTCCCCACAAGGTCCCTCCCATGCTGTGCTGCCTCCCCACATGCCCCAAAGTAACGCAGCAAGCTGGTCGTGGACAGACATAAAAATCTCTGAGCCAAAATAAATCTGATTCCTCTACAGACTGATCTAGTCCAGGTATTTGTTACAGTGCTGCAAGGGAATGCACCACTTGTCCTGAGAACTTCTCCCTAAAAAGGCTATTTGTCCAGGAGGGAGCTCTGAACAGAGGTATTTGCCTATGGCATTTCACGACCATCTTCCTCACATGTGAGAGACATACAGATGCCAGAAGCCCCAGAGCTTTGCTCTCTGACAGCATCTCTTCGCCAGACCCAAGCCAGCACCCCAACTCCTTTGCCTTGTGCCCCATCTTGGAATCCCTCATTTTCAGGGCTGTCACTTTCTCAATTTTCATGCTAAAATCAAAACTCCACACAGCTTACAATCAGAGGAGAAGGAAGTGCCCATATGACTCTAAAGTGGATGTTCTTGGAGGGCCTCTTCCTGTACTCTAGCTGGACCTACATTCACTACTTTCCAGCCAAGGAACATGGCTTTGGTTATTCAGGTTACTATTAAAACTCTTGAAACTGTTAAACCCTGCACTTCAACTTGCCAATATATTTCTTACATTAGTGGCATCAAGTATGGAATAAACCATTGACAATGGGTCTTATGAAGCTATGTTTTTTAGCACATGCTACTCAATTGGTTATGTCCTTTCCAGTCACGAGCACCTTAACTACAGCTGTTATTAGTATCCAGTGCTGATATGTCTATCCACAAACATTATCTGGGCTGTTTCTTTTTTTAAACTTGAATAGTAGAAATGGCTTGCTTAGCTCTGAAAAAGACCTTAACTTTAGAAATAAGATTTATTTCATTCAATTGCTATAAAATTATACATTTTTGCACAAGTTTTACAAAAGCAGCCATTGTGTAAATGGAATTCATATATAAACTTTTAGTCTCTCTCTGTCAGGAATAACAAAAAGAGAACCTGTTAGCCCGGATCTCTGGAGATGTGCTTTGGTTCAGATGACATTGTCCACTCCAGTCTGATCACACTTTCCCTGTGCTTTTGTGAGGTAAGCAGTCACTTTCTTTGACTGAGGTTCTTAAAACTCAGTTTCTTCATGTGCTTTTGTCCAATTAAAAAGAGCATATATATCTTTATGCCATTTGTAATTAAATACCACACGGACCTGACTCAGGGTGATTTCCTCTGCTCACCTCTAATTTGTGCCTCCCTGGCTTCCGAGTTCCCTTTTATTCTTGTTCCTTTCTGTTTCTTAGTTTCTGTTTCAGAGGGCCTGAGAATTGTGTTGAAAGTGGTGCCTCGGGGCTTCTAACTCTTGGTCCCTGTATTCCATTCTTCTCTAGCTGCCAACTCACATTTTTCCTGATTAGTATTCTCTGCATACAGCAGGGAAAAGAATGTTTTCGACACTTCTGCTGGTAAAGTGCCTTCCCAATGGAGGCACAGAATTGCAATGGCACCCACTGGACAGTAATTAATATAGTGGGGCAGCCAATTAAACAAGAACTCCAGCGAAAACAAGTTCAGGAAAGTTTCCAAGCACTAGAGAGACAGTTACAAAAGTAATGTTTAGCCACAATCTGCTTGTATTTAAATAATGTTTATTAAAACCAAGAGCAATGCTATGTTTTGTTCTTGCCCCAAAGAAATGTATCGGAAGTTCAACCAGGAGTAATACTTATGTAATGCTCCTGTGCACTTTTTATTCTGGACTGCTGCCTGAATATAATTTAGTGATGATATTTTACATGCTCTCCACTTAAAATTACATACAAAATGTGTCTAACTTTTTGGAATTCATTTAGTGAACAGTATTTCCCCCCTAAGTTTATTATTTTTGAGGTCATTGTAAATTCCTATGCAGTTTTGAGGAATAAGACAGCTCCTGTGTACACTTTAACCACTTCTCCCCGAGGATGACAGTCCATAAAGCTATAGAACATTACACACTCAAGAAACTGAAATGTGCATAGTCAAAATGCTGAACAATTTTATCACAACAAGCACCACCCCATTCTCTTTGTACAGCCACATCGAGTTCCTCCTCCACGTCTCTTGTGTTAATTAGCCTTTGGCCACTCTAACAAATATCTGAGATAACTAGAGAGAAAAACGTCATTGTGGGTGAGAATTTTACAGCTTCCGCCCACGCCTGGGTGGAAACATTACTATTAGGTTAGTGGGTATGGTCAGCTTGTCCTGGCAGGAGTATGCGGTGCCACAAAACTCTTTGCTTTACCAGAAGGACTAAGGACAAGAAAAGGGAGCTAATAGATTCTATAATCCCTTCTGAGGTCACCCAAATGACCTCAGCTCCCACCGTCTCTGTTAGCACCACTCCGGGACCAAGCCTCAGCACACAGCCCTCAGGGGTGCACCATATGCAAATTCAGACACCCCACAGAGCCTACCCATCTGTTCACCAATCTTATACTGTTGTCATTTTCAACACTGTACATACAGGTAACCACATAGTCTACACACTTTGGGACGGACTTTGTCCACACTGCGTATTTCCCTGAAGACCCACCCTCACTGGTGTGAACCAATGGTTATCTCACTGTTATTTACTGAGTAGTGTTTCACAGTATGGTTAGGCCACAGGCTTCTTTACAGCTCCCAACTGAAGGACACTGGAGTGATTTACATTTATTCCTTTTAAGTAGTGATGGATAAAGCTGCAGTGAGTATTTGTGTACAGGTCTGTGTGTGTCACTGCACTTGGATAAACACCTAGCTATGCAATTACTGGGTTGCATGGTGTTTACATGGAATAGTCATTTCCTTTTTTATAGATACAGCCATAAAGTGCTGGAAATGATACAGGGGAATGATTTCATAAATCAAGTAAAATTTTAATATGTTAGCAGAGATCTGTATAATAAGCTACAAATGACTTATAAACCTTTGGGTTGCAAACTTTTACAGGTGTACTATGTAAGATTTGCTGTTGCCTTAGGAATGAATCTGACTGGCCAAAATACCTCCCAGAATGGGGGCTGGGGATTTAGCTCAGCGGCAAAGCGCCTGCCTGGCAAGCGCAATGTCCTGAGTTCGGTTCCCGGTACCGGAGAAAAAACAAAAAACAAAAAAAAACCCTCCCAGAATGAACTTGTTTGTAAGCTGGGGACTTACTGTATTTGAAAAGTGCAGAATCTACCTATATTAAGAATGATTCCCTAAATGTTAACGTTATTCCATATTACCTTAATTTCTAGCTCATTTATGTATATAGGCATTGACTTGACAGCCTCAGTTCAATCTCTGAACCTTGTCACTCTGTGGACCATTCTGAAAACTGGTTATCATCCTGACCCAAGGAGGTCTATTCTTTTCACCTATTATTGAGATTGGGTTTAAATAAATGTGTTTTTTGTCATTTGGGTTATTTTTTAAACTTCTCTTTCTGCTCTGCTTTGTGCACTAGTCATCATTAAAGGGCAAGACTATTTCAACACTAAGGCATTTAGGAATGAAAACAAAACAAAGGTAGCCAGGCATGGTGGCATATGCTTAATCCCAGCTGTGGGGAAGGCTGAGGTAGGAGGATGGCAAGTATGAGGCCAGTCTGGGAAACTTAGTCAGACCTTGTCTCAAAAACTAAAGCGGGCTACTTATGTAGCTCAGTGGTACAGTGCTTGCCTGGCATGCATGACCCCTGGGTTTAACCTCTTCTGTCACAAAAATAGAAAGGAAGGAAGGCAAAGAGGGAGGAAAAAGAAAGGAAGGGAAGAAGAAAAGAAGGAAGGAAAGATGAAAGAAGGGTATTGAGTATTAAATTGTTTGTAATCCTGATTTGTTGAAAAAACTTTCAGTTCATAAGAATGTGGTTCTTAATGCGAAATGAACACTTCTTAGAGTAAAATACACACTCCACCAGTCCTCCTCAGAACACCTCCCCTTACTACCAACACTCTTATCCCACCCTTCTTGCCACTTTTTGAGACAGTTCCAGAACTCCACCTGTGTGAGTGTCTTTGGTTTTGCTCTCACAATTGCCTTGATATCCTGAATCCATTCAAAACATTTGTCACTTTGGGGAAGCGGTCCTCTCTGGTGATGGATCCAGTGAGTGAGGTGGGGAGGACACAGGAGACGCTGTGATGTCACCAGCTGCCTTTCCATTGGATGGTACTCGGCAGCTGCATTCACTGCATTTCTGAACATCCTTCATAATGATGCTTATGAAAGAGGACTTCCAGAAACTGCTTCAGAAAGTAGTAAGAGGGGCTGGGGATTTAGCTCAGTGGCAAAGCGCCTGCCTGGCAAGCGCAAGGTCGTGAGTTCGGTTCCTGGTACCGGAGAAAAACCAAAAAAAAAAAAAAAAAAAAAAAAAGAAAGTAGTAAGAATGATGGGGTTAGTGAGTTCAAAGTGAGGGAAATATTTTGAAGGGCATGAACGGAAATGTATAATAGTTATAAAAACTTAAACATTCACTATATATGTTGATTATATCTTGTATTTTTGAAATTCTGGTCATTGTCATATTCATCACCATATAGCAAGATACGCCAGCCTGAGGAACCTCAAGACCCATGACCCTTGCCTTGAGATTTAAGAATGCAATAAATTATCACTTTGTATTAATTTTATTTGATTTTCTTGTTTTGTTGGTTTGTTTTCCTCCTGTTTTTTACATTAGCAATTCTGTAGATTTCATCATTTATAAGAGCGCTACTCATTCTGCTTTCCCCTTCCATGGACTTTTGTTGGTTTTACCCCTGAATCTGCATCCCTAACCTGTTTGCCTTGGTACCTCTGCCCAAGAGCCAGGCCGCTCATTTCCTGACCTTTGCTCCGGTGACCTTCACTCTTCTGAAGTTTTCTGTCCATAAAGCTCGTCATCACGCAGCGCTGCACCTTCTGAAACACTAACGCCACAGTTACTGCTCTCTCTCCAGGCGTGACCGCTGCTTGGTTACACGGGTAACAGCTAGGCCTTGACCTGATCAGGGCCTCCTCACTGTGGCCTTCTCCCTTTCCTATTTTGTATCTCTCCTTTCCATCTACTTCTTTTTCATTCAGCTTTGATTTTTTTGTACAATATTATTTTCACATCCATGTTTCCGCTAATATCACTGAACCTTATGTCCTTATGAGGCACTACCATGAAGGTAAACATGTACCTAAATTTAGAAGTTGTCAGGAATGTACAGGAAATCTGCCCCTCTTGCTACAGGAATCTGTACAAAGAGCTGACTAGTGTAGCAGGTGGATTAGTGATCCTTACAATTGAATGCAGCTGGATGCCACAAAGTTGTGGCAGCACCAGCAAAAAAAAAAGAGCATTGCTTTAAAGACATGAAAAAGACAACTTCACAAATGATGATAATGAATAAGTGTGAGAAAAGGAGAAGGTGTTGAGGGGGAACTAATGACCACGTGTCTTATGTTAATAAAGCTTTAAAAAATTTTAACACTCATTATATATTCTGATCACGCCTCATATGTGTTTGTTGCCTAAGCAAACTTCTATTACATGCTACCTATTTTACTATCTTAAGTATACAAAGATATTTTTCACAGAGTTGTGCAAATTCATTCTAATTCTGAAGTCTGACTAAAGTGCTGTTCAAAATGCTATACATTTCAATGCTTTAAGATATGTTTGATTTATTTATTCCTTTATTGCACTCTTTGAAAAGCAAATATTACTTCTACTGAAAGTACTATAACAATCTGTGCAGTAACTATACATAAGTATAAAAACCTCTGAAGCAACGTAAGCAGAATGAGCAGCACCTCGCAGGTGCCTTTCCTGTTAAATGCCCACAGCATGTCACTCGTGAGGTTTCCCTTGAATTTCCCATGTGATGGGGCACCCACTCTGTGCCCAAACAGAACCAAAGTTTCCTGAACCACTATCATTCCATTAGAAAATAGTGTTCTGTTCCGGGCCAAGTTATCGGAGCAAGTTGAATCTGCAACGACAGCAGGCAGAAATGAAACAATTATTTGCAAGATAAGCTAAAGCAAGCACTCTTTTCTTAATGTCATTGCGTTACCGTGGGTTTGGAACTTATTATAACTATTATTCATGAAAAGTGGGAAATGATACTTTTGTCTTTATTCATCAAGCGTCTTTTGGTTCCCCTTCTAAACGAGCACCTAAGGGTTTGCACATGTGGAGACTCAAGGGGCAAAGACTTTTTAGTTACCAGCCGAGGGTGTCAGCCTGAATCTGAACCTGGCTCCTAGACTGAGTCGGTGAGGGGTAACAGTCCAGGTGTGAACCGGGCCTGAGCTCCATTGCTGGTTTTCCCCAGATCAGTCCAAAGAACCACCTCCTATCAAACCAGCAGCACTGAGGCGGAGAATCAGCTGGGGAGAGCACGAAAGAGCAAGCACAGAAAGATCTAAAAGGAGAAAACAACTGACCCCAAACAGTTCCATTTATTTTCTTCCTTCTCCTATACATTCTCTTCTCCTCAGTGACCAGTTTGTGTGCCCTGGGGGCCCCAGATTTTCTTCGAGGAGAGGATGGAGTATGACGTGAAGTATGCTCTTTCTTCACCTCCACTGGGTTGATGTGGGAGAGTGATGAACTGAGCCGCCTTAGCTAGCAAGCCACGCATGCAGGAGGGTTTAGATAATCTCGCGCAACCCCAACTCTGCACAAGATGAGGACTGAAGTTTAGAGAATTTTCTGTACATTTCTAAATTAGCAAAATGATTCATTCACTATTTAGCCCAATTCTAGTATATTTTTCCTCAACTTTCTTACTGCTTCCCTAAATAAGACTTAGTTCTTTCAGGACACTAGGAGGGACAGAGTAACTAAACTCGGATTTTACCGTCCAGGGGGCCAGTGTCCTTCCTGCACTGTAGGAGGAAGACGAGTACAGGGTAAGCTCACCACTCTGCTCCAGTTCAAACCAGTCTGTCATGCTCCACGAACCACAGCAGCTGACCCCGCGTGCTGCTAATCCTGTCCTCCGCTTGGTCTCCAGCCCTCTCCTTGGTCCAGGCCTCATGAGAGTCAGACATTTGTTTTTCCAAACTACAGTGTTTGGTTGTTGCTGTTGTTGGCTGATTTTGTTTGCTTGCTTTTTTGTCTGTTTTGAAACTAGATCTTGCTGAATTACCCAGGTCAGTCTTCAGCTCCAAGTTCTGAATAACTGGGGTTACAGGAATGCACTGCTCCTCTGAACCCAGCTCTGCATCCTTTTCATGAGGTTATTTTCCTCCAGACTAAAAGCAGCAAGAGGCAGGGTACAGGTCAGAGTACCTGCTTAGCATGAACAACAAACATAATTATTTTATTGTTAATTATTATGAGACAAAATATGGAGCACAAATATAAATTTGAATAATTTGTATATCATTTATTAACTGAAAACTATAGTGAAGTGATTCTCAAACCCTGCCTCATAGTACATAAGTGTACAAATCTTTTTTTTGTTTGTTTGTTTTGGGGGGGGCATTTTTTGGTGGTACCGGGAATCAAACTCAGGACCTTGTACTTGCCAGGCAGGTGCTTATGCTGCTGAGCTATGTCCTCGGCCCAATGAGTGTACAAATCTTGTTAAAAGCCCTGGAGTCTGAGGGAGGCCCCTACTGGCCTGGCTGTGACCAGGCGGTTCTGGTGTGGCTAGCATCCTGAGAAAACATAGAGAA
This sequence comes from Chinchilla lanigera, assembly GCF_000276665.1. Lineage (NCBI taxonomy): Eukaryota > Metazoa > Chordata > Mammalia > Rodentia > Chinchillidae > Chinchilla > Chinchilla lanigera. The sequence continues at coordinate 11,164,522 of NW_004955471.1, read as the reverse complement.
ATGCTTTTATACAGTGACTGAAGTCCCCTTCACAACAGGGTGATTTCAGAAGCCAGGAGACCCTGAACTCACATCAACCTCACGGCAGTTTTGAGTCCTCGCTGCTACAAAGGGTGGGGGCACATTCAACACTTCTCCAAATCCGCCTCCCTAATCCCTTCTCTGGTGATTAGACTCCTTTTCAAAAGGGCGAATCTAAATTTTCATACTTTTTGTTGATTTTTCTGCTCTCTTATTTCAACCCTAACCCTAACCCTAACCCCAGCCCTAACCCCAACCCCAACCCTAACCCTAACCCTAACCCTAACCCTAACCCTAACCCTAACCCTAACCCTAACCCTAACCCTAACCCTATTGAAGAGCACGAAGAGCCTGAAATGGGTATTCTCTAAATGCCCCCCTGCTCCTCCGATGCTGTCAGTCCAGGATCCTGTCCACCAGCTGATGGAAGAATGACTCAGAGTGGACAGTGATGAGCCCGACTGGCCTTGGGTAGAAGACATGAAATTTCCATCAAAACACACAGTAATCTGGGCATTGTTTCAGAAGGAAACAATACTTGTTTTTCTCTAACAAGTAACCCATAACTGTTATTGATAATCCATGTCAGAACTTTGTCTTATTGATGAAATACGGAGTTCATGCCTATTTATGTTTAAGCTAGTTACTGTACATTAGAGGATTACAATGATGTTGGTACAGAGCATAGATTGCGTCTTGGTTAATTATCTCTGGTTTCTGAGATAAGATACCTGATGCCCAAAATTAAGGAAGGAAAGGTTTATTTAGCTCACAGTTTGTGGAGGTTTCAGTCTATTCTCAGCTGGCTGCAAGGCAGAGTGGCACATGGCTCTTTCCAGTTAAGAGACCAGAACAGTACCATGGGCTGCTTTAGGTTGTCTTCACATCCTCTCTCTCTCCTGTCTCACCCAATAAAAAGAAAATAGATGAACTGAATATCCAGCACAAGTCACTGTGGTATGGCTGCCATATCTTTATTTTGTTCTTATGTTTTAAACATGAATCCTGAAAAGAAGGGACATTTCCACTTGTGAAGTTGAGCACCAGCACTTACACTCCATCATGCCTACTCTACTGACTTTCACTGCTCATCCTGTCTGTAGGATGTTTTCTGTTTATGCTGGGAGATTGGGCAGGTAGGCTGTCTCTACATGATTTGCTTTCATTCCCTGAGCCTTCCAGTGGAGAGAGGTCATATTGATAAAATATGATTTCAAACAGCTTTAGTGTTAGGCTTGATTTTTGCCATTCCTCATGAAATTATCCTTTGTGTGCACTCTCTCTCCCTTTGCTATAGTTTAGTAGGAAACGAAAATATAGTGTATTCCAAATCCAGCCTCATTGGCTATTTCATATACATTATTTCATTGCCATTTAAAATTATTAAATCAAATTATTGGTTTCTCCTTGCAGTTCAGGATATTGAAAGTTGAAAAAATAAAACATAATATCCAAGTCCACCTTCCAAGTAAACAGTGAAGGAGGGGTTTATACCCAAATGTCTGACTGGTTGTTGTTGAGATGCAGCTAGAAAGTACAAATCCCAGTGCCTTCTGAGCACACAAGGAAGTTGGTTCACAATTAAACACGAATCTTATTATTTAATCAGGTACCCTCATGGCACTCTGATACCATGGGCATGGCAGATCCACTTTCATACTTTTTGTTTTCCGTGAAGCAACAGCTGACCCGTGGTTCTCTGAGGACCGGAAGGAAGCATTTTCTTCACTACACAGAGAGAGCAATCCTTCAGCCCCCTCCCTCTCCTTCCAGTCACCAGTGGCCTTCTCTTACATCTATGGAGACTGCTGCTCTTTTTCATCTCTGTCTCTAAGGATGCACATAGCATTTCAGATCAGAATGAAGTCCTGACAGATGCCATCTTTGATTCATCACCCAAAATCAAATCTGTGATTTGTTTGTATACTGTAGTGATGGTGGGTTGATCCTATGTCCTGCACAACTTCTAATAGGCAGAACATTTACTTGCCGTGTGACTGTGATTCAGTCAGGATTTGTAGTCTTGACATAACTGGCCATAAATGACACAGACAAACACAGAAAGTGAACTGGCTGTGATGCTGTTTCAGCTCATTAAAACCTTCCCTGTACTTTGACTGGCACACATACGTGTGCCATTTTAACCCTTCCGGCTCCTCTCCTCGCCTCGTGCCTCCTTCCCCTTCTTCAGCTCCACTGAATCTGCATCCCTCTTCCCTAGCATCTTCCTTTTACTCTGCTCTTTAAATTACTTCTACTTTGACTTTTTCATATAAGAGGAACCGAGCAATATTTAATCTTCTGTTTCTGACTCATGTCATTTAGTGTTATTGTCTTGGGTGCATGTGTTTTTTCTACAAATGACCCAAATTCATCGTTTTCTATCCCTGAGTGGTACTTCACTGCGTGTATATAGCACATGTTCTGTAGTTATTCATCTGTTGATAGCCTTGTACTTCTGAACAGAAGTTGTGATCTTTTGACAGGACACCATGAGTACCTTCTTCATCTCATATAGAAGGCAATAAAACATTTACCAGTATAAAATGATTCTTTATTCTGCTCTAACTACTAGAAACCTTAACACAAATATTCAACATTACAATGATCAATTTTTAAACTTGTTTCATAAACCTGGGAACTCTCATATGGCACTGAGAAGAGTTTTACATATAACAGAGTAATGAAGACTTGGACATTGACCAGACTTGTCTCTTTACAATGGAAATGATCTGTGAGAAAGCATGCCATGTAAACAGCTCCTGGCATTCTGATTTTCAGTGGTGCATTGTTATGATACGTTGTGATATTATTATGAAATTAAATTGGTTTAATTTAAAAGGACATAGAGCATGCATCTGCGCTATACTTTCATTTGGTTAACATTAAGTTCTTGTGAGATGATCCATTTTTATATTTAATCTATCAGGTTGTTACTATCTATGATGACAAAGAATTTATTATTTTTATTATATAAAGGCAAAGGCTTTCTTCCTCACATGTTTGTTGTATAAAATTAGAAAATGTTCAGGCTGTAAAACCAAATTCCACTAAGTCACTGTGAGGTTTCTGTTTACAGACCACTCTAATTAGTGATTAAAGGCGGGGGTTTCCCTTCCATCACCTCCAGCTAATTTTTCCTAAGACATTTCCTTATTTCACTCATACTATTAAGCAAAAATGTGTCTGATCTTTCTGTTGACCTGGGGGAATAATTTAAAAATAGTGCCAGAAAAAGTTGATAGCTGTAGCAGATGCGAAGTAAGTGAGAACATCTGTATTTACGCACAGAAACTTCGGAGCTTTTCATAAAAAAAGTGCAGGGCAGAGCAGAACATCACGGACAGTAGTTACAAATGGCTGTCAACAACCTCATGTCAAGGAAAGTGTCAACTAAGTATGTTATCTGAGATCTCCTTAAAGGAATATCAATTTTCACCTTTAATTAAAGAGAGAAAACCCAACCTTCTCCATGAATAACTTTTGCTTAGAGAAACCCATTGTTAGAAAAAAATGGTGCCTAATTACCTCTGTCTCCGTCTGCTGTCATGCTGGAGAATATACTGTGTTAAATATTCTGCCTTTACATCTACATTTTTCTAGTTAAAGCCTAAAGACACTCAAATTTGTTTAATGAAGCTCTGCCTTTACACAGTTTCAGGACATACAATAGATGGAGCCACAGGTAAGAGACCTAGGGTTTCCTAGCGTTCTGGTATGCATGTGTACTGCTGAGATTTAAAGAATATTTTATAAATGAAGTAGTCATTCAGCAGCAAGGAATAAAGACAAAGGTTGATTTCCTTGTTAACCTAGAACTTGTTGCTATACCTTGGCTCATGCTGGAGGAAGAAATATCTATGCATATTATTTTAAATCATACTGCAAAATAGGTACTGAACTCTTTTCCAGGATTCAAATAGAGCTGATATCAGTCTTGAAGGAAAACCACCCTATCCCCAAACTAGCCTATACAGTGTACGGAGAGCCACCTGAGCTTTAGAGAGAAGAAAGATCCCAATCTACAGTTCTGGGTAGCCTGAGGTCCTTAACCGCTGTCAATTTCCATGACTGTCTTCACTTGTTCTTTTTTTTGTCTTCAACTCACGAGTTTCAGGACAAACAATAGGAGATGTAGCCATAGGTACTGCGGACCGTACAACTTCACCCAATATCATGCTGAGAGGTTGAACTTCATGTTCCATCATCTTCCACATTTTGGGTCTCCCAAGCATTTTGAAGATTTAAGGTGGCAGAATGGAGGAGCCATCACATTCTGCATCTGCGCATTCTGCAGTTTCCATCATTTCTCACACCTCAACACATTCTGAAGATGTTAATGACAGAAGACCCTCTCAGAACTCTGAACAAAGTGGAGCCCTGCTCCGAGCTTGCTCTCCCAGCAATTGGCCTATGCCAGATGCCCTGAAGTTATGGTGAATAAAACATTGTCTCCATTAGATAAATAGGCCTTAGAAGTAGAATTGAACTATTACTCATTATGTGCAAAAATATTGCTGTTCTACAGTGAGACTTCTGGTTTTAGCTGATCTGGATAAGTAAGGTTATGAAGAGAAGCATCAAGCCTTTTTACATATCCTCTCTGTTTTTGCTAACTTGATGTAGGATGGAACCTACTGGGAGATAGTGTTGCTGAGGCAGCAGATTAAGGCATGGCAAAAAGACTGGGCAGTTGGGTGTGATCTGTCTATCATGGAGACAGGTCAATTGCAGAGATTCAGGAAACATTCGCAGAACAACTTACAAGCTCTGTACCTGACAGCAACCAGAGAGCCATGTCCTCTATTCTTTTGGCATGAGGTCAAGCAGTGTTTTGATAGCAGAGCTGTCATCTGACATCAGAACTGGTGGTACGAAAATGGAGTGTAAGTTGCGGCTGCTGTGAGCCTTTTCACTAGCCTGTGCTGTATGTAGCATTGATCTTCTCTTTTTTTCTTCAGAGCATTTTTTCTTCTTTTGCACTTCTTTTTCTTCTTCTTTTTGCCTAAATAAATGTTAATCTTTCATGTTCATCAATTTTCCCGTCGAATTCTTTGAACAGGACAGCAGGAACCTGAAAAGAACTGCTAGCCACCACACTGTCCAACAACACTTTTGACAAGCAAGTCAGGAGGTAACAGCAGAGATAGGGAGAAGGTTTTTGGTCAGGGCTGGTGGCTAGGCAGAAAGAAGAAAGTTAGGAATTTAAGCCTAGAAGAACTGAATGGAGTCTGTAGTCTTCTGTAAATATGAAAAATATTGTAAGGTTATGGTATACTCACATTTGTTTCAAAACAGGAAGGGAAGGGCCACTAGGCAGCCAGGATTTATATAAAGGTATTCTCAGAATTTGCTCCCCCCCAATTTTAATCTTAGTTCCAACATGACATGAGTTGATATTCTTAATATTCATAAAGTGCTAACTATTTTAGGAGCTTTACTGAATGTCACAGGATCAAATCATTCTGTGTTCATAACTGTTCTCATTTTAAGGAAACAGGGTTGCAATATTTGGGCACTGTAACAGGTTCAAATGTGTTTCTGAAGAGTTTATTATGGTGCTACCTCAGTTGTCAAATGGCTCCAATCTTGAACTGTGCACTACTTGAGTAGCAAAGTTCAAAAAAAAAAAAATCTGCTCAGTGGTTAGAACTTTGCTTGGAGCAAGGGTTCAGATTTACACTGATATCTTGGTTGCCAAACTCAGTTCTTTCCAAATTCCTGTTCGAACACCTAAAAATTACAGAAACACAAACGTATTTTCCCATCAGAAATAATGGAAAACTAAACAACTGGTTCTAAAACCCTAAAATTATACTTAAAAATTCATCTTTACAGTACTTTTACCTTTTTTTTTTTTTGTTTTTTTTCTCCGGTACCGAGAACCGAACTCACAACCTTGCGCTTGCCAGGCAGGTGCTTTGCCGCTGAGCTAAATGCCCAGCCCAGTACTTTTACAAATTTTCCAATGATTTCTTTATTTAAGGAAGCCTCTAGCGCTCTACTCTGCCCTCTAGTGAGTCAGCAGACTGCTGTATGCAGAGTCCTAAGGCTCCACACCCTGGGGCTCCACTAAAGCACCAAAGCTTCCAGAGCATCCAGCGGGAACGTCTGCTGAGTAAGTGCTTGAGCATCAAGGAGATCCTTTGTGAACTTCCAGATCTGTCTCCCTCAGGGGAAGCCTGTGGGACAAACCCAGGCTGGCCCAGTTCCTTCCCTCCAGAAGCCTCAAGATGCACCAGGAGAAACATCCTGAACAACACCCTGAAAATCCCAGCGACCTTGCCGGCGGGTTGTATCCTTCAACAGTAGGGACGACTTGACCCTGCCAATCCGAAAAGGGAGCAACTTATCTACAATTGCAGTACTGTTTGGGTCCCGTCCAAACTAGGGAGTGGTAAAAGGTGGGTAAATGGTGGCAGTTTAAATCATGACATTATGTTGCAGTTAGATTGTTTCTGCAAAAAGCATAGAAAATGTAGTGATGTCCCTTGTGTTCAGGCTTTTCTGACTCTTTATCTCTGGGAAAGCTCAGAAAGTAAGGTATGTAGAGAGGCTCCTGAGGAAAAGAAGTTGATATTGGTGATCCTGTCCTCGGACCCCCACCTGTCATGCAAGGGGATATGGATCGTCATCACCTGTTTAATGGAAACCACAGCATGGGATAGTGTTCTCAAGCTCTTTATAATCTGCAGGCTGTAAATGCTCCCGAATTCCACCAGCTGCTAGCCACCCACATATTTCTAAAGATCTGAGTAGATGGGCCTGCATGTGGGCTTCTAGATCCCTGTGACACAATCGCTGGATGTGGCCTTTTCCGTGTTTAGCAACTGGGGTCCTGAAGAAGACAGAAAGAGAAGGCTGAGGAAAAAAGACCAGCTGGGATGATAGTGGTCACAACCAATGGTGCTTTAACCACACCTACACCATCAAAGGGAAAACCCAGAGGCAACCGAGGGAAGGGTTCCTGCTTAATTGCCAGAGGACTGGACGCTGGTCATGCAGTTGCACCTCCCCACGCCCAGGCCTACTCTCTGTGTCTGGTGGCTACTGTGGCTTTGACACTGCAAGGTCGACTCTTGCTCTCAGAGAGAGGTGAGGCCAGCCAAAACTCTCATCTCCTGCCTCAAGGGGCCCGGAGCAACCACAGTGCCCCTGGACATCCAAGAACATCAGCATCTCTCGTGGGAAACACTGGCTGGCCCAGGATGCCGTGGGTGGGCCAGTACGATTACTGGCAGATGTAGGGGTGCTTCGTTCTGGTTTAACTTCCTTCTCTGGAAAACCCTCCTCTAGAACTGTAGCCAAAACTGGAGTTGAGGGGACCCCTAGCCAGAACTTCTTTACTTCTGTTCTGACCCATCAGAATGGAGGCCTGCTGCAACATGCACACATAGCAATGTCGACAAAAAGAGTGCTCGCAAACTACAGCTCCTAGAGGCAGTCTGTCTTCCCCTGCAGGTTGCTGTCATTGATCAGGAAGGACATCAAGGGCCACGTCTAAAGCCTCTTTGGAAAATCATAAGGCCAACAGGGAGAGAAGAAGGGCAGCTTTACCACCCTGCCCCTCAAGGTCCTCATCTGATTCCCAGTTCCTACTACGAAAACCCTAGATGGAAATGGTCTCTTGAATTTACACAGGACTAAGTCTCTACTCTCGTGAAGCAATGAGAGATCTGGGGCTTCTCTTGAAAAGGACTCCAGTTCTGCTCTGGGTTCAGAAACATAAAGTCAGCATAAAAGGACAATGGTGACTTAAAATCACTCTTTGCCACCCCAGTTTCCTGAAAGGTTCACCCAGATATTTGTTAAATAGACATCCCAACAGTTTTCTCCAGACACTAACTCCTTTCTCATTGTCTTTTGACAGGATTTCTTCAGCCCAGGCTTGAGGTGTAATATCCTGAGGTAGTCGCAGAGCACATAATCCCCACTGGGGATTCCCTTTTGCTGGAAGTAGCTATGTGAAGACAGAGACCACTACTCCTTCATTATAAATTATGGGGATTTATGTCCCTCAGGGGGAAATGAGGCAGGAGATTAGGGCATGGCAAAGATGCTGGCCAATGGGGCATGACCTGTCAAGTACGGAGACCCGTCAATTAAGGAAATTCAGGACACATTCCCGGAACAACTTCCAAACCCTGCACTGGATACCAATCCGAGCGTGCTGTCTTCAGTTCTCCTAGCATGAGATCAAACAGGGTTTTGATAGGACAGTCTAAATCTGATGTCAGACTAGGGGGTATAAAAGACAGAGGCCATTAAGCTCACCTGCCCAACATGCATGAAGCACGTATCTTCTCTTTCTGCTTCAGAGTACTTCTTTTGCCATGAATAAATGTTAAATTTTTGCATTCATCAGTTGGTCTGTCCAATTCTTTGAACGGGACAGCAAGAACCTGGCAATAACTGCTAGACTCCACGCTGCCTGGCAACACTGTCACTGCCCTTCGGTGGCCCTTGGCACTGCTGCATGGATTGCGATCAAGGCCTACAGGGTAAGGGCATGACATCTCCCGGGCTGGAGATCCAAGCTGCAACCACTCTGGGCAGCACTGGACAACCTGGAAGGAAACCTGAAACTGAACAGTGAGGAGGGGCGGATGTCCAGGAGCAGCCCACACTCTCAGGAAGCTGAACAGGGTGTGACTCACAGGTGCTGTAACTCTGTTATCTAAAAAAAAAAAAAAGGTAAAAAAATGTGATAGTTGAAGGATGAAGGTTTTTCAAAGAATCTAAACCTTTAACATCACTGGTAAGTGATTTTAAAATACCACAATCACTGAAGCCCTTTTCAGTTTGGATATTTGTAAAATAAAATAAAATAAAAGTACCCGGCAATCTAGAAGGATGTTAATAGATTGACTCTGTATAAGAGTACTTATATCTGCCTTCCTTATCTGCACATGGAGGAATGCTGTGTTGATAGTGGGCCTAAGAGAGAGAGGGTGGGAAATATTTAGGTGCAAAATCTCTATTTTTATGTATTTTTCTAATCTTCAGAGAGTCATTTCCAGATATATTTGCCATTTTCTAGATTTAAGGAAAACATTTTTGTCAAAATCTTATCAGTTATTTCTTCACCAATTGTTCTATTTTGTGACTTGTAAAAAAATAGGTGAAATACTTCTTTATTTTTAATATCCACTACCCAGATACCCAGTCCAACATGTTGGGTTCCTTTGTTTGAATCCGGGAAATGTGCTTTCCTTGATGTTGCTTGAAAATGTCTTATTTCTGAATCATTTAAATTCCCAATTCTATTTTGCCTATATTAAACTGTGTCCAGTGCTCTCTGTGCTGGCTTAATATGTAGAAGACTTTTTAACTCAGAGCGCTCCCTCAGGAAGAGAGTCTAACTCCTGGTGTAGCGAACTGGGAAGGACACTTGGGGTGAGATGCCCTCAGAGCTGGGCACATGCCTCTCCCAGCAGTTATGAGAACGTGTTTCTTTTCCTAGGGTCAATCCTCCTAGAGAAATAGAAGCAGCTCCAGTTAGTTTTCATTTTAATTCCTTTCTTTAGTGTCTCACTTTGTGGCAGAAGGAGACATCACTACACTTTAGCCCCAGGATAAAAAAAAGCAGCACCACAGAGGCCCTTGGCAATGAAAGTGAATGGAAGTGTGGGGTCTAAAGGTCCCCTGGGGTCTTTCGCCTTTGTCTTCATCCTCCCACAGCCAGTGTGGGCTCAGCAAAGCCTCAGAGAGCCGGCAGACAATTCACAGTGACCCAGGCTCTCTCTGGCTCACACTGGGCGTTCTCTTTGTGTGACTCTAAACTAATAAATGGTGCAGCCTGACTGCTGAATCCATGAGCTCCGCGGGGTACCCGTGCTCACAGGTTGGCAGGCTGAGCTTTTCCTAGTGACTAAAAGGCAGTGAAAGAATTTGGGGGAAAGTTTTGCTAAAAAAACCCAAAACACAAAAAACCTTTTCACTCACATACAGTCACATTCTTTAAAAATGCACTTGTCCCCGTCTGACAGCACAGTAGCACTCCTCACTGCAGGGGCCTGATAGTTCCCTGAGTTTTATAAGGGTAGGAAACGTGCCCACCTTTTTCTCCATTGTATTTTCTGGGCCTCTTCTTGTGCCTATTGTCTAGCAGTCAGTCTACATGTCTATATCTATATTACCTATGTCTACCTGTGTATCTTTGGGTACATCTTTTCTTAGCAGCATACACTGAGGAATTCTTATTCTATTCCAGACTTTGCAATCTATACATAACTTTTACTTCAGGTTTTTTATTTCTGTACTGTCTTAATTCCTTTTCTCGATACCGAGACAAAATACCTGACACCCAAAGTTAGAGGAGGAAAATTGTTATTTAGCTGTTTGCAGAGGTTTCAGTTCAGTGTTAGCTGGATCCGAAGCAGGGCTCAAGCAAAGCAGAAACAGGTCATGGCAGGCAAAAGGCAGAAGGCAGCATGCCTTCTGAAGTGACAAGAATGATCTTTCTGTCTTTTACATCTTATCTAACCTACCTAACCCTAGGGCTGCTAACACTCAAACCCAGGATGGGGCATCCTTAATCCTACCCAGAACTGTGCCAAACCATCTGTGGACTAACTTCGTAATCACACACCCTTGATCCCAGCATCCCACACTGTACATCCAGCCACCTCTGAAAATCCCCACCTATGACTGCATGAAGATTTAGGGGCAGCCAGGCACGAGCCACAACATGTACGTTCCCACGGGGGAGGAAAACCTCAAGAGTCATCTTCTCCAAAGGCACACATACTGGGCTGGGGATTTAGCTCAGCGGCCAAAAGCGCCTGCCTGGCAAGCGCAAGGTCGTGAGTTTGGTTCCTGGTACCGGAGAAAAACCAAGAAAAACCAAAGGCACACATACTTCTGTGATCAGACTACGATTCCTTTCTTCTGTGAATTCCAAACTGACTCCAAACTGAGAAGTGAATGTACTCTACGTTTTCTCTGTAAAGATAACATTCTAGAAGTTTCATGAAAAGCAGTGCTCATTTTTCTAAAAGTATTATATTGTAAAGATAAATATGAATATTTATCATTCAATGTTAACAGATGTTGAACTTTCTTTATTCCTCATGCTCAGTAAAATGACATTAAAAGAAAAAATCATATACACATAAAATAAGGTAATTAAAATTGATAAGATACAATAACTCAATACATTTCTGAAAGATAGATGTTGGAGGAAACATCATAATATTGTCCAGAAAACTGGCATTCTCCCTAGGGCTTGAAGGTGAAGCTAAGTGATACAGCATTGCCTAGCGTGCACAAGTCCCTGGGTTCAGTCTCCAGGGCCCAAAAATTAAATGAAAAATAAAGATTTTTTCAAATTGCTAAGCAAAATACATTTGCTAAGCAATTTTGCGTCTCCTCCACACAGATTATTGACCCTTGGAGTATAAAGAAATGGGTGCCATGGATTTTTAAACAGAGGAGCAGCATGATACGTAATGCCAGTAGCCGGCGTGTCCTTTATGTCATAAACTGGGGAAGAGACAAGTTGCATGGAGGGCTGTGATCCTGCACCTGCAGGATGCAGGGAGACTGGGAACATTTGACCCTATAACAAACAAATTGTAGAAGTGCTGCCTTTACAGAAACTAAAACAATTTATTGGAAGAAAACTTTGTTAGAGCAGACCACAGCCCTCAGACATAAATGTGTCTTTTTGATGGACAGTCTTCCAAAAATAGGTCCACCTACCATTTGCTTTTCCTCGATGGGGGCTGTGTCCAGGGCTGTGTTTCAGAGACGGGGGTCCCTGAAGAGTCCTAGGAAGTCTGTACAGCTACCTGGATTGGCAACACAGTAATTCGTTGTTAAGCATGAGCTAGAAATGAAAGTTAGCCAAACACAAGGAGAATTAGTAACATGAGAAGAAGAAAAATAAGTTAAATTAAGTAGTATAATTTAGTGTGGGGTAGGAAAGAAAATATCAGGTAGGATTTGACAGGAGCTGCAGCAATACCTCAAATCCATACAAGAGGAAGGGGCTGCAATGGAAGAGCTATGCTAGAAAACAGATAACTTAGATTTAAAAAGCCACCTATAGATGATAATTTTCTGTGTGTAAGGATCTATACATGCATGCATGCATATATATAGAGAGAATAAATAATTAAAACTGACATTGGGAATTAAACTACCTTTACTATTTGAATAGTAATGTAAAGTATCATTTAGAAAAGCACTTAAAGAATTTTCTGTTTTTGTTTTTTTTAGAAATTTGAGAAAAACTTCTGTTTCCAACATTTTTACCCATCTCCTGAGTTAAAATTTTTTCCTACTTTTTTCTATGAACGAAGAAGCTCAGTTTGCCACGTTTAGACATGATGGTTTTTGGACAATATAATTTAGTAAATACATTTAGTAAACATATCTAAGTGATATTATTCATTGCATTGGTCCAGTTTCTATTACTATAAAAAAATGCATGAGGCTGGGCACTTTATAAGGTAAAGAGGTTTACACAGCTCACATTTCTGGAACCTCATGAGTATAGCTCCAGTAGGGATTTCTGGAGTATGACATTACAGTGACAGGAGTATGTGCGAGAAAGAGGGAGTGATCACAGGACAGGACAGGAAGTCAGCATGACCAAGGTGCTGAGCCCAGCCCTCAGTGATCCAAGGACCTCCTTCTAGGTCATTCCATTCATGGATCCCTCAATCTCTTGTCATCACACCCAGACCAAGCTCCCAACATGTGAGCAATTGCAGAACAAACACAGCCAAGCAAGCCATTACTGTAGTACTTAAACTCCACTTAACTCCCATGTGTCCATTCAAAACTTCTTGTTGGTTCAATTTCTTCATCAACCTAATGTGAATAAGAGAAAAATCTGAAAATATCCCTCCCATGCTTAAAATTCTAGATGGGCTTCTTTTCTCTCTAAGACTACTGGGATTTTGTATTACCAAATTTTGTTAGATGTGTATTGTGATTTTTCCTGTGGGATAATGTATTGTTTTAAAAGTCATTGATTTATGTTTTTCACGGCTCCCTGCTGAGTAAACAAGCACTATCCTTCCAACCCACAACCCTCTTTTCACAAATTTATGTCTACAATTTTCCATCCAGGAAAATATAACAAGTAGGAGGAGCAAGTCCATGATCATTTTGTTACTGGCTTTACAGCACCCTGCTTGACTATTAAAGGACATAGTTTCCCTGTCACATCAGAGAGTAGACAAACACATTTAGAGCTGAAATAAAGTTTAATATTGATGCTTTGAAATGGCTTCCCTCACTATTTCCAAACTGAAGTTTCCCACCTTTTCTTGTCCAAAATATTGTCCTGAGACTTCACCCTCTGTGGTGAATTTTTGCTGCTGTTGAACAGAAAAAGATGTTAGAATGAACTCCAGCGGTATTTCTATTACAACCCTCTGTTCCTGTGGGAGTAACAGCAACTGTTTCCTGTTGTGAGGCAGAAATCTCTGGAGAATAATTGATCTGGAGACTTGCAGATTACTTCCTTGTGGAAGAGAAGCTTGTAGGCATTTTCCACTTAAAATTCTTCCTTTACCTAGGAGAAGATGCAGTTCATTTCTATCACTGTTGCTTCTGACGCATGCGCACTGCAAGCTTTAGTCACCCTACAAGGAGAAGAAATTTCTACATACTTGATAAACATGGAGATTCTGTATTTCTTTGTCCCTCTGTCTTTCTGTCCCTCTCTGTGTGTCTCTCTGTCTCTCCCTTGCTCTCTCATAAACACACGTGTATACAAACACCACTTTTATTGTCTCTGTACAGAAAAGAACAAAACAAATGAGCAAGTTTTTACTGTGAGTGTCTTGAGTGTGAAGAGTATCGCTTGTATTTAATCACCTCTGATTGGTTCACGTAAGCTTCCTCTTCCAATTTCCCGTGAGAGTGCCGCCCCAGCCGGGTAACGATCTCCCCTGGGTCGCTGCCTCTAAGAGGGCAGCCTTCTTCACCGCTTGTGGTTCAGAAGAGCACGGTTTCAATAGCGCAGGACAGAGAAAGCTCTAGGTCATACTCCGATGTAATATCATCTCTTATACAGTTGTTTTCTTAAAATTCCATTCAATTTATTTACTGTCTTATAGTATTCTGAATATGTTAATGACCTTAGAAAGAGAATTACAAATTTATTTCTTCTTTTATATAATTATGAAACGCTAGTTTTTCCAGGAGAGTGTGGAGTGCTAAATAAATACACATATTGTTTAAAAATGGTCACTTGTGATTTGGTCTTCAATAGAGACCAAAAAGGTAAATAGAAATATAAAAAAAATACAAGAATTGAAGCTTATAATTGCTCTGGGAACTCTGCTGTACCTTTCTACCTTGTAAGCGTGAAAATTAGACTCAAAATATTGCATACAAAATATTATGAAAAGTGTATTAAAAATCAAGAATCATAAGTATATGACACAAAAAATTTCAAGAGACAAACAACCACTAGCAGAATCAGAACTTATTTGAGACTGTACATTGTCCAAAATATGAATATAAAGGAAATGATTTACTTGGACTTTTCTAAATTAATTATGCATAAAATATATGATAAACATCTATAAAGTATGTAATTATAGAATAAAATAATGAATATGAATCCTAAAGTAGTGAAAGAAAAAACAAATAAAAAGTCCATCAGTCTAACTAAACATAAAAATGGGAGAAGAAAAATATAAGAAAACAAAGGACAGAATAAACTGATGGAAATAAAACTGAGTAAAGCAAAATGACAAAATCACAAATAAGTTAGGATTACTCAAATCTTCATGTGCTTAAAAATAGAGCTTTAGAATATTTAAGTCAAAAACTGTCAGAAGTAACAGGTGAATCATATGAATTTATTAAAATAATTGCATTTAACACTACTTTTTCAATAATTGAAAGATCCAGCAGATTCTGAAATTCTTAGCATGACATTCAAGGTCTACATATTTGTACATTCAGGTATTGTTTAAATACAGGAAGCACTGTAAGAAACATTAGGCCACTTCATCTTTGCATGAATCCTGAGAGTTTGCCTCCACATCTTACATGGTTAGCCCACAGCACACCTAGACTATCTGAGGTAGCCTATGGTTCCCAAACTACAAATCTGTTACTTCACTGAATACTGTAGACAGCTGTAATATAATGGTAAGTATTTGTGTATCTCAACATATCTAGGGAGGTAAGCTACGGTAAAAGTACTAGGTGACAGAAGATTTCCAGCAGCACTATAGTCTTATGTGACCACTGTCAAATATGCTGTCAGTTGTTGACTGAAATGTTATGCAGTATATGAGCACACTAATGCTATAAACTGTTAGCCTAGGTGACTGTCCAAGGACACACATTTTCTGTGGTGCTGTTGTAGCTACTGGTTGCTGCTATCAGTTAGATCTAAGAATGTTAAAAGCTCTCTGCTTTTAAACCTGACTACTAGGCATTTAATGAAAGAAAATTACAAATAATGCTGCCAAACTGAAAACTGTTACAAATTTAAATAGCAAGAAAGCACAAAAATACTTTGTGCAATCCGTTTACTACCAAAATGGTGCCTGCAGTCTGTTCTTCTTGGAATTGTTGATGTACACTTTATGTTAAATGGCATCGCATGAATCTTTTTGAGGTATAGCAACCAATTTGTTCTAATATCATAAATTAGTTTTATATATTTCAGAATAGTCTAATTTCTTATAGATATTATATATGGGTTGTTGGTTTGCAGCTTATTTTGCAAGGGGGAACAATATAACACAGGACACATATTTTATAAGATTATTTATAATAGTCACCCAAAGAATGATATACAAAAGAGTGCAGGAAATATGTCCACATACTAAGACCAAGGAATCCAGCTGAGGGCCTGGATCCCACGGAAATGTCCTGCATGAGTCCAGCTTAAGATCTGGAGCTTGTAACGATGCCTCCCATGAGTCCAACTGGAGGCCCAGAGCCCATAACAGTATCTCATGCAGGCCTGTTTCATGGATCTGTGCTGCAAAGGCCCAAAGGTCAGTGGTGGAATCTAAGAAGTCTGTGCCAGCAGGAAGAAGGATCTGTACTAGCAGGCTGAGGGATCTGCACTGGAGCCAGGAAGCGACACTCAGAAAAACCAGAGCTCCCCCAAAGGTACCACAGATATCCTCAGCAACAGTGAGATCCTAAGCTCCTCTGATGATCAAGATGGCCAAGTTCCCATCAGGGAAGCCAACGCAGCAAGCTTCTCTAGGAGACTGGCAGTGCACCATCTTCCCCTCTGGAGCCAGGAAGCGATACTCTTAGTGAGGATCAGAGCTCCCATGAAGTGAACCAAAGCCATTCTCAGTGCCAACAAGGTCCCGAGCTCCTTGGAGGGTGAAAACAGCCAAGTTCATCAGGAAAGCCAGCATGACGAGCTCCTCCAAAACAACTAGGAGCCCCTTACAGTTTCTACAAGCTCCCAACAGCCTTTCTCTGCTCCCAACAGCCTAACTTCTCAAAAGCCTTTCTTCTTCTTCTTCTCCAGGTCTGTCTCTTATGCGGCTGGCCACAGTTCCAGGTGGGCCTCCCACACCCAGCACCATGCTTACTCAGTTCAGCTGGGGTTTATAAGTTGACCACCAGTTGTCAATCCACTACATATGGTACATAATATACTAATTTATATATAAATTTATATAATTATATGTGATTAGTAACATGTAAAATCTGCCTATAAAATTATTCATACATTAGTATACAGATAAAATTGGACCATATTGTGGTATATTAAATTTATTTCTGATATTGAAATAAATACAAAGAAAGTAAGCTGAAAGTTAAAGAAATAAGCTCCAAATTCAGTGATTAACATATAAATAATAGAATAGATGAAAGTCAGTCTCAAGAAGAGCAGATATTTTTGAAACAGAGATATAATAGAATCTCAGAAGCATGTATCTTTCTGTTTGAAAACTATAACAAAATAAAGTTCTGAGAGAGCACAAATAATGTTAAAAACAAAAACCAGAACTTAAAACTAGCACAATATTATAAAAATTTATTCCAGATATTAAAAGGTAGCTGATATATTTTTAAGATAATACATTAATAGAAGTGAATAAAAAGAATAGGAACTAGAAAAACACTAAACATTTAGTTAAAACTAATGGCTATTTCCAAGCATCTTTCTTAGATGGTTTAAAAAGGTAATCCTATGGCATACTCTGTTAACAGGCCATTTCATGCTGTTACAAACTCTTTCAAAGACTAGAATAATAGTTGAATATAATAAGACCAGTACAACTTTAGATGCAGACACATGGGAGCCGTAATGAGCTGTCCAGCCTCAGCAATGAACACTAATCCTGCCCTCTCGAGATGGGGAGCCAATGTTAGCAGAAAATGAGCAGGGCATAAGTAAAGCACCACGTAATGATCGAGTTAGCTTTATCCCGGATGTCAAAGTGGTGGCACATCAAAAAAATCTTGACATATCCAGAAAATCTGAGACTGTATTTAACAGATTATAAAAAAAAAAAAGCATCTCAGTAGAAGCAGTGAAACAGCAGAGTTCTAAAGCTCAGCTTTAATTTGTGATAATTCCTGAACCCACAGAAGTAGTCAATATGCATTTACTTCCCCACAGTTCTTTCTTGAAGGAAAGAATACTAAGAATCAAAGGAAGGCAGCTCCTATTTCAGAACAAGGTTGCCAAATTTTATACCAGTCAAAACAATTTCTAAGGAGGGCAAGATTTGCTGGTTGCTACAGGATAAGAATTTTTCCCCTAGGACAATGGTGGCTATATACATCTGGATCTGTCCACAATACACTATGGAAAGCAAAATATATCCACAAATTATTATCTGCAAATATAGAAATACACAACCTTGCAGTGCGAACTCTAGACCTTATATGAATGACAGGATAGAGAATAGAGTCTGAGGGAATGCAGAGGAAAAAGAAGGAAAGCATGATACCATGTTTGTTATGAAAACTGAATCTGTTTCCATCAAAGTACTGGCCAGAGGAGAAAAATCTTGAAAGTATGTGGGTAATTTGAACGATATGAAGCTGCAGTTTCAGAAAGAAGTTTTTTTCAGGGAAAGTAAATAAATGCAAAAAGAAAGGCCTGTTGGAGACCTCAAGCTGAGTAGAAAAGAATATGAGAGACTCAAATCACCTAAGAAGAAAAGAGAACATCAAAACATACGAAGCCCTCTGTGATGGTGTCTATTTAAACGGGCCTTGCCCCAAACTCTCATGTTCATTCTCAGAGTGGGGCTGTGAGGAGATTATTGGATCATGGGGATGTAGTGCTCATGACTGGAGTAGTCCAAAGATGGTTTATAGCTGTGATACTGGGAGGTGAAGTCTGGTTGGAGGAAGTGGTCACTGAGGGAGTGGCCCAGCAGTGTGTAGCTCCCTCCTCCACCCTTGATCTCTCTCTGGTTCCCACTGCCCTGCTATGAGCTGTTTCTTCTCTGCCTCACCCCTGTTTCCATGCCACCTTACCTAGAAGCCATCCATCTGTGGACTGGAACTTCTATTAGTTGTGAGCTAGAATAGAGCTTTTTCTCCTACAAATTGTGGGTATCCAGAATTATTTCCAGACAACAAGAAAGTAAGATACCCCACTACCAAAAAAGATAACACATTAATGAAACAACACCTCCTTATACTGACTGAAGTTATTTACTGAAGTATATATTCCTAACGGAGCAATATTGCAAACTCTTGCAAATTCTCACACTGTCTAAAATCTGAAACAAAAAGGAAAAGAAAAGCACCCAACATCTGTGCAAAGCTACTGTGAGATGAAACTGGAAAAATAAGAATCATAACTTTCAGTTGCTGAAAATTCTCTGTCCAGCAATGGGTTGAATTAACACCTTCAAAATGAAACACAATTAACTGTAAGAAGATGAGAATAATCTCTATACAATTACATCAGTTTTCACTATATTTAGGTGAGCAAATTAAAATGCCAATCTATGTCTACTTTGTAAGAAAAAATTGCATATAAGAGTATGAATGTGTATCTGATAATTTTTGTAAAAATAAATACAAAAGAGGCAAAGGAGGAACTAAGGATACACCTGTTTTACCTGTAGGGTGGAAGGGAAGGGAAGGGAGTGGAGAGAGTGAAGCAAGGGCTCTTCTCTGAATATTACCTTGGGCAGCTCTGTGGCTCAGAACACCGCGCCTCAAGTCCAGAGCCTTGACATGTGGAGTGCTTCTTGTTTAAAGACATAAGAGGGCCTCAGAGACAAGAGGACATC
Organism: Chinchilla lanigera; assembly: GCF_000276665.1. Classification (NCBI taxonomy): domain Eukaryota; kingdom Metazoa; phylum Chordata; class Mammalia; order Rodentia; family Chinchillidae; genus Chinchilla; species Chinchilla lanigera. Next base: position 11,145,290 of record NW_004955471.1, on the reverse strand, counting down.
TCTGTCCACCCCCATACTTCTGTCTCCCACCTCTCTTTCTTCCTCTAAAGAACACATAAAATGCAGAAAGGTCACACTTGGACCTACCCTGTGGAAAGTAGAACATAGAGCTGTCCTGTGAAAGTTGGCCTGCCCTAAACACAGAGAAAAGGAGTGTTACCCAGGGAGGCCAAAGGAACACAAACAAAAAGGTTTTGCTGAGTTCCTCCTGCTTATTGACACTGGGTCCTACAGCCTTTTGTAAGTCATGTTTCTCTACAGCTATCCAATTCTTTCCTCAGGCTCAAAAGAAAAGTACCCAGTTGTCCTTGAATCTTAGTTCTTCATTTCTGGAATGACCATGATCATGTAGAGCATTGACTGAATCAATGTGCAGTGTTTCTCCTTAGTTTGTGTCAGTCACGAACCCCTTAATGGTAGAGAAGTAGTTTGCGGGGCTTCTACTGGCCAAACCTGGGAGATTTGAGCACAAAAACTTCTCATCAAAATAAGCTGTAATATATTTTAAAGTTAAAAAACTATAGTTATACTAACAAAGACAAGAAGATCTCCTTTACGGTGAGGATGAAAAATAATAAGGTGGCCGGGCGTGGTGGCGCATGCCTGTAATCCCAGCACTTTGGAGGCTGAGGCAGGAGGATTGTTGAGAGTTCGAGACCAGCCTAGGCTGCAAAGTGAGCTCAAGGCCAGCCTGAACTGCATAGTGAGACCCTGTCTCAAAAAGACAAAAAAGAAAATAATAATAAGGTAAGGGGTAATAGAACCAGAAAGTCAAAATTTTGTTGAGCTACATTCCACTTGGAGTCCCTAGGGGGAAATTTGTTCCTTACCACTTTCGTTTGCAAAGTCCACTTACTTGCCTTTGTCATTCAGGGTTCCTTCTTCCATTCCAGGGTCAACAGAATATGATCTTTAAATTTCTCTCAACTCTTCACCCTTCTATCTCCCTCTCATAGGACTTTGGTGATGACTTTGGAGGAAGAGGGTGGTCCAGGATAATCTCCTCTTTTCAGGATCTGTCCACCAAGCAGAACTGTAATGTTCACCCTGCCATGCCAGGTAAAATATCAGGGGCCCTGAGAATTAAAACGTGGACTTCTTGACGAGCCATTATCCTGCCTTGCACAAAGAGTATCAGGAAAATCATCATAATATTTTGCAACTTCTCTGCAGGTCTGAGATTTTTTTCAAAGTAAAAAGTACGTAGTGTAATTGGTAACAATTTCATCCTCATATTTTAAATCATAATGATATTGGTGGAATGTTAAGAGTCAAAAGAGGTATTAATGAAAAAAGTACTATTTCCATAAAAAAATTGAATTTAATATATAAGGTTGAAAAAATTACACATACATATACTACACATAGAGAGGCATATATTTTCTGCAAGAATTGGCATGAAAAATAATCTTCTATTGAATAATTTGCATTTCCTGACTACACAATGGTTACAAAGTTCTTTCACAACCCCAAATTACATCATTCATGTAGATATGTGCTCAACACTTGAAAAATTCTTATGTATAATTATAGTATGATTGCAACTGTTTTCTCCCTGTAGATGGTTAACCATTTGTCCTGACTTAGTTATACAAATACTCTACATTTTGTCCAGAATCAGAAATGCCACTTTTATTAAGTACTAAACAACTCGACACTACTTTGAAGTGATAGTTTCACCTGATAATTTCAGACATTGATCTGATGTGGTCGGTATTAATTTTTTGACTTTGAGATCACTGTGAACTTGATGGTGATGCAGTACTTCAAATCTTAATGTATGTGTTAAATATGATGGATAATGTCTCTGTCATTCTCCTACATTTAATATTAAGATTTGAAAGACACTGTTTTTGAGGGCATTTTGAGTGATCTAAAGGACATTTTAAAAATTCATGTGCTATACGGCAGAGAGATTCATAAAACTGACATTCAAAATTCATTATACAGAGCTCCTGATTTATATATTGAACCTCAGTTGCAATTTAGCAGCAGAAAATTTCATCAAATATTGGATCCCAAAATATGTGACTGGCATCTCAAGCAAGTATTCTGAAAACTGCCCTTTACCCTGAGGACATGGCAATTTCAGGCAAAGAATTATTTAATAATGACTTTCCATGGCTATGAGTTTGACTTATACAAAAAAGAAGGAAGAGGCTTGAGATGAAACTGTGAACTCACACATGTGCATGACATTCACAAGCCTTGGGTTGGAGATCCAGAACTCAAAGTTGTTTATGATGCTACAACCAAGAACTGTTATACTTCTGCTTCAGGATTTAAAGTTCACAGATGAAACACTTTGAAGCATATTAACAAAAGCTAGTATTTATCAAATTTGCTGAATTCTAAATTTATTTATATTTTTACTCTGGACATTATGTTGGTTTTAAAAAATAAAAGATGAAGATGTAAGTTCTTCTGTTGACTCCTTTCATCTCTTTTAAAAAGATATTCTTCTACATGTTCTGAATAGGACAATGAGCCATAAAACGCCTTCCTCGTTATTATGGCATTGTACTTCCCATTATAAGAAATGATAGGGAGGGGCTGGGGATTTAGCTCAGCGGCACAGTGTCTGCCTGGCAAGCACAAGGTCATGGGTATGATTCCTCGTACTGGAAAAAAACTCAAAAAAAAAAAATAGAAATGATATATTGCTTTGGGTTATTTGTTTACGGTAAATGTATAATCACATGAAACATAGTAATGCATAAAGTTTAGATGAATTTACATATTTTGGTAGTAAAAGGAAACATTTTATCTCCCTTCATTAAACAAATGCCTAACCCAACAATCCCCAAACAGATTAAGTGTTATTTTCTACCAGTGTAAGAGTCCCATGAAGTTTGCTGTTCACACAGGCAATGATTCATTCATCATTCATCTTTTCACCATCTCCACTAACACAAGCTGTCATTGATTTTTGCAAATTTGAATTTAGTTGAAACTTACACAGAAAACATGACTAGAGTGACCAAGGGTCTTGGCTTAGCTGGAGTCACCACATTTGCCCCTATTGTCCTAGAATAATTTATCAACAGCACCCATTCATTCTTAGAGTGTCCTGGTTCATGATAGCAAATTATGCAGTCACCCACTACTGACCTATTTTGATTTTAAACTGCATTTTCCATCTAGTGACATCTAGATACATGGAGAAAGAGGTTCTTTTCCAGATGTTTATAAACAAATATTTTTCATAGGTGCACAGGATTTAGGGAGGGTAACTGACCTTTGTCACTCCAAAAACGGACAAGCTTATTATTGCTAACAAGTTGAAACATTTAGTTGCGGTGTAATCATTAATCACAAGCTTTCTGGGAAGGAAATCAACCCCTGGAAATTCACCGGACCATCAAAATCATTTAGCCATTGAAAGGATACTTTGCAAACAAAGAGAAATTGAGCCTGACCACGAGAAGCATAGCAGCATGCATGCCTGGGCCCTTGTTGCTGACCGTGACAAGCTGGGCTGTCACATTAGCCACTCTCTGATCCCATGACCATTGAGGAGCAAGTTCTTCAAAGGTGCTGGGTTTGCTTACTGTCAGAGGTGTTGCTCTCGGTCAGAGATTTAGTCCTGTTGATCTGCTGTTGCTGCTGCTCAGAAGTACTCATCAGTTTGTTGTATAATGCAAAAATAATAGACTTTTTCCTCCAATTTAAAATATACTCAACATAAACATTTGTATTTTATGTTGAAATGATATGCATGCTATATTTGATTTGAAAATCATATAAAGTAGTCAGCAAAACTTTTAATAAGATTCTTTTAATTGATGAATTTCTTTTCTTTTTTTTTTTTTTTTTTCTAGTACCAGGAATCAAACTCACAACCTTGTGCTTGCCAGGCAGGTGCTGTGCTGCTGAGCTAAATCCCCAGCCCCTTAATTGATGAATTTCATTAAATCTACCCCTATTCCTTGTGGTAGCTCAAGCAATAAGTATGCAAAAGGGAGTTAGTGTGTACTGTGTGACATGGGGCTTAAGAGACTGCCACTAGTCGCATGTCAATGAGTAGAAGCTCAGCCTCCAAGCCTTCATTCAAGCTTTGAATGTCCGTATCCTGGTTGACTTGAGTTCCTTTCAGGGAAAATGAATACACAAAGAAGAATGTGAGCATACTAGATCCCTATCAACAGCTTCTTAGTGATACCCTAGGATTTGTAGGAGGTAAATGAGTCAAAATTGTAACAGAAATGCACTGCTATTGCTTGGGTACTATTTTAGGTTACAGGCAAAGGTTAAGTAAGAAGGTAATAAATGAGTTTTGTCCATTGGAAAAGTTGTTTATTTCCATGAGAGCCCAACATGCTCTTCAAGCAACATTTCCTAGGATGTGTTTCTAACAACATTTCTTAGGATGTGTTGCTAACAAGTTCTATCTTACTGATTTTCCTTGTATGACTTTGGATGAACACAGCAGCACTATGGGGTTCATTACACTAACCTTGAAAGAAAGGATCAGTGGATGGGGAGGGGGAGCTTGTGTAGAGCTAAAGGAAACCATTTCAACAGTCAGGCTGGCATAGAAACCACTTTAAACATAAAAGAAAGCCATATTATGAGCCCTATTGATTGTAAATTTAATGTATAAAGAAGGGGAAATACCCACAGGAAAAATTACTATTTTACAAAACTGTCATCAAGTGTATTTTAAACTCCTGAGGGTGGTTACCAGTGTGGCATCTGCTATGAGCAGAGAATATATTAAAAAGTGAAGCCTGAGCATCCATTTGTTTGTGAAAAAATGCCCGCACACAAAGCAAACCTTGTAAGTACAAAACTACTAACAAAGTCAAAGCAACCTTGCTGCCTATGGGTGTGAACGTTCAGTGGGCACCCACTTTCCACAGCATTGGGTAGACGGTGTTGGAGTAAATGACAAGTGTGTGATCTAGGCTGTTGGGATGAAATTACTACCTAGTACAAAGGAAGGAGCTGAAGTTACCAGTATAAGATGTTTGAAGATATCAGAATATGTCATCTCAAAATGCTTCTTTAACATAAGGGTTATTTTGAGATATTTATTTTGAGAATCGAGAAAACCTGGCAGATCCCTGAGAATGCAGAGCTTCCCTTTTGTCAGGACAATTGCCTTTGTAGAAGAGACCTCCTTTAGCAGGCTGGCTCTTCCTCTGCACCAGTAAGAGGAGCATGAGTAAGTCACAGTGTCGAGGGAAGAAGCATCAGCACACATCTGTGGCAAAGCATGGTCTTATTTATGGTCCTTTACCTGGTCATTGCCTCACAACTTGTCTTTTTCACACTGTACGGTATTTGAGTCTGAATTTTAAGCCACTTGTGACAGCTTTTCACTGTAGCCTGGGTACCTCCCTGGTACACATGAGGCATATACTGATTAATTTGTTTGTTTTTCTCTGGTTTATCTGTCTTTTGTTACAGGGATCCCAGTTAGGAACTGTGAAAGAAAGGAAAAATAATTGTTAATGTCTTTCAATATCAGGTTACTGATCCTACACAGGGTTATTTCCATATTAAATAGTTCCTGGAGGGAAGTTACTCCTTGGGAAAACTGCATGAAAAAAATGACAGCAGGGCCACGTTATACAGACAGAAGCCTGCTTTGCCAGCGCTGCATCTGAAAGATAATTGCAAGACTTGCCACAGTCGGGAATCATTTATAGATGGGAAAGATTACGAGCATTTGCTCTTAAGTTATATTTTATGTTCTATGATTTTAGAAATTACTTTTTTATTTTTGATTTTCTACTATTTGTCTTATAAACCTACCCAAAGAAGAATACCTAGAAATCAGCATTAGCTATTCAAAGTGGACAGTTCATAGTCTCCTATCGCCTGTTATTCACACGCCCAGCGCATCACATCCCACGTGGGTTTTCTTACATGTCCTCCCTCTTTGCATGCTGTCCCAGCCTTTTTGCATAATGTGGCCAAATTAAACCACTCCTCCTTTTATCTGGGGTTGTCTGGTACCGTGTCCAGTGATAGAAAAGCTGACCAGTTCTCACTGAAATTAATGACAGTTGATGAAAGAATAGAAGCAGGCAATATATTTAAAACATATGGAAACAAATTTAAGCCTCCTAAGTAGGGCCAGTGGCTGAAATACAAAGCAAACAAAAGTTATCACTCACTGTTCTAAACTACTGTATTGTCAGTAATTAAGTTTATATGAGCTTATGTTTATATCTAGTACTGTTAGAGCCATACAGATTTTTCTCTGAAGATTGTGCCCTGACCTGCCTTTGGGGGTAAACCACCCCTTCAGTCTATAAAGAGAACCAGAAGCCCTGAGGGTGGCATGTTTGGCTCAGAGACAGGGATATCTGATATTAGGCCAGTTGGGAATCTACTCCAGGAATTCTATTTGTCATCTCAAGGAAGCTGATGATTCTGTGAGACTGGGTGCTGCAATATTGGAAATACAAAGCCATCCATGGTGCTTGTGCACTAGATTCTGGGGCTGTATTACCAGGCTCTTGCCCTGATCAAAATACTGGATGGGGCAACCAAAGAATGAAAAAGTTTAACATTTAATAAAGGTAAAAGGAGAATGAGAAGTGAAGAAAAGTGTTCTAAAGAAGTGCTCTGAAGAAAAGCAGAGGAGAAAATAAACCCTGAGCACAGAGGGGGTGACTGCAACAAGGAGAAGACAGTGGCCACGAGGCCGAAGGCTGTGCTGTTGACCTCAGATCCCTTCTGTCCCACGCAGGGCTCGGAAGCTTCTCTGCCCCCGTGTCCCAGCATGATGGACAGGTCCGTGTAATGACAGGCACCCCCCACTGCTCTGTGGCTTGCGGCACCCAGTTTTCCTTCCTCCCCTGAAGTGGATTCAGCACAAGGACCCTGAGGGTGGAGCCCACAAATTAAAAGAGATCCCAATTGACAGTGCTTTAACTCAAAAAGAAGACACATCGGAAACAATCCTGCCTCTGAACTACTGAGTTACATGGGCGAATGGGTTTTCTAATAAGTCTGTTTTTGTTTTTTGTTGGCAGCAGAAGGGTCTTAAGCAACATGTATAACTGCCCTTGGCACAATGTGTCAGTCAGGTTTCTATTACTGTAATAAATACTGAGATAATCAACTTGAAGAGATGAAAAGTTGGTTTTGGCTCACAGTTTTGGAAGTTTCAGTCCATGGTCTGTTGCCCATTTTGCTGTTTGGACCATGGTGAGGCCACACATTATACTTTGGAACACTTGGTAGCAGAACTCACTCATCTCATGGCAGCTGGGCAGTGAAAGAGAGGAGGCAGAAGACGTCCTGTTCACACATCCCATTGACAACCTGACTGCATGTCCCCACGGACCTGATCTCCCTACATGAGGCTCTGCCGCATAAAGATTTCTACCACCTCCTCATAAAGCTGGAGATCAAACCTTTGCCAAAAGACCTGTTGGGGCAAATTCAAGACCCAATTAGCATCAAAGGAATCTAAGAATTTATCTCAGAATCTAAAACTAACAGGCAGGGTAGAGACATGTTTGCCACAGAGTTAGTTTATCATACATTAAAATTGGATTTATTAAATGATGACATAACCAGAGAGTACAATTGCCTACAGCATTCTAAGACAGTAACAAAAAGCATTTATGACTCATGGTACAATTGTGAAAGCAATCGTTTAGAGTTATCGACCCAGACCTCACCTGCCTGTGGCAGCTGCAATTGTCATCCAGGTTTGCTGTATTCAAACTGTGCCTGGATTTGAGGTAGCTTAAAGTTGAGTGGCAGATTTTTCCTAACCTTTCTGTGTTCTTTGTGATCAATTTCTTCTCAAATAGAATGCAACTGAGAAAAGATTTAATGCTTGGGTAAAAAATTACTCCCAGTTACCTCTTTCCATTTTCCATAGCAATCTCTAACTAATGGGGTTATAAGTACTGTTACATTTTTATTTTCTTCAACCTGAGTTTTCTACTGTTTCCTGAGGCATGTGTTCAACTTTGCAATAAAAGTATTATTAGATAAGAATGAGTCAGATAGATGGACTGAGACCCATAATAATGTATTGGTAAGGAGATTCTCAAAGGTGAAAACTTTTAAGAGACACTGAGGAAATATTGAGGTATTAAAGCCCCAGTCATGTAACAGGGTAACAGAGGTCCTGAGATCACAGTCCAGCCAACCAAATGGACAACCAGAATGGGAATTAGGAAATGCAGCCAGAGCATTAGACGGCAGGTGGGTAGGGATTTGGCAGTCTGAACACAAGATTTGCTGCTGCTCCTATTTTGAACATCAGGATGGAACATTAATAAATAGAAAAACGTTTTCTAAAAGGATCCAGCGGAATTTGGAGAGAAAGCAGTTTTAGGATGTTTAGTTCTCTGGTTTACCTTATATTAATCTGCCAAAAACTGGTCTGTCACAAGAACATAGCCTCTTAGCTAAACTAACTTCTCTGCTTTGCAATTAGACAGGAAGAACATTCATAAATGTGTCATTTCTTTCCCTGCAAGAAAAACTTTCACCTTGACAGGACATCAAAATTGGTTTTGTGAAGCTGAATTAATGCGGGTCAAGTGGATTTAAGATCCTCAGTGAAAAGTATAATAAAACTGTCAAGAGCCAACTATTCGTTATCCTCATTCTCTGAGGGAATCCTGGATCTGTCAAAAAGTAATTGTAGTTGTTAAAGCTGCATGTTCTGACAGACAAAGGTGTGTTTTTACACATTTTTACCTTAACAAATTGGCAAAAGAAACAAACCAAATAGTCTTAGTTATTTCTGTCATTTTAAAATTATTAATAAAGCATATTTATTTAAAAGTCTAAGAAAGGCAATGATATTACAGCTTTTCCACCACTTAATAAATTGAGATAAGGATTTGCTGATATTGGAAACAATAATAACATAAGGAATGACCTGATGCAATGACCACAGATATCCTACACTCTGCTTTCATGTATTTGTTCATTTTTTCCTTTTACAGCTAATTTGTTTTTATATAATGCAGGGACAGAAAAAAATCAAACAAAAGAATAATTCCTTGAACTCAAACATGTGAAATTTTTTGTTTGCAAAGCTTTTTGCTAACAGAATAAAGTTGTACACATTACAATGTATTAAAATTCCACTAACATAGGGGATGTCTTTATAAGATGTTTTACGTGTTTGGTAAATGGCCATAAGAAAATCGATGATGTGAAAATTCAGATCATTAGATTAAATAAAGTATATTCACTCACGTAACAAGTACGTTTTAAACAACTCTCCTTTATTTGCGTTATCTGCTAATACAGGGAAAATAAAGTTGCATGTTCTCTACCTTAAATTAGTTTATATGATGTGACTGAAGAGATAAGGCACTTTATATAATGTAGTACAAATTATGTGAAGGGTTTGTCTTATTCTGTTTTATAATGATATAATATTACACATGAGGAAAATTAAAAAACAGAAAACAAGAGATTTGGTTCAAGGGCCACACGTGGTGTTGACGAGTTCCTGTCAGAGTCCTGAGGCAGCACAGGGCATCACATGGCAAGAGACAGAGTGTGGCAGAGATCTACTCAAACTGCCCTTTATAGCGGATCTCTCCTGAGTTAACCAGTTAACCCCTCAATCTAGTTATGGAATGAATAGATTAATCCATTGATGAGGGCAGAACCCTAATCACCTTTTAACGTTAGAAGGTCCCGTTTCTTACAACGTAGTGGTGGAGACTAATTTCCAACTGGAATTTTGAGAGAGACACACAATATTCAAACTACAGCAGGACCACTATGAATGTACTGATGACTTGTTATGGGTGCTCAAAAGAGAAAGATTTTGTATTTCCCTGAAATGAACCTGAGACCTTTAATACCTTTTATTTCAAAAAATGCTTGGTACATTTTGAACAAATTTCAAAATGAATACCTGAAAAAGAAATTGCTTTTCTCCAGATAAGTATCTAGAAGTAATTGATTTAGTTTATTGAGTACTTATTATTATAAATTTTGTTTATTAATCATTGATACTATGAATAATTATATTTAAGGAGCAGAAACCCATAAAATAAAATTATAGAAAGCAGATAACTACCTCTGAAAAACTTGTAGTATAAATTTATAGGACAATTCTTAGCAAACTTATTTTCTGTTATGCATTTATATGTCTCTTGCTTAGGTACCCAAGTGGCATTTGCAAACATTTCTGAGACCAGTAAATGGTGAGTTATTATTATATCTGTGTAAGTATATATATACATTAATGGCAGGTATATTGCACCTGACATAATCTTTGATCATATGCAAACCTGACTTTCACAGTTAATGTCATAGGATGCCACCTATGCTTGCCATTTTGACAGAAAGAATTGTGGGATTTTCTTCACAGCACTGTGGCTCTCAGATAGATCTGTTATAGGAGGTGACATACTTTTTATTTCTCTTCATGAATTTAAATATTATAACTGGCAGGTCACCCAGGTCTTGTACATATTTGATAATCTTTAAAAATGAATTAAAATCCCCTAGTTTTTGTTGAAACCTAAAGCTCTTTCCTACTATTTTTTATTTTGCTTCTTTTCACTTTTGTAATTTTTCTTTTTCCTCCTCTAGCACAGACTGTATCTGGGAGAAATACAAACTTCATACATATTTTTAAAATGGTAGCAATAGGTACTCTGTAGCAGCATTTATAAAAGTCTCTCCTTTTGCCTTTATTTTTCTTTGTGAATTTCCAAAGAACGGCTCATATGTTCTATTTTTGAAATATCTTATGGAAAATTGCCATGATGTGTCAGTATTTACTTCACTTGGGGAAAGAGAAATGTGAACAAATAAACCCTATGGGCTTTTTCTCCTTGGCCAGAATATCATGATTTATCGGCAACAGGTGCATTGCCTCAGTCCCGAGTCTGCCAGCAAACCATGAGCTGGAAGGGAAATTGCTCCGAAACAAGACTTTCATCTTACTCAAGGCTGTGCATGCTGGTGTCTGAGTGTGAGACAGAAGAGCACAGAGAAATAGTGCTAGACAGTACGAAGACCTGAATTACTAAAATTGACTCAGGAAAAATTTAAAATCCTACCTAGACCTATAATAACTAAAGTAATTGAATTGATAGTGTTTCCCACACAGAAATACCAATTTCTAAATATTTCTACCAGAGAATTATATCGTTGGGCTACAATTGGTTAGGTATAAACTGCTCGCCTTTTCATAAAGAGGATTGTGCTAAGACTTTAGAGATAACAAAAATATGAAACAGATACAGCTACAGTTTGCTTGGGAAACTCATATGTAGGTGGTCTGTATCTGTTTTGGTTGGTTGGGGACGGACTGTGAGATTAGTATGGTGGGAAAGAGATACTGTGAGAATATGCCCAAATGTGAAAGTGAATATGTTTTGCTGTGGAGTCCTACTAATGATTATTCTCAAATGATGTGGAAATAAGTATTACATACACAAGCTCATTAAGTGCTGTACAAATACTCAAGTACTGGAAAAATTATTTTTGTAATACAGCTTTATGTACCACCTTCATGTAGACTTCGTCCGGGCTTCGTCATACTCTAACTGTTCATGCTTGCTGAGGTGAGCAGATGATGTTAACACGTATGGGTGATGGTGCTGACCTGCTGGAATCATTATGCGACACAGCTTCTTTCTCGATGTTCTCTGTTCCTTACTGACATTTCTCCCTGAGAAATGACAACATTTTGAAATGTGAATTCTGGTGTGAATTATAAGTGGATGTTAATTATCGAAGGTTGACAATCGTAGGTAATCGCACGTAATCTTTTATGATGCCCTTGTTTGCAAGTATGCCTTTCAATTTTAAATAAGCACTAAGTATCAATCTCATATTTCATTTTAATTAACTCAAGAATCTGTTTTGGGGTAGGTTTAAAACCTTGTGTCTCTCACTGATCTTTGTGTCTTGTCCCTCCTTTAAGATTTTGTTATCTAGGCAATTTCGCTTTCTATTGCGTACTTCTGTTCTTATTCAACCATAAAGTATACTGCTCTTTGTTTCTCGGTAAGAAGTTGTGAAAAGAAAAAATAAAGTTAAAAAATCATAGCTATATGCAGTGTATGTTAAATGAAGATGTAAAAGCTGAACACTTTGTACATCTGCAGTTTTTGATAAAGCTTTGTTGTTTTCAGAAGCTTTTTGAAAGTTTGGGGCTTAGCGAATTCATTTGTACCAGCCCTCGACTCCTTCACCCTTTTTTTTGCTTGGATGTATTCCCTTGGTTGTTACATGAAACTCTCATTTTGATAATTTTTTAAATACTGTTGCCAGTATCTTGTTGAGGATATTTTTAGTTTTGTGTTCATTAAAGGGATTTCCCTTTTGGTTGGATCATTTTCTGGTTTTGTAATTAAGGTAGCACTAGCTTCCAGCTAAATTTGGGAGTGTTCCTTTTCTTTCAATTTCATTGAAGAATTTGAGGTATATTTATTGTAGATCTTCCGCAAAGTTCTTGTAGAATTCAGTAGTGAGTGCATTGGAACTTGGACTGTTCTTAGTTGATGTATTTTTTAAATCACTTCTTCAATTTCATTGCCTGCTATTGGGCTATTCGGGGTTTTTATATCTTCTTGGGTCTGTTTTGGAAATTCATATATATCTATCCACTTCTAAATTCTCCAATTTCTCATGATGCCTGTTCTCACAGTAGTTACTAATTATTTTTTGGATTTCTGTTGTGTCTGTTGTGATTTCATCTTTTTCACTTCTAATTGCATTGATTTGGGTCTTATTCCCTCTTTTTGTAAAATTGCCTAGGGGGTATTTATTTATTCCCTCAAAGAACCAGCTATTCAATTCATTGATTTTTTTGTGTTTTTCTTAGTCTTAATTTCCTTAAATTCTGCTCTGATATTTATAATATTCTTCACTGTACTAGCTTAGGAATTAGGTAGTTCTTGTTTTTCTTGGGCCTTAAGATGCCTCATTAGGTTATCTAATTGAGCTCACTCTGTTTTTCTGATATAAGCAGTCACAGCTATTAATTTTTCTCTTTTCACCACTTTCATTGTGTCCTATAAGTTCTGATATGTTGTGCTGGCATTATCATTTAATTCTAGGAGCTAATGTCTTCTTTTTTTTTTTCTGTGATCCACTGATTATTCAAGAGAATATTGTTCTATAATTTCCATGTATTTGTTTAATTTCTATTTCTGTTTCTGATTCCAGTTTCACTGCAGTAAGATCGGATAATATGCACAAAGTAATTGTGATTCTTTTGCACTGACTTAGGTATGCTGCGTTTGCTAGCATGTGGTGTAGTCTGGAGAACATTCCATGTGTTGTTGAGAATGATGTATGTTCTGTTGCTGGGCAGGACAGTCTGTGGATATCTATTAGTGCATTTGTTGACAGGTTCCATTCCACACTTACATTTCTTTATTTTTCATTTTGTTGATCCATTTATTTGTGACAGGGGGGTTTTGAGTTCTCCCACTGTAACCGTGTTTATGTATTTCTGACATTTTACACTCAGCAGTGCTTGTTTATGAAGTTGGGTGTGTTGGTGTTCAGTGCATATATGTTTATGCTTGTTTATACTGCTGCTGTTTTCTGGATTCTTATTGCATGAAATATTTTTTCCACCCTTTGATTTTTTAATCAGTGAAGTTTTTATCTTAAATATGTTTTTGTGTGCGGCTTATCACTGGGTTTTGTTTCTTGCTCCATTCTGCTAATTGGAGACTTTTGACTGGGGAATTGATACCATGTACACTGAAAATTATTACTGAAAAGTATTGATTCATTTGTTATTGCATTATTTTCCTGTTGCTCACCCCCCTACATGCACCTTCCCTGATGTATTCATTCTATGAGATTTTTTTGGCATTTTGGTTATATCATCCCTTTCTAGAATATCCTCCAGAATTTTTTTAGTGGTGGTTTGGTGGCCATTCATTACTTAATATGCTCCCTGTTATGGAGATACTTCATTTCTCACTCAATTTTGAGAGATAATTTTGCATGACACAGAAGTTTGTGCTATGAATTATGTTCTTTTAATGCTTGAAATACTTCACTCCAAGTTCTCCTTGCCTCTAACATTTGTCTTAATTCTGATTGGCTTGTCTTTATAAGTGACTTGCTGTCTTTGTAGTAGATTTTAGGGTTTTGTCACTGTTTTGGACTTTTGGAATTTTGCCTAAAATGTGTCATGGAGAAGTTCTCTTTTGATCTGTTTGGAATTCTACATGATTCACTTATCTGTATGTTTAATTTTTATCCTATTTTTGGAAAATTTTCTGCGCTTATTTCTGTAAACAGGTTTATTACACCATTTGTTCTCTCTTCTGGTTTTTCACTAATTCTAGTTTATGTTACTTTTTTTTGTACCAGGAATCAAACTCAGGACCTTGCACTTTCCAGGAAAGTGCTTGTGCTGCTGAGCTATATGCTATATCCCTGGCCCTCCAGTAGATGCTAGATTAGTCTTTTTTGCATGATTTAGCATATCTTGGATCCATTTTTCATTTTCTTTGGTGACTTATAAAGTATCTGTCATTAACTGGTCCCCAACAACACTCCTGTCCTCTAGCTTGATACTGTGTTCTCATATGGTTCACTTCTGCTGTCAGTACTTTCAAAAGAATTTTTAATCTCCTGAATTTCTGTTTGGAACTTTTTTTATGGATTATTATTCTTTGTTAAACTCACCATTTAAATTTTATATAGTTTCGCTTAGCTTATCTAGTTTTTTACTAGTGTCTTCTGTAAATTCCTGTATCATTTTGTTTATTACATGCATTATCTGTTTAATTATATCTTATTTGAGCTCACCATGTATCTTGCTGATCTGTTTTTAAATCTTCTTTATTATCTTTTCAAGTAATCCTACTGTGCAGCTTTTGATTTCTTCCCCTTTGATGCCCCATAGTTCCACTTTGGGGGAGTTGAGAGTTGGGGAGGCATTTTGCTGCCTTGTCTTTTTTTTTTTTGGTTTTTTGGTTTTTCTCCGGTACCGGGAACCGAACTCACGACCTTGCGCTTGCCAGGCAGGCGCTTTTGCCGCTGAGCTAAATCCTCAGCCCCCTGTTGCCTTGTCTTTTCATGTTTCTATTGTTTGTTTTGTTTGTGCTAAGGTCTATGGGTGCTTATAGTCTAAAGATTTTGTTTCTAGCATAGAAATCTCTCTAGTTAGTGTCCGATTTTTGGTGATATACTCTGACCATAGCTAATTACAGGCCTTTGCCCAAGATCTAATCACATGCGTTAATTTGGGATGGGCGAATGCAGTATAATTGGCCCTGTGCCAGGTCTCAGGGAATGGACCACAGTATTGTCAATAACACACAGGTAATCTGGATGTTGGCATACACAGACAAACAATTAATAGCAACAACTATGCCACCAGGGAATAGCAAGGAACTCAGCAACCATAGTATGATCGAACACAAACTGGATATTGACCTACTCTAAGAACCAATATCATACCACCCTTAACCATAGAAAGTAAATCCATAGGTATAGTATAAACACTAAGGAAAACCAAATGTTGACATATAGTAAATATCTACTAAATGCAGCAAGTGTACTTGTACTAGTAATAGAAATAATTCAACAGTAGTAACATATACCTAACTAACTAGCCAAAGATTAATAATATTTATCCTAATAGAGGGGGTTGGAGAATGAAAGAAAAAATATTTGAAACATTAAAAAAATGGAAGATTGGGAGGAGGAGAGAAAATTGAGATAATAATCCTATTAAACTGTGAAGAAAAAAATAGTAGAAGGATATAATGAGATGTAACAGAAAAGAACAAGGAAAAAACAATTTAAAAGAAAAAATGGAAGAATAAAGATAAAATAAGGTTAAAGGAAAGAGAGAAAATGAAAAAATAGGAGAAAAAAGAAAAAGCAAAATTACCCCAAATCTTAAAAAACAGTGGTGGGGGTGTAGGGAGACAGAGAGAGGGTGAGAGAAACAGAGAGGGGGAGATAGAGGGAAAGATAGGGAGAGAGAGGCAGAGAGAGAAAGACAGAGAGAGAGAGAGAGAGAAAGACAGAGAGAGAGAGAGAGAGAAAGGGACAGAGAGAGAGAGAGACCGAGAGAGAGAATGAGACAGAGAGAGAGACTGACTGCAGTTTTGGAATCCAGAAGTTCAGTTTTCCTCACCTAGCTTTACAGCCTGCCATTTTGTGAGGTGCTTCCCTGTTCTCAAGGTGCCTCTGTCCATTTATTCCAAGTTCCTGCAAACATCCAAGCTGAAATATGTCTTTGGTTCTGTTGGTAAATGGAAAAAATAATCAGACCTCTAATTTGTGCTGGATATAGGCAGCAGGACAAGAGTTCAAGCAGCTCACTGTACTTAATGCCAGCACGTTCAGGCTCAGACTTTTCTGAGCCCCACACAAGCTGGGCCTGGATTCTTACCATCAGGGTAGGCCCTTGTGTCCCTTCCAGCCTGAGTGCAAACTTCTCCGGTCATCTGTGTCTAGACTTTACCCACTCCATGGCTGTCTTCCATGGCCATCTCTCCACCAGTCACTGTGGTAGGCTTACGCCAGGACTCTGAAGTTTAGTTGCTTTAGTCGTTCTGAGTGTCAGTCTTAAATAATCAACCTCTTCCCCAAACAGCACCCGATGAACACAAAATGGCACCTGATGAAACATTCTCTGCTAATATGGTAGGTGCACCACTGGCTTCCTTCTCCAGCTGTTGCCTGCCATGTGAAAAGAATCCCTTCAGAGGAAAACCCACACTGATTTTGCAAATTACAACCACCATGGGCCACTGTCTCCAGCTTGGTCTACCGTTTCTTTGTGGTGCTTCCAAATCTGAGGGCTTGGCTTGTGTCTATGGAGACAGGTTCCTCTTCCTTGAGCCAGGCTGAGCTTCCAGACTGATCTCTTCTTTGCTCTGCATCATGGTCAATTTCTCCAAATCTCTGTAGCTTTGAATTTTCCTTCCGGATTTCCTGAGATCTTTTCTGCTTTGTATTTCACTGAGTTGTTATTTTTGAGGTTTCTGAACTCCAGAGAGGCTGAGTTTTACTGCTGATCAATACTCTGCCAGTTTGGTTCCAACCTATTCCAAGTTTTAAGTTTTATTTTTCACATTTCATTACTTAATCAGTCTAGAATTTAATTTTTGGCTTTATATAAGGTAAGGATCAAATGAATTTTGTTCTGCATGTAGGTTAATCAGTATGTCTTGTCATAATCCATCCAATCCTCCTTTCATTCCTTCTCTCATACTAGCTCTGTGGGTAAAAGTTGAAAATAAAAAATTTTGGGAACTTCCATCCATTTTATTGTTAAACCACAGATCTTCAATGGGTCAAAATTGACCATAGGTAAAGTAATAACCCTTACTTGTAGACTCTATATAAATATATCTCAGATTATTGGCTCTATATTTACACTTTCTGTATTAGAGAAAAAATTCCATTATGAAATATAGGAAATAAGCCTACATTTCCCTACAGTACCTTCATTTAAAACAATTGTCTAAACTCTTATTTTCTTTAATTGTCTAAACTCTTCTTTTCCCTGCAAGGAAAAATTCCAGAGAAAAACTCTATGCTATGGCAATATCATATTAAGTGCTCTTTAATTATGAGATCATATTAACTTTTCAGAAAGTTAATTTTGTTTCCCTAGTTAGCTTTTCCTGAATTTATTATATGTAATAACATGGTACAAAGATATGTTAAATATCAAAATGGAGATGTAAAGTATTATATATGTAGAATAAAGTAAATCTCCAGTAATGAATGATCTCTAAACATACAAGATTCTGAATTGTCTATATATCTGACTTTTTAAAATAGAATAACTTTACTGAATTAAAAACTTACAAGCCATATAGTCCCTAAACTTAAAATGCAAGATTCAGTACATTCTAACACATTCACAGAGTCATACAACTATAACCATAATCAAACTTAAATCATTTTTGTTATCCTAAATCAAAACACTCCACTCCCTAGGACCATCTCCCATTCTCCCACCCTCCCCAATCAAAGCAACTCCACCCCCATAAATTTTCCCACTGTAGGAATTTATTTCATTTTCTTTTCTTCAAAGTAGACCATACTCATAACAGCAATAAAGCCCTCACCATATAGAAGGACATGTAAATACTCCAAAGTGAGCTATCATACCATATTACAGTGAAACCAGAGACTAATAACGGAAACATACTTAGAATATAATTACTCATTTTTCTTTCTCTTTTCTCTTTCTCCTGTACTGTTAAATTTTTCATATAAAGGAAAACATATGATGTACAAACTTGTGTGCCTGATTTAATCCATTTAATATTATAGTCTCAAGGTCCATGCATTTTCCTACGCCTGTCTCAAATTTATCTCCCTTAACAGCAGAGCAGTCCTGCATTGTGTATAGACACGTTTTTTTTTTTTTCAGCCATTTGTCTGTTGCTGGGCATGCAGGGTGAGTCCAAGATTTAACTATTATGAATTGCACTGCTATACAAATAGGCACATGTGTATACCTGCGGAATGACGTTTTTAACTCTTTTGGGAGGATACACAAAAAGAGAATTGCCTGGTCAAATAAGATATCTATTTTTAGTTTGTTGAGGGATCTCCATCCTGATTTCCACGGCGGCATCATTTTACAGACTCACCAACAATGAAGAAGGGCTCCTTTCTCCCATAGCCTCACCAAAATTTGTTATTGGTTGACTTCTTGATGGTGGCCATTCTTTCCCGGATAAGATAGAATCTTAACATTGTTTTAATTTGCATTTCTTAAATGGCCACCAAGGTAGAACATTTTTTCATGTACTTATGGGCCAGTTGTATTTCTTCATCTGATAATTGTCTGGTTATTTCAGATGTCCGTTTTTTTGACTGAGTCTTTCTTTTTTTTTTTTTCCAGTTCTGGGAATCAAACTCATGACCTCACGCTTGCCAGGCAGGTGCTATGCCGCTGAGCTAAACCCCAAGCCCCTTGACTGAGTCTTTCAATTTTGGGGGTCTAATACTTTCAGCTCCGTGCTTGCTGAGGTTCTTTTTATATTTTAAATATTGGTCCTTTGTCTGAGAAATACCTAACAGAATTTTTTCCCCTTTCTGTTGGTTGTCTCTTTGCCTTGTTGATAGTTTCCTTTGATAAGCAAAAGCTTTTCAAATGAGATCTCATTTGTTGATTCTTGGTAGTTTTTCTTATGTATTTTGGGTTTTATTTAGAAAGTCTTTGCTTACACCTATGATTTAAAGAGTTTTGCTTATTTTATCTGCCAGTAGGTTGAGTCCTTCTGTCCTAATGTTGATATCTTTAATCTATTTTGGTTTTAGTTTGGTGCATGATGAGAGGTGTGGGACTAAGTTCAACCTTCTGAACATGGATAGTTTTCCCAGCACCATTTGTTAAAAATGCTATGTTTCTTCCAGTGAAGGAGTTTGACCCCTTGTCTTGGTTACTTTTCTCTCGTTGCTGAGACAAAATACCCAACTCCCAAGATGAAGGAAGGAAAGGTTTATTTAGCTTACAGTTTGTGGAGGTTTCAGTCCATACTTGGCTGGCTCCGAGGCAGAAGACAGCAAAGCAACAAGAGCAAAGGGGGGAATGGCAGCCGAACAGCAAACAGCCAGAGCAAAAGGGAGGAATGGCGGCAAGCAGCTTCTTTCCCTGTCTTACTTTGTAAACAGGCTACCCCCACCTAAGGGGCATGTAGCTCTCACATAATCTCCATGCGCTCCTCTTCCATAGGCTCAGGATGTATACAAAGTAAGCACCTTGGCTTCCTGCTGAGTCACTTAGCCAAACCTCTAGACTCCCCAAGTTGACACAATGTATCAACCATAACACCCCTTTGTCAAAAATCATACAACTGAGTGTCCCTGAGGTTGTTCCTATATCTTCTACTCTTTTCCTTTGATCCACAAATCTGTTTTTCCCCCAATAGTATGCTGCTTTTGTGACTGTAACGTTGAGGTATAATTTGAAGTCTGGGATCATGATGCCCCTCCCTTACATTTGTTGTCCAGGACTTTTTTTTTGCTATTCTCAGTCTCTTCTTGCTCCATATGAATTTTAGTAATAGTTTCTTGAGTTCTATAAGAACTGTTATTGATATTTTGATTGGGGTGACATGAAATCTATACAACAATGTTGGCAGTAGGGCCATTTTAACTGTATTGGCTCTGTCTACCCAGGAGCATTTCATTTTGTGGTATCCTCTTCTATATCTTTTTTTTCTGAGAATTATAGTTTTTATTGTAAAGGTCTTTCACTTCCTTGATTACGTTAATTCCTAAGTATTTCTTTTTTCTTACTGCTATTCTGAAAATTATTGTTTACTTAATTTCCCTCTTGGTGAATTTGCTGTTGGTATATAGGAACACTATTGACTTTTAGATGTTGACTTTATATCATGGTGAACTAGTGGATTTGGCTATTAGTTCTAGGAGTCCTTTATTAGAGGTTTTAGGGTCTTCTGTATAGAGGATCATGCCTTCTGTGAATAAGGATCATTTAACTTCTACTTTCCCTACCCAGATCTCTTTTATTTGTTTCTCTTTTCCAATTGCTTTAGTTGCATTCTAGAACTATATTGAACAAATGTGGTGGTAGTGGAGATCCTTGACTTATTCCTGTTTAAAGAGAGAAAACTTTCAGGTTCTTTCCACTAAGTGTTATGCTGCTATTTGGCTTGGCATAGATGGTGCTCATCGAATTAGGAGGAGGACCCTCTGTTCCTGCTTTCTTGAGATCTTTTTAAATGGATGTTGAGTTGTATCAAATACTTTTCCTGCATCTATTGAGGTAAATTGCCTATCTATTTGATTTTTAAAAGTCTTTCAAAGATATTCTGGACAAAGAAATTTTTGAAGCTGGTGAAACACTCCTATATTCCCAGCACTCAAGAGACTGGGGCAGGGAGGAAATATACCGAGTTCAAGGGCAGCCTGGGGTACACATGAGACTCTGTCTCCAAAATCCCAAATTTAACAAAATAAATAAACAAAATTAAGAGTAAATAAGCATCATGAGAACATTACTTCACATTTTGGAGTTTTAAAAGGTATTTATGCAGATCGAAACCACAGAGATTTTCAAAAATGTAAGAAAACGTTTCCTTACTGCAAAAAGAATGACTCCTATGAACAAGACTAAAGACAAGCGCTGGTGAGGATGTGGAGCGAGAAGAAAGCTTGCACAGTGTTGTAGGGATGCGAGTCAGTAAAGCCATTATAGAAATCAGTACGGAAGTTCCTCAAGACAGGAACAACGGAACCACCACGTTATGGCAGAGACCCCACTACCAGGTGTACACCCACAGGAAGTGAAGTCACTGTGTCAAAGAGCGGGCTGCGGCTTCACGTTCACTGCAGCACTGCTGTTGCCAATCACCTAGAAATGGAAACAGCCCAAGCGTCCACCGCGGAGGAGGAGGTGAAGAAGACGCGGCACTACATAGTGCAGAGTACTGAGTACACTCAGAGAAATATATTTTACTCAGGCGTAAAGTACAATGCAATCCTGTCACGTGCAACACGGAGAGATCTGGAACACATTAGGTGAAATGCGATGTGTGAGATAAACTCATGCAATCTCACTTAGGAGAAGAGCCCATTAGAAGTTGGTCTCATTGAGGTTAGGAGAGTGGTGCTTACCACCGTGCCGGGATGGTGTCCGCGTGGAAAGAGGACTGTCAGGCGGTACAGGGCGGTACAGTTTGATAAGAGCAATACCTTCTGCTCTTCCACAGAACAAGAGGCCAAATATAATAAATTATGATGCACTGAGAAATCCCAAATAGAAAGAGCAAAATAAAAGATAGATACTAGGAAGTAGGGGATAGATATTTCTGTAGTAGGAAGCGGATCAAGAGGGGGAGGGAGCGAGGGCGGAGGAAGGAAGGCTGGGGAGGAAGGGAGGCCACAGGGGATGGGAAAGGAATTAGGAGGTGCTAGGTTCACGCATCACCTCAGCACCAGTAATGCCAATGTGATGTACTGCAGATGCGCACTAATAAAATAGGAGAGTGGGTAACAGACCTCAACACAGAGGGGAGAAAGTTTGGAAAGTACTCAAAGAAACGATAAACTCTTGAGGAGACAGTGATGTTTAATTTGATCTAAATATACATTTATGTGTTCATACATATATATCACATGTTGCCTATTAATATATAGAATTTTAAAGTTTCATGTATTAACGTAAATTTAATTTAAAATTAAAGACAAGAGTCTAGTTGTACTAGTCCCACATTTTCTCATGGCAGCTGAGAGAATTTTTAATATAGTAAATGTTACCAAAAAAAGTTCCAAATGTTAGTTTTAAATCAGAAATTGGCCACTCATGTCAAATTTTCTAGAGAGCAGATAACTTAGTTGTTCAATAATTCATGTATATCAATGCTTTCACTTGTATTACCGTTTTAGAGGTGGTTCTGGGGATTGAACCCAGGGCTTTTACATCCCCAGCCCTCAATTTCTTTTTAAACTTGTGATCCACCTGTCTCAGCCTCCTGGAGTGCTGGGGTTATAGAAGTAGGCCCTCGTACCTGGCTTACATGATTTCTTTTTCAGTAATTCTTGGACTGTTCTGGTCAGTAGGGTGGGTGCTTGGGGCTAATGTTTAGATTCAAATAAAATGACAGAAAGTGGAAAATGCTGCTTTTCTGGGACACCAGCCACATTTTGGAGTGCTCCTCCGCACAGGACTCGGGGCTTCCGTGGGGAACAGTGTGGAAGGCAGCTCCGTGCTTGCTGAGGTTCAGCTTGGGCGGTTGTCTGAAGCGATGAGTCTGCCCTGTTCGCCCATCAGGACAACGGCGGAGACAGCAACGGTGACCCTGCCCTAGATAAAAGGCTAAGGAAAATGCACACTGCTTCAGTAGCATTATTTTAGTAACATTTTTAATCAAGAAAGTGACAAGTTAGGTCAAATGTAAGATCTTTTCATTTTCTAGGTCACTACCTCACAAACCAATTTTAGGTAAAATACTATTCTGTCAAATCCAGACCATTTGCTGTTTTTTTTCTTTATTTTCATGTTACTCTAGTTTATTAATGTTGAGACAGTGGCTATGACATATATTTTTGTGGATTAAATGTTTTCTTTTAACCTACATCCTGCAGCAACACAGAATGAAAAATAAACACAAGAAAAAATATTTTAGGAGTTCATTAAATGCTCAGTTTGCGTGTCATTAGGAATAAAAGGAAATGGACCAATATTGTGAAGTTTAATAAAGTGTTTTCTGAGATAACTGTGAAGGAATCTTTTCTTTTCCTGTTGCTCGTATTTCTATTTATTTGAAATTTCTTCATTTGGAATGCCTTTTCTTTCACATCCTTTCTGACTTCTCCATTGAGGGATTAGTTTCTCTTTTTTTGATCATGAAATCCATTCGACAAAAAGTGTTGAGCCAAGCTTGTCTACTGCATAACACAAACCTGTGTCTCTGAATCAATTTCATCATACCCTCTGGATATCAGAACTCTCTGGAGTGCATTAAGTAGATGCAGTTTTAGGTTCTGGAGTCACACATAAGCTGTAAATCTATATAGCTCCAGTTGTGCTAAGATCGCACAGGAAGGCAACATACATTGCTTGGAGGCAGCTGTCTGCCACAGAATGCTGGGCCTGTGCCTGACAGCACTACACGGTACAAGTAAGGAAGGGAACTCGCAAACGAACACACAAAAGCACTGGGCTGAATCCTTCAGCTATTCAGTACTGCTAATTCTGCACAATTCTGACATTAACACAATATGGAAGATGGTAGATTACTGAAAATAGCATTCATATTTTCATCTATGTTAGAATAATCTTGAGAATAAATAGACTATTAAATGTGCTTTCCTCAGATCCAAAAATTATATTCTATTCTAAGGAAATTGTTAAGCATGTGTAAAAATTAAGCAATAAATATTTGAGAGCTGCACTTTGCAATTTGGCAAGAAAAGGAAGAAGTAAATACAAATATAAACATAAATTAATGCATAACAATGTATAAAGTGGAGAAAATTATAAAATGTACTAAAGGGCTTAAAAGAAAATATAAGTTGTTGAACATGTGTATCATACACATAAGAAGATTTTTAAAAGTTCTTTTCAAATTAATCTTTACATTTAGTGAAACTTCAGTTAAATACCCATGTGATTTTTGGTACAATTGTACAAACCATTGTAAGATCCAAATGGATGAATAAAGAAGCCAAGGTAACAACTGACCTTTGATGACAGTGGTAGGAGCTGAAGGCTTATTCTACCAAATCTGAGAATTTCTTTCTACACACTACCTCATTTATAACACTGAGATAAGGATGTAGAGTTAAAGTAGACCCCTTAGACTTGAACAGCATGTGTACATGCATGTAAAACTTTAAAAGAATATTTGCTCATGAATTAATGATCATATGTTTATTGAGGATTGCTCATGGTTTCACTTTTTATTCATCCCTGGTTTCTTAAACAATGTGTTTACATTGCTTGTATAATTATAACTGAATAGGATTCTATTTTCTATTGTTTTTGTGAAAATCTTTACTATCTGGAAGAATTGGCGTATGAAAATTGTTATTGTACATGCAATGTATTCCTATGTATGAAGTCCAGGAAAATCAATCATAGTTTTTTTTTCTTACTCTTGAGAGTCCTAGCTCTTTGTGGGATCACCCAATTTTATCCAGACTCAGTTATTGATCTCAAAGGGAATTTTCAAAAGCACTTTTGTTCTTTGAGGCAACATAAATGTCACAAAAGCTGTGCTAACAAGAGAAGCATCACCCCACTAGAGTGCACTGTTAATATGGTAGGAAGAATGTGCTTACCACGAAGGAATTCAGAACATGGCAGTTACTAAAAGCCATCATGGGCATGTGAGAAGTGTCAGGATGAATCTCTTGTGTCTCAGCTCTGGTTTCTTCTCAGGGCCCAGGAGGGTCAGTGGGCTCGTGAGGACCAGGCCAAGGCAGTGGGGGGGTCTGACAGCCAGGTCCTCAGGTCAGAGGAGGACAGACCGCAGCACAGGAAGCCCTGAAGAAACCAGCAGGCCAGAGAAAGCAAACAGTGGGCCGGAAGTCACACATGCAGAGAAAGCAAGTGTTAGAGCTGACAGGCAAAGGGCAATGTATTCTTGTAAAATGGAAAGGATATTGGTGCTGGGAGCTCGATAGTGGACTTTGAGTCTCTCATCTATGAATAATTTGAATTCTGGAAATTTCCTTAAACTTTATTTTTATCTTGTGCAAGTGCGTGTTAGTGGCACCTACTGGCCGCGCTCCTCCTGTAGAGTTTGTGCTTGTACAGAAAACAATTTCCTTCCTTCTCATCCCCTGACCTTTCCCTCTCCTCCTGCTTCTCTTCCCCTTTGAGAACGCTCTGTTCCCCGCTGACTAGTATGAGGACAAAGGACAAAACACATCCATTTTTTAAGAGTTATGGTAGATAATCTGGCAAAGTTACCGGTGCTGTTGTTCTGTTTGTGCACGGGCTGCGTGGAGGAAAGGAGGGCTTTCATTTATGGGCCACCTGAGGAATTCTGCAAAGGACTAACACTCTCTAAAGTTCCACTTTAAAGAGTTGAGCTCCTCCCAGACAATTTTAAAGTTCAGATAAGGCAAACACTATCAGAAAATCCACAGAAAATGGAATGTGCTGTTATGCGCTTATGCCTACTTATAATGCTTGTAATTTATATCAAATTTCATAGACCTTTAGGTGTTTCTCAGTGATTATATAACTTAATCCATGCAAATGGAAGAAATGGAAATATCTAAATATACAATAACCACACACCAGAAATATATATATGTGTGTATAGGTGTATATATAAATATATATGCTATGTAACATATATATTTAGTGTATATATGTCTATAATATTACCTAGTTAGAAACCTGGATAAAACATTAAATTTGTGAATGCATAAATGTTACATATTATATTTTTTCTGTGTATTTAGATATGTAATACATAGTTACATATTATAAAAGTAGTAATCTATATTGACACATTGTGTGCATGTATATCAACAGACACATACATACATACATACATATACTGTCATCATATATAGGAGTAAATACATTCATCATATGCCACAGTCCCCATTTTCCACAGGAGACACATTACACTGTCCCCAAATGGATGCCTCAAATTGTAGAAGTACTAAACCTTGTATGAATATCTTTTTCTTTATACAAACATACCTATGATAAAGTTTAATGTATAAATTTGTTATAAGAATGAGGACAATCTTAATAACATAGAATTATAATAATATGTATACTGTAGTAAAATTGCCAGGATCACTACATTTGTTCTTTGGAACCGTTTTTAAGTAGGATCACAGCAATTTGTGCTTCATAAACACTGTAATACCACAATGATCAACCTGGTAACCAACATGGGTGTGTAGTCTACAGAGTGAAATCCTAGAAGAAAGAAGAATTCATTTCTCTAGCAGGACAGAGTGGGATAACATGAGATTTCATCATGGTAAATAGCATGGCACAGATTTAAAGCTTATGAATTGCTTATTTCTGGAATTTTCCATGTAATATTTTCATAGTACCATTGACTACAGGTAATTGGTACCATGATAAGCAAAGCTGTGAGTAAGCAGAATTCCTGTGTTCGGGTATTATGTATAATGTACTCAGCTGTCCCTTGGTGTCTGTAGGGGTTAGAACCCCAATGATACTAGACTCTGTGGTTGCTCAAGCCCCTCAGAGAAAAGTGATATAGTACGTAGATATAATCACACCTCTTCTGGATATTTTCATTCATGAGTGTTTGGGTCAACAAATGCTCAGGACAGCAGACACAGAGGGCTCACTGTGTATACCTGTGTGTGTAAATATGCATTCATTTAACACTTGCACCCACCCTCAAGAGGTATCCTACTCTTAATATCCATATTTGAGTGAGCAGGTCGAGTATGACAGGACAGACTGCAGCACAGCCTCAGTCTGGAGCCTCAACATGTAATCACTTCTTCAGAGAAGGAGTCTGCTGATAACAACTGTGAGTACTGAACTTTGGTCTTCCATGAGGTTTGCGCACATTTTCATAATTGATTCTACAAATCTATAAGGCCTGGTTTGAAGTAAGTAGCATTTATCCCATAGAACTATGCAGTTGTTTTTGAATAATTCAGAAATACCTCTGAGTGCCTCTCATTTGCAATTCTCTTCACAGCAGCTTATTTTGTATAAAATGAGCTCGTTGGTCATTGCCATGCATATCAACTGAGTAACTGCCAAAAGATTTCTTCCAAAGTGCTTGGGTCAGCATAATTTTCAAATGACTGATTGCATTTTGTTATGGGCGCCCTTATATTTTTAAAAGGGGAAGAATCCGAAGTGATTTAATTTTTTTTTCTTTTTCTGTATTTAAACAACTGTGTGTGGATTTGTGTCCTTGTGTGTGTGTCTGCAGGATTTAGTAAAGTAGAATGTTGGCATCACGCACTCAAGATATAACCAACTTGGACATGCTGTAATTGGCAATGGGCTTTATTTTCCTTTCTGTTCCTACACATAGGCTGGAATAACTTCTTTTCTACAAGTGTTAGAGAGGGGATGAAGAGGAGTATTAAGACTTGGGCAAGAAGAAGTACATAAATGCATTTTGAAGGGTATTTTTTATAGGAGACAGGCTAAAAGGAAAATTTCTCAACCTTCATTTATATTCTGAAGTAAGAAAAGATAATTTCCATCAAGTATGTTAGAACTATATTTCTTTAATTTGTAATGAAGTATGAAGAGAATTCCATTTTCTTTTGATCAGCAATTAGAGATAGTACAAATGTAATTAGCGAGAGAATACCAGACTCCATTTATCAATTATAGTGCAGGCCAAAAGTTATCGAAGACAGTTTATATGATTGAAAGAAAATTAAAGAATGATTCTTAGTGCATTATAGTTTCCAAGAAAGCTCTAAAACTTCAGTTGAGTCTGCTGAGCAACTTCTGTTGAGCTGTTTTTTTCTTTATGTAGAATCAAGGTCTAATCATAAACACTGCAATACCATGATAATTTACCTGATAAATAGCATGGCCACTGAAGGGTTAGTGGGTGCGTGGTCTACAGAGAGTGGACATTGGGAGCATGTTAGAAGCAGGACACAGGTCACCTCCACGATAAGAGAAGTGATGACAGAGAGGCAAGGACTACATCCCGTGTCTGCTTATGAAGTTATAAAAGTGACCCTAAAATGAAGAGAACTGTCACCTGGCTTGTACTAGAGGCTACGAGGTGACTCAGTTACTCCAGGGTTTCCTTTCCAATGGTATGGGGAAAAGAGGGGCGAGCTAAGTCCCCATCGAAGCATTCTGATAAACTTTTCAGCTTATAGGAGAATCATATGGCAAAATAATCCAAATTTTCCTCCAACGGTCAGCAGGCAAGCAAAATGTGCTCCTCACGTACAATGAGGTGACAGGGGTACAGCTCAGTGGCAGAACCCTTGCCTAGCGTGTTCAAGTCCGTGGATTGCATCCCCAGCACTGATGGAAAAAAGTCTACTCTGCCTACCATGGAATATCAGTCAGACACAAAAAGAATGAAATCCTGGTCATTACGGTAGCGTGATGTGTTAGCTTTCCATCACTGCAATGATCTCATGAGTACAGGTCTTTTTTTCTTTTTGATCCATGTGTTATTCGTGATGTTGTCTGATTTTACTTTAAACCTTTTCAAATACCCTTCTGAAGCCAGTTCTTTTGCTCTGTACATCCACACAAAGCCTACCATGAATGAGTCTTACTATTTTGAAATCAACCTCTTGCGTTGTTCCTATTGAGCGATTTTGGTGAGTGATCATTACCTCTAACAAAGAGATTTTCCTTACTTCTTCTTATGAAGAACTCCATGTTGAGACCTTAAAAATTAGTTTTTGAAGGTTTTGTTTTTACTATTTTGTTTCTGCAAATTAAAGAAAGGCTTAGGCCAAATAACAGAGGTGGATATTTGATGTTGTGTAGAAATAGCAGGTTCTAAGCGCCTGAAGTATAAATCTGCACAGAATTTAAACATAGATATTTGGAATTGCACTGTATGAGAAAGCCAAAATGTAAATGAAAAGTAAAATAAAAGAGACAGTAGGAAGCAGGGAAGTAGACATTTTGTCAAGGGGGCGGAGATTTGGGGAAAGGAGGAAGGGGATCCTCAGGGGAGAAATGAGGTAAAAGTGATCATGGTAGGATATGACCATGTGTGTACAAATGCACTAATTCCTCAAAAGGAGTGTGACGTTCCATCACAAATATGTACCAGTAAAAAACGACTTGCACAAATGATGTCTCCACATGGTACTTGAAGTTCTCAGTCTGAATCAACTGCATCCTCCTAAACTCAACGACTGCAGTGAAGAGATCATGATAAAGCATTTTACATCCATGGTATTTTTAGCTTCATGGAGACAAAGTCATTATTTTACAGGTGTTTTTATCCTGTTACCATTGTAGACTTCCGCAGCCAGCTTGGGTATGCAGAGATGGCTAGGTAACAACTGAAGAGTGAATTGAAAATGCTTTATAGGACTATGTCTCTAAGAGTTGAATTGCTAACTATGAAGGGACCTCTGGCTCTGTTGGAAAAGCTCCTACTCACAGTGCTCTGAAGTCAAGATGATAGCACAGCAGAGGTAGCCAAGGACACGGGCTGCTGACACTCCCTATTCCATAGCGATAGAACTGTCAACCTTAGCGATCAAACTTTCCCTTAATTGGCAAAGTTTATGGCTTTTGCTTCTCCACACTCTGGTCATTTTTGTGAGCTTTCTCCTTAGATGTGCCTTCTTCTTCACGTACCTCCCAAATCTGTAAGAGCCTAGTAAATAAGTGATCCGAAAGAGTCCTTGTCTCTACTCCCAGAGAGCCTGGACTTTCCTGGACTCCCCAAAACCATACTATTTGTCTCTTTATTTAAGCCTTTACTGTAACTTGTTTTGGGACATTGCGGGTTTGGTCTAGTCCCAGATAGAACTACAGGTATGCATTTCATTGGCAGCTGAAGAAAGTAGAGTCTATGGCAGATAGAAGAGCTGGACGGCATACTGCTATGCATCTTACCTAGGCACAAAGTATTACTTTTGATGAGCTTAGTTATTGTCTGTTTTTATCGAATTTGAACATTTTGGGGTAGCTAATCTCCCCTCCAGGTTTCCCTTCTAATCATTAGTACAAGTCTCTGTTCATAAATGAGAAAGCAGTTTCCAAGCGGTCTTAAAGGAATGAGTTTATTTGTAAATTAGCCTCTGAAGAAGTCATGAGGTAAGCTGCAATCCCCAGTGTGATAGTGTTTGGTCTGCTAGTCCTCCCTTGCTACACCTTTTCATCAGCTATCTTAATAATCTCTCCATCCTTCTCCTTCATTCTGTTCCTTTTGTAAACTACAAAGGAGTCAATCTTTTATTGTTGAATAGATATGAAAATTCAACATTAAATTTATTTAATACTTTATGTTTCCCAGAAGTAAGAAGTGCAAAAGAAATAAGAAGGAGGAAGGGAATGAGACTCTAATGGGTCTGAGAAAAATAATTCATAAACTTATCAAAGATTTGCACTAATCTTTTTTTTTTTTTTGTACTGTGAATTGAACTCAGGTACTTCTGCTTGGCAGGCAGGGGCTGTACTGCTGAGTTATAGTCCCTCCCTGAATTAATCTTATGATGAAATGAAACTTTTGAAATGTTTCAAAATCACACAGCTAAGAAGACAGAGATATGTAATTCAAACTGAACATATCCCAGGGCTCCTACTGTAGGGATTTGAGAGTAGTTTATCAGAGTAGTTTACAGCACAATGACTTAAACTTTTCATGTTCCAGCTTAAAGAATCTGGTGCATATTTAATGCATTTTCTTATCACCTTTGATGTAAACCATGATATCTAAGATATAAACTCCACTTTTCTTCTACCTTGAGGTTAGCACCATAATCCAGCTTTGTTTGGTTACTGTCATTTTAAGTAAAACTGCACTGTGTAGCATATGGGTGTCAGCTTTGCAATGAAGACAACTTCGTTTTTTCACCTTAAAAAAACCAGGTTTAAGGGACAGTCTCAGACTCCCTTATTCTCTCATTAGCTCTGTGCCCTTATGTCCTTGTATTTCCCTGAGTCATTGATTTCACATCTGTATAATTAGAATATTAATGTCCACCATATATGGTTTTAGGAGATGGAATGATATAACCTCCAGGCCCTTTGTAAATGATAATTCTTTCTCTTCTTTTCTTTGTCAGTGCCGGGGAATGAACCTAGGACTTGATTGAGCTAGATAAGTGCTCTAGCAATTAGATGCACCCCACCTGCTGTCTTGATTACTTGTAATAAGCACATGCCACAGAAAGACTTCACAAATATGCCTTTCAGCATATGCGGTCTATGTATTTATATTCACTAGTGACAAATAATGGATGAAAATTATATTAATAAATGAGCATGATGCACAAGAGATTTTGAGTTTTCCTACGAGACTTTTTCCCCAAATGTGAAATATATTTTATTTTTTCTTATAGTGTATCAGAAGATCCTGCCCCCCACAGTCAGTATACATCAATTTGTCAGTTGCCCAGGTAACAGTTCCTGTTCCATTTCTAGTTGCTCCTGTTTCTTCCAAATGGGTGGTCAGTATGACACACATTGTATACACCAATCCCCAATTGACAAGTCTTTCTGCCTCTGTACTTCCTGCTTGCTTATCCCATATAAGCCCTAGACCACCAGAGATCAGGGCCTGAAATTTTGGAAATGATCCCGATCAGTGCCTGTCGAAGTAAATCCTGGGTGTTGTTTCTGTGTTTCTCCTTGCCCTTGCAATAGAAGCTTTTATTTGCAAGTATATGCACTTAAGGAGGCTTCTTTATTGTATTTTTACCTTCTGTTTGAGTTTCCTTCTTTTTTACCATTCTCAGGATTTTCCATGTGGAGAAATGGAAGAAAAAGTCATCTGTGGCTTCAGTAACATAGTCTGACTTTTTATAATTCTTTATATGTTCTAGATAGAAGTCCTTTGATGGAGAGTTGGCTAAAATTTTTGCCCAATTTGTGTGTTATCTTTTCACTTTGTTGATGATTTTTTTTTGATGTGCAAAAACTTTTCAATAAGATGAGAATCCAGTTGTTGATTCTTTGAAGTATTTCCTGTGCAGT